>NC_079296.1:33179634-33482665 GCF_023638135.1 Falco biarmicus
TGGTTCTCCTGCCCCATGCCTGCCAGTGGCTTCTCTCAGCAGGGACCAGCAATGATCAAAAATCACTTTTGAACACTGGAAGCCCCTCACTGGGCTTTTTTTCCCCCCACTGGAAATTTGAGGCCGGCACCATGCCCTGGAGATGCCTGCAGGCTTTGGCCTGTGATGGTACAAAGATCACACAGCAGCAGCCCGGATCTGCTCTCCTTTACGTGTTTGTGTCCAAAGTTCCTGCCAGGAAATTCCTTCCTTCTTTTTTTCCAGACTCCGTGTGGCTGCCCTTGCTATTAAAAACAAAATAAAAATTGCAGTTACACCCTCAAGGCTCATGGCTAGCTCTCTTCTGCGTTACCAACTTTTTCCCAGAGTCTATGGGCAAGTGTTTCCCACCTGGCCAGTGGCTTTCAAAAAATCCTTATTTCAAGCCGAAACTTGGATTTCCCTTTGGGTTTTTTTTTTCCCTTGTGGGGTTTGTTGTAAGTAAAATTTTCCAGCCCCCTGCTTTCTGTGCGGGCAGGAGCAAGCAGTTACCCAGCAGAGGCCGTCAGGACGACACATGCTGGTTGGACATACACAGATGGACACGCTGGCAAACCACCGCGTGCGAGCAAAGGCACGCGTGGAACAGGACTCGAGCAGCACACATGCACATACCCCCTGGCATGACCCATGTGCATGTACACATGTGCACAGCAGATGCACACACGCAGCATGCACATGCATTTGCAGCCAAGCACATCCATGGCCCAAGATGCACATGAACATGACACATCTATGACATATACCTGCGCATGCCACATGCACACACATGGATGTGTGCAAACATGGGACACACAATACAAGCACAGTGAATGCACAGAAAAGTACGCTATGCACCTGCACCGAGCTTTGTGGTGCAACCAGGAGAACTTGCAGATTCAGGAAGAGGATGTAGCATCACTGAGCAGCCAGGAAGCCACAGGGGTGGCTTGAGCAGCCTGGGGCATCAAAGAAGTCACGAAGTTGGCAGGGGAGCAGGCGGGGGGGGGGGGGGGTGGGGGGGGTGGGGGGTGGGGTGTCGGGGGGGTGAGGGGTCGAGGGGCAGCTATGGCGCTGGATGGCGCTCCTCTGCTTTTGCCAGGTTTATTGAAGCCGATCCGTTTGCTGCGTCACTGCCGAGCAAACGCCAGTGCCCTGGCAGCCCGGTGGGAGATGTGTGCCTGCACCCGCACGCAGCGGGCACTGCTGCGCCTTCAGCCCCTGCCTGCCTTGCCGGGACCACCCCCCGTCCCGCCCGGGGGCCTCGGGGAGACCCATTCCTTGGAGAGGGCTTCGGCCCAGGCGTGCCGCTGCGGCCACCACCCCGTTGCAGTTTGATTTCAGAGAGCAAATACGGCTCTTCAGCTGCGACGAGTTGGAACAGACCGTGCTGCCGTATGGGCCAGGGCCCGGCTGCGCCCTGCGACGCCCCTGCCCACGGCTGGGGGCCAGGCTGGGTGGTCCTGGCAGGCCCCTTCCAACGCCCCCGGCCACGTCCTGCCGCTGCACGCCCCGCCCGCGGGCCCGGCTGTGCCAACGCGCCTCGTTCTGTGCCGCAGCCGGGCCCGGCGCCAGCTCCGAGGGGGCTTCTGGCGGCCCCGCTCTGCTCCCCGCCTGTCCCGGCGCGCGGCCAGGGCTGGCACGAGGCCGCTCGCTCCGTCGCCAAACCGGGACGGCCGAGCCGGGGCGCGGGGACGCCTGTCCCCGGGGGCACGGGGGGCGCGCGTGCTCCGGTGCGCGGGGCAGGGGGGCGCGTGCCCCCGTGCCCGGCGGCGTCACCCGCTGCCCCGCGCGGCGCCGGCCCCACCCAGTGCCGCGTGCCGGCCCCACCCAGTGCCGCGCGGGACGGGCGGAGCCGGCGGTGGCCGCAGCCGCCCGCGGGCAAAGTGCGGGGCGAGCGCCGGGCGGCCGCAGGGGCAGCTACGGAGCGGTACGGGGGGCCCGGGCTGGGCTGGGCTGGGCGCTGCGGGTCACGGGGGAGCTGTGGGCCCGGACACAGCCTGTGAGCAGGCACTGCGGGTGCGGACAGGCACTGCGGGTGCGGCTGGGACAGCGGGTGCGGGGTGCAGGCAGGGACTGCGGGTGCAGCTGGGCACTGCAAGTGCAAGGTGCAGGCAGGTGCTCAGCGCAGGCAGATGCAGGCAGCCACCCAGTGCAGGACACAGGTGGGCACTCTGGCCACAGGCAGATGCACACAGGTGCTGTGGGTGCTGGCAGAGGCAGGCAGGAGCTGTGGGTGCAGGCTGCAGGCAGGTGCCCTGCATAAAGACATGCAGGCAGATACCATGAGCACAGGGTGGAGGCAGGCGCTTTGGGTGCAGGCAGGCACCAGCCAACACAGCTGCGGCCAATGTGGCTCCTCCGCCATCTCTCTGCCAGCTCTACGGCCATGCGGCTCTGCAGCATCACCATCCTGCTGGGCGCTGCCCTCCTCCTGCCTGCATCTGGGGGCACCCAGGTGAGCCCCCACCCTCCGCCTCAGTCTCCCACTGTCCCCTGTGGTGAGTGGGGAGACCCACGCGTGATCTGTGCCACCCACCTGGCATCCCCCTCTCTCCCTGCAGGCTCTGAGTGACACAGGGCAGAAGGACCTCGCCATGGAGCAGGATTTGGCCAAGGAAATGTAAGAGGTGGTCACGCGCTCCCTGCACCTTCAGGTGCCCATACCCTGGCTTATAAAAAACAACAAAGCAACACCCCGAAACATAAAAGTGTTCCAGGGGGGAAATAAATTTTCCTTGTTGCTTTGTGCCCCCCAAAATTAAGGGGCTCTCAGCCCCATCTTTGCCCCAAATCACCCAAAATCTCAGAGCATTGAGACCCTGGCTGGTTTCCCTTTGCTGGTGGCGGTAGGGATCTGTGGGTGCTACAGTGCCGATGTCCTGAACTCATCTAGCCCGTGTGCAGGATAAGCAGCTAAATTAGCCTGTTTGCTCCCCGAGATCCTAACTGCAGCCTCTGGCAGGTGTGTGTGTCTGGCCAGGTTCCCTGCACCCTGACAGGGTGGGATTCCCCTGGGGCAAGGGGATATATAGTAACTCTAATGCACTGCAAACCCTTCCTTGCTGATTTTGCTCCCCTCTTCCAGCATTCCAGGCATACAAGCTGTGGAGCTGCTGGAGGAGGGTGAGATCTCTGAAGAGGTGGAACCACGTATAAAGGTCATCTCCAGAAGTGTCTGGGCTCGACGGGGTCAGGCGGCACCTGAGGAGGACCGTGACCACCTCTACCACCCTCAGGACAATGCCATGGAGGCCGATGTCCGCGTGCCACCCTGGATGCTGTCCCTGGAGGTGCAGAGTGGCCCAGAGGAGGACCGTGACTATATCCACCATAGCTAAGCAGAAACATCCCCAGGTTGCGAAATGAGGGGTGGGAGCTGGCCCTGCAGCTTCCCAAAGCGACTCATCCCTCACTACCCACTCCTGAGCCCCCCCCCGCAATAAACCCATTCCCTGTTCCACATTCTGGTGGGCTCCTCATTACTACCAGAAACCTACCATTAAGTGCAGGGCCCCCACATCTGGGAGATCCCCCTCCTTGGGCTCGCCCCAAGATCCCAAGCAGGGTGAGGATGATGCCTTGGGGCAGGGGGCTCAGCCCATCACGCTGGCCTTCAGTCCAGTCCAGGCAGGGCTGAGATTGGGCAAACTCAGCACACCGGTGCTGTGCCCAAGAAGATGCCACAGCCTGTCCCCTCCCCCCGGGACACACGGACCTGCTGGTTCACAAGGCTGCTCTTGCCCAGTCCAGCACCTGTGAGCAACGTGACAGGGTGTGTGTGGTGTGTGTGAGTGAACCCCAACATTTCACAGCTCAGGGGGGACCCCACAGCAAGGATATCCCATCTCCCATCAGTGCCAGGAAAACCTTTTAATAGTGATGGCAAAGGTGGTCCGTGCTGCTGGTTGTCTCACCCCACACACGTATCGCTCGCTGCCAGGTCCCAGACCCCTCCGTGGGGTGACACAGGGGGTTGATGAGCAGCAGGCAGCCGTGGTAACCTGCACCACCCTGGGCTCAGCTGTCAGTGAAGTTTGCCTTGCGCTTCTCCACAAATGCTGTCATCCCCTCCTTGCGGTCGTCCTGTGATGAGTGGAGAGGTGAGGTTGGGAGGGGGGGCTGCAGCAGCCCTGCTATCCCCCCATGTAACGGGGCCATGCCTCTACTCACGGTGGCAAAGGTGGCGTAAAAAAGCCTCTTCTCTGTCCTGGTCCCCTCGGCCAGCGTGGTCTCAAAGGCTGAGAGCAAGGGAGAAGTTGGGGACACCCCGCTGCCTGGCCCCGCAGCCCCCCGGAAGGTTCCCCATTGGCCCCCCAGCCCCTACCAGCATTGACCGACTCTTTTGCCATGGCAGCCACCAGCTTGGAGTTGTTGGCGATCTTCTCGGCGCAGGCGATGGCCGCGTCCAGCAGCTTATCCACAGGGAAGACTTTGCTGACCAGACCTAGGATGGATGGTGGGAGGCGGTGGGGTGGGGGGATGGCTCCCCACTAAACCCCCACAGTGCCCGGGCTGGCCCACCACCCTACCTGCCTCTTTTGCCTCTGCTGCTGAAATCCGGTCCCCAGTGAGAACCATCTCCATTGCCAGCGACTTCCCCACTGCCCTGGTCAGCCTCTGAGTCCCTCCAGCACCTGGAGTCATTCAGGGAAGGTAAAGGTCCAGAGAGGGATACCCGGGTGTCCCCGCTGTCTCTGCTCTGGCCAGGATGGACCCTACTTGGTGGGTGCCCCCTGCTCACCTGGGATGGTGCCCAGAAGGATTTCGGGTTGCCCGAACTGCGCCTTCTCCCCAGCATAGATGATGTCGCACATCATGGCCAGCTCGCACCCGCCACCCAGCTGGGACAGGGGAGGAAGAGGGGGGTCAGGGGGTGCTGGGGCTGAGCCGGGAGGTGCAGGGAGAGTGGGAGGGGACTCACGGCATAGCCATTGACGGCGGCGATGATGGGCTTGCGGACAGTGGAGACCTTGTCCCAGCCAGCGAGGAAGCCACCGCTGTAGCACTGCTGGAAGGTTTTATTCTGCATCTCCTTGATGTCTGCGCCAGCTACGAAAGGCAACAGGGTGGGACACCGAACACCCTCCACCCCCTAAAATCCACAGAGGGGCGAGGCACCCTGCCCTACCTGCGAAGGCTTTCTCGCTGCCGGTGATGACAATGGCCCCCACCTGTGGGTCGCTCTCCAGCGTGTCCAGCGCCCGCCGCAGCTCCTCCATCAGCCCCTCGCAGAGGGCATTCAGCGCCTGCGGCCGGTTCAGCCGGATCAGGCCCACGCTCTGCCGTGCTCCCGTCTTCTGCACCGCCAGGTACTGGAACAGGGCCCCTGCCGCCGCCCCGGGCACCGTCCCGTTAGGCAGCTGGTTGCCTTCAGCCGGGTGAGAATCGCCCGCCCGCCCCGGTGCGGCAAGGCCCCGGGCGCTGCCGCGACCCCGCGCTATTTTAAGGCGACCTTCAAGGCGGCGGGTGCGTGCCAGCGGGGCCTGGCAGCCAGCCCGCCGTCACCTCGGGGCCTGGGGGCTCGGCCCCGCGGGGCGTTCCCGCTGCGATCCTGGCCCCGGCAGGTGCAGCCCAGCGACCAGCGCACGCCGAGCCGGTGTGCCGTGCTGGGGGCCCCGGTGCACGCTGCAGGCACCCCGTTGCAAGGTGCTGGCAGGATGCACGGTGCTGGGACCGTACGTGGCCCGATGCGCGATGCTAGGACCCTGGTACGTGGTGCCACAGCCCGTACGTGACCGCAGGGACCCGGTGCCAGGCCCCACGCAGGGCGCCGAGACCCGGTGCCCGGTGTTGACGCCCCGGTGCATGGCGCCTGCTCCCCACCGCCAGGCGCCCCCCGTGCCCGCCCCGGTGCCCCCCTCACCGGCGCTGCAGGCCCGCGCCCCGAGGAAGGGGCGGGGCGGCGACGGGACCAGCGCGCGGCGGCGCGCGGCAGCGGCGGCGGCGGTGGCAGCGGGGCCGAGGAGCGCGCGCAGCGAGCCGGCCATGGCGGAGCGCGGAGCAGCGGCCCCGCCCCGCCCCTCCGCCCGCTGTCGCTCCGCCCCGCCCAGGGCCCATTGGCCGAAACGGCCCCGCCCCGCAGCGCGCCAGCCCCATTGGTCGAGGCCGTGCCTCCGCGCCCCGCCCCTGGTGCGCTGCTCGGGGGCCGGGCCGCGGCCGTGGGACCTACGGCCCCGTGGCCGGAGCAGGCCGCGGGGGAGGGGCTCCCGGGCCCGCGCCCATCAGGCCTGGTGGCGGCGGCGCTGCCGTCCTGCCCGCGTCCCCGCGCCGCGGGACGCGAGTGGGGCCCAGGCTGGGCTGGGAGCGTTTAGCGGCGCCGCGGGGCGGGACCGCTGGGGGTGGGGGGGGCGCTTCCTCCGCCGCTTCCCGCGGCTGCACGCACCGCCACGGGCGGCCCGGCGTGGGCGCCGTGCCCCGCTCCCTCCGCGCGCGCACCCTGCCGCCGCGCGGCCCCGAGCACGCGCCCCCACCCCCGCGCGTGGAGTGGCGGCGGAGGGGGGGCGCGGCGGCATTGAGCGCGCGGCGGCGGGAGCGCGGCCGGGGAGGAGCGGAGCGGAGCGAGCCAGCGGCAGCCCCGGGCCGGGTGAGCCCCGCGGGCGGGGGCGGCGTGCACGGTGCCGGCGGGGGGTGGTGCCGGGGAGGGGGGAAGGGACGGACACGGACACGGACACGACACACGCGGGCCGCGTGTGTGCGCGGTGTGTGCGCGGCGTGCCCCGGAGCGTGCCTGAGCGCGTGAGCAACGTGCAGCCGTGCCGGCGCGCCCAGGGCAGCCGCGGGGAGCGGGCCGCGCGCAAGCCGTGCGAGCGTGCCCCAGAGGCTCGCAGGGGCCGCGCGTGAGTCACGGCGTGCGCGTGTGCGAGCCCTGCGCGGGGGTGCCCAGGGCTGCCGCCGGGTGCGGGCGCACGCCGGGGCGCGGAGGTGCATGCAGCTCGTGCAGGCGCGTGCACAAGCGCGCGTCCAGTGTGCATGGCTGAGTGTGCACGCACGCGCGAGGGCACGCCTTTTCCGCGTGGGGGCGAGAGCGCATTTATGCCACCCGCGGGCTGTGGCGTGACACGCGTGTGCCAGCCAGGCACGCGCCCGCAGCCTGCGCGTGTGCCCGCGTCTCGCGCAGGGGGCGAACCGCCGCCCGCCCCTCCCGCACGCGTCCCTCCCGCACGCGTCCGCGCGGGGCACACGCGTGCGCACCCGCGGCTGAGCGCCGGGGCTCTCCCTCTGCCCAGGTGCGGCGGGATGCGGCGCGGCGCGGCGGCCTGCTGGGCGGTGATGCTGCTGGCCGCCGCCTTCTGCGACACGGCGGCCGGCAAGGGCGGGCGCGGCGGAGCCCGGGGGGCCGCCCGCGGCGGGGCCCGGGGGGCCGCCCGCGGCCGGGTGAGGGCGGCGCCGCTCCGCTACGGCTCGGCCGGGGCGGCCCTGCGGGTGGCGGGGGCGGCGGCGGCTGGAGCGGCGGCCGGCGTGGCGGCGGGGGCGGCCCTGCGCCGGGCCCGGCTGGCCGGCGAGCTGGAGTCAGGCGACGGCGTCGAGTACCGCGACGGCAACTGGACGGGCGCCGCCGGCGCCTGGACCTCCGCCGCCCCGGCCCGGGACCCGCCGGGCTGGGCCGTGCCCTGGCTCTGCCCCCTGGCCGCCGTCCTCCGCCGCTGAAGGTTTCGGGGGACCTGACCGTGCCCGGTGCAGCTACCGATGCCGTGAGGACCGGCCGCCCCCCGGGGCCCAGCCCGCCCCCCTGGGCTAGCAGTGGCTCCCAGGGCTGCACCCACCCAGCGCCCGATCTCACCCGGTCACCCACCGCCAGTGGGGCAGGACCCCGCAGGAAGTCCCTCCACCACCTGCACCCCCAACCCCCAACCCCGCCGGCTCGGGCACCCCGTTCGCACCGCTCTTCTGTACGTGGGTCTCAGCGTCTGGAGGACGAGGAGGTGGCAATAAAAATGGGCAGAAAGCAGGTGTGGCTGGATGCGGGGCAAGGGGCTCAGGATGGGGACCCTGGCGTGGCCAGCTGCCACCCCGGCACCCTGCTCACGGAGGCGTTGTCTCAGGATGGAGGTCCCAGACAGGGCCCAGACTGCAGCGAGAAAATGGCTCCCCAGGCAGGGGATTTGTCCCCACTGGAGGCAGCAGCCCTGCCCCTCCTGGGTGGGTGCCGCACTCCCCAAGGAGAGCATCACCCTGTGTGGTGACACCGCAGGGCAGCCACCACAGCGCACCCTCACCACACACCACGGGGATCCTGCCCTTCTGCCCTCCCCTGCAGGAGCCTGGGGTCCAAAACTGGGGACTGCCCCTGCAAAGCCACTTTAATCACATCCCGGAGCTCCACGACAGGTTGTCCTCAGCCCATGCAACTGCCTCTCCCCCATGGGACAAGTCTCAGTCCAGCGTCACCCTGCCCAGGTGTCCTGCCCGGAAATCCCGCAGGAACTCATAGGCAGCTGCTGAGTAGTTGAGCGTCGTCATGTTGACATTGCCTGGAGATGGGGGCAGTGGATGCAGGAGGCGTCAGCAGAGCCTGGAGCCGCTGCAGGATCCCCAAAAGCCTTGCCTCCCGCACCCCAGGCAGCAGAGGTCTCCCAGAGCGCTCACCCGTGCCCGTCAGCACTTTCACCTTCTGCGTCCTGCCCTGGGCAAGGGCCACACGCCTCAGCACAAGCTCGATGTTGTCGCAGGCCTCGGCCAGCCCGTAGCGCTGCACGTACCTACCGAAGGAGGTGGCTTACACCCTGCCAGCATCACCTCTCCCCTCCCAGTTCCCCAGGGATCGCTTCTCCACCACCCACTTGGAACCACAGGCAGTGGACACAGCCTGGGGCTGTCTCCGGTTCCCTGCCAGCTCACCCAAACTGCTGCCACTTGTTCAGGGTGTACAGGAGGTAGTCAGCCATGATGTCCTCCCCCACCAGGTGGTCACGGATGGCTCCTGGAAAAAAGGGTCAAGCCCCAGGTCCCCAAAGCCCTGTTTCAAGCCCCAGCCACCCCTCCTGCCATCCACATGCCACCTGTGGCAGCTTGCACCAGCCTGGGAAGACTGAGCCAGCAGACTGCCGCCCCAGCCCTGGGTACCAGACCCAGCCAGGGCTTGAAGCCACGTTTAGGGAGTTCCCCTGGCCACAGCCTCCACCTCACCACACAGCGCCAGCTTCATGCCCGTCTCCACATCCCCCAGCTTTGGAGGCAGCACACCAGGCGTGTCCACCAGGTACATCAAGGGCTTCTCGCAGACCTGGGATGGGGGGAGGCAGGGTGATTAGGATGCTCGGCTCCCTTGACACAGCTAAGGAGCCAGGTGTTGAGCTCTTTTGTTATAAGGTCTTGCTGGAAAGGGGACCTGAGCAACCCTTTCAGATCAGTTCTGCGTGCCTCCAGGTTTCCCAGAACTCCTGCAAGAGGACGCAGGGATGCAGAGGCCAGCACCTACCCAGAAGGCTGTGCTGCAGGGACGGTACCTGGATTCTGGTCAGTACTGCCTTGGTGATGCCTGGCTCGCCACCGACTGCAGTGGCTTTTCCTTTGGGGAAAGGAGAGACACAGTCAGAGACGCAAGCAACACTGTGCCCTGCCATGTGCTTCACAGCTGTGCCACTGGCTCATTCCTAAGCCCAGGCACCATGGAGAAATACCCTTTTTGAGGTGCAGCCTCCGCAGGGAGTTGATGAGTGAGGACTTGCCCACGTTAGGCACGCCGATCACCAGGATGCTGTACTCAGTGCTCTGGAAGTGAGGACGATACAGGCAGAAAGCAGCTAGTTATTGGCCGGCCACCCACCCCAGGAGCAACGGATAGCTGCACCACTAAAACAACCCAGTCTTTGCCAGCGCTTTGGGTATGTGTGTGAGCAGCCTCGTCCCTTCAGCTGGAGAGGGGGTGACCTGCAGATGGCCACCCTGACTCCTTGTTCATGCACTGTCACTCTCACTGCTGCATCTCACCTCGGCCCTGTGGTAGCGTGGGTTGTTGCTCACCAGCTTGGCAACCAGGGGAACAATCTGCAGAGAAACACGGAGAAGGGCTGTAACTGTGGCTCTGCGCCCAAGTTGGTAGCAGCCACTCGCTCAGAGGACACCGTGCCAGGAGGATGCACAAAATGAGGGCAAAGCAAAAGATGGGGCGCCTTGGGTAAGCTGGAAGTGAAGACTGGTCTGGACACCAGTGCCACCACCTCGCAGTGGGGCACTGAGGCCTCTGCATGGGGCTGGGATATCAGCGCATGGCCCTCAGCTGCTGGCAGCAAGGAGCAGGGCTACTGGCCCATTACCTTCTTGACGTTGCTATCGTGCTGGCAGTCAGTGAAGACAACGTGTGAGCATCCCTGCTGCTTCAGGTACTCCAAGACTGTCTGAAGGGGACAGGCAGAGGCACTGCTGGCACCTGCCCGCAGCAACCCACGGACCCCCAGCCAGCCAGCCCGCCCGCCGTGTCCCGGTGCTCACCGGCTGCCGGTGGGGATCAGCCAGGTCCATCTTGTTCAGCACTAGGATGTGCGGGCGGATGCCCAGCGCCTCATGCAGCATGGGGTTACGGCCCGACAGTGGGAGGTAATTGCCACTAAGGAAAGTGACGGTGTGCTGGCATGGGAGCAGGTACTGGGCGGACCAGTGGGGGGTGGGGCAGGGTATCGGGGAGTTGGGGGGGCCGGTGTGGAGCTGGAAAGGGGTATGGGACAGGCCTGGTGGGAGACAGGACAGCTGGGGCACGGAGGCGCGGGTGAAGTGACGGACACACCGGTGCAGGGGGCGGGGTCCTGCTGCCCCGGGGGACACCCGGGGGCGGGGGGTGAGAAGCCGTACTGGAGGATATGCGAGCGTCGTGCACCTCGATGAGGCAGTCGGCCTGCCGCAGCGAGGCCCGCATCTTCCGCAGGCCTGCAACACAGCGCCGGGTGAGCGCGGCGGCAGGGGGAGGGCCAGCCCGCCCCACTCCCACCCCTCACCTTTCGCCATGTGCCCTGGGAACCAAGAGGCCACATCGCGGCCGCCGAAATCGAAACGCTCCCTGAACTTGCCGGGCACCGACACGGATGCGGCCGCCCGCAGCGCTCCCGCCCATCCTCTCATGGCGGCAGCGCCCCTTCGGCTGCGTCACATCCAGCGCGACGCGCGGGGGAGCCGGATACGCGACGCTGAGGGGTGCGGCCTCCTCAGCGCCATGGCGGAGCCTACGAGGGGGCCGACGGTGGGTCCTGGCGGCACGGGGGGTGCCGGGCCCCGCGGGGGGCGCGCCCCCGCGCCCCCCGCGGGGCCCGGCACCCCCCGTGCCGCGGGGCCTAGCACCCCCGGTGCCGCGGGGCCTGGTCCCCAACCGACCCCCCAGCCGCCCCCAGCTCCTCAGCCCGCCCCGGAGCCAGGCCCGACGCAGGCCCCGCTGGATGACACCCGCTTCCTGATCTCCAGCACCAACTGGTACTAACGCCGCAGCCTCTGACCCGAGCCGAGGAGCCGCATCCATCCCCCCCCGCGCTGAGAGAGAAGGCTCTGCATCCCACCGCCGGGGAGCTTTCTCAATAAAGGAGGCTGGCCGGCAGCGGCCCGCGAAACACGGGTTTTATTTTCCTGCCTCAGAGCCGAGGAGTGGGGCTGGGTGCCTCGAAGAATTGGTTGAGCCGCTCGGCCTCTCGCCAGCCCGACAGCAGGGCCCCGTGGGTGGTGGAGTAGAAGGTGCGGTGGGTGGCTTCGCCGGCGAAGAGGAGTTGCAGAGGCTGTGGCAGGGTGGGAGGTGAGCACTGGGGGCCTGCCACCTCCCCCCAGCCCAGCGGGGACACTGGGTTGTACTAAACCAGCCCCATCTCCCTGCCCTTTGGCACCCCATCGATGCATGACCCGCTCTGCTGCCATGTCGGGACCGAGGAATGGGCACCTTCCCTTCCTTACTGACCCACCCCATGGCACGAGGGTGTTGGAAAATGGCTGGAAGGAGCTATGTGTCCCCAGATTTTATGGAAATGGGGTACCCCCCCATCCCCATGGATCTCAGTGGGAAGAGCCAAGCAGGGTTGGTTGGTGACCCCCGAATAGAGTGGGAGTGAGGAATGCCACCTCCCTGTGCTCCTCAAGGCCTGGGGTGCCCTGTTCCCACCTGGGTCTGTCTGTGCCCAAACCTGGGAGGTCCCGTTTCCCCCACAGTCACTGCATCCCCCAGGCTTAAAGCAATTACCCTGGGGTCCTCAGGGTCCTCGGGCAGAGGCTGAGCCAGCACATCGATGTCATCCCCTGAGCTGCCAACGGCCACGTAGCTGTAGGAGCCCCGGGTGTAGGGAGCGCTGTACCACTGGGACCTGAGCACACTCCTGGGAGCGGGCAGGTGCGGATTCCCTGCAGGTGCATGTTTTGGGTGGGGGATCCAGAAATCTGGGTGCATGTTTCCCCAGGGGGGTTGGGGTGATGAGGGCAGAGGAGGCGATAGTACCTGTTAGTGTGCGGAGGACGCGTGTCATGGTGCTGAGAACCTCTGCATCACTCAGTGTCTCCATGTGCTCAGACTCCTTCCCCGCAATGAAACCGCAAAGGACGTGCCCATGCCTGGGGAGGAAAGACGAGGCCAAGAACTGCCTATTGCCCTCCTGCTGCTCACCAGGAACCGTGCCCTCCCTGCCCTTGGAGCACTACTGCATCACGGACCACCAGCGACCTAGAGAAGGTCTTGGAAGCTCCAGGCAGGACTAAGATGCTTCTTCACTTTGCCCAGAAGATGCCCAAACCTCCCAGCCACGATGCCCCTTTGCTGATGCTCCCCATCACGTACTGCTCCGGTGGCTGGAGGACCACAAATCCAGTGAGCTTCTTGAACCAGCTGGCCTCCAGGTCAGTGCTGGGCTTCTCAAGGGGTGACTCATCCTCCCACACCAATTCAATAAACTGCTGCTGGGGTTCCCAGAAAGGCTGCTCAAACTCCAGTAAGATCTTGTTGTTGACGCCAAAACCCAGGTGGCGAATGGCTTCTGCTTTCCACTCAGGCAGGGGAGGCTGGAAGAAGTCCTGGTGGTGTTCCTTGAGAAAACCTGCAGGCAGAAGATGGGGCAGCTTTGTTTATTTGGCTCCTAAACTGGGTCTGAGATACTTTCCTCTCCCCAACCCTCTTCCCAGCCTCCCCTCTCCCCACGGTGGGAGAGGTGAGGCTGGGAAGAAGTTTGGGCAAGTCCTTGCCCTCCATCTGCCCTTCTCCAACAATGTCAGCTGGTTGGAGGGGACAGGCAGGGCAAGGAAAGGTTGTTGGTGAACTCACCTAGCGGGACAGTGACAATAACGTGGTCAGCAAGGAAACTGTCTCCATCCTCACACTCCACCCGAACAGGGAAATCCCTGGCATCATCCCCTTCCTCGCGGAAGGACCCTTGCCACCGGATGGTCCTCACAGCCTTGTTGAGTAGGACAGTGCCCTCCGGCAGTGCTGAGAGCATGCAATTGGGCAAACTGCTGTAGCCGCTGCAGGAAGAGGTGCCATTGGGGACGGGGTGCCCCCTGAAATGCTCTTCTGCATCGCCCTCCAGAGCCCCATGCTTACCCTGGGAAGGTGCAGTCCAGGCCGGGCAGGGAGACATACTCCCCAAAGGGCTCCAGGGCCACCAGGTCCATGCTGTGGGTCCCACTGATGCAACACTCCAGCTTGAGGCAGGTGGCAAGAACTGCCAGCCGGAGCTGCTGGGCATCCTCCTCACCGCCCCCCCATGTGGGGACTCTCCGGGCAATCTCCTCCCGCAGGTACTGTCCCACACTGGGCACTGGTGGCTCCTTGGTCTCCCAGAAAGCGCGGGCGGAGGCCAGGAGGGTGTCGAATAGGTCATGGGCTTCACTTACCACCTGGGGGCTCAGCGCCCTCCCCAAGCTGCAGTAGGTGATGGAGGGAAGTGGGGGGTGGCCCCCCACCTCTGCCTGCTGGTTCTCCTCCCGGGCAGCCTCTGGGCCCAGCAGGCCATAGTGGGTGGCCAGGCGGAAGACGGGGTTCCCTGGTGAGGGGCCGTGGATCCACTGCGCCCCCATCTCCACCAGCCCCAGTGCTGTAGGAAGGGGGTGGGTGGGTGTCACCCCAAGGCATACATATGGCAGGACCCCCCGGGTATCAGCAGGACCCTCAGCCCCATGTGGCCCCCTAAACAGCTGCAGCCAGCAGCCCCTCCGCTGCCCCAGTCGCCCCTGTGCCATCGGACACCCTCAGCCCCGAGTCCATCCCGCTCAGGACCGGCCCCACAGCGGGGGGTCAGGTGCAGTTCCTCCATCCCCGGCCCTGCCCTGGTAAAGCCACCCCTGAGACCGGATCCGTTCCCCGGTGCAGCGTCCCCTTCTCCCCGAGCCAGACCCGTCCCCATGCCGGTGCCACCCCCCTTGCCCGGCCCTGGCCCCCGGTGCCGCCCCCCGGGCCTCCCCCGTACCGAAGGGGCGGGTGCAGACGCGGCCCCCGGCGCGGGGCGCTGCCTCCAGCAGGCGGAGGGAGCCGTGCCCGCGGAGCCGCTGCGCCGCCCCCAGCCCCGCCAGCCCCGCGCCCACCGCCACCACCCGCCGCCCGCCGCCCTCCATGGCGCCCGGCCCCGGCTCGCCCCGCCCCGGCTCAGCCCCGCCCCGGCCCCGCCCCGGCTCCGCCCCGCCCCGGCTCCGCCCCGGCTCAGCCCCGCCGCGACTCGGCAGGAGCGGGAGCGGGGGGCGATCCCCGGCGGGGTCTCTTCTCGCGGCGGGCGATGTCTTCAGGGAGTGGGGCCAACAGCCGGCTGGCTTCGCAGGTGGGGGGGCCCTTGCTGGGGTGTGGGGCAGCCCCGGGACCACCTCATCCCCCTCGTCCCCCGTGAGCCGCCTGGGGCCGCGGCCGGGGGGTCTCGGGGTGCCGACAGCGGGCCGGGAGCGCGCTGCGCTGGCCGTGCGCAGCCCGGCGGCAGCGGGGAGCGCTGCGGGTGCGGGCAGCGGTCACGCAGGCAGCTGCCCTCCAGGGCCGCCGGCCCCGGCGCTCCCGCGTGGCCGGTGATGGCCGAGCCGCCCTGGACAGGAATAAAGCTCTCCGTCCCCGAGGCTGCCCGGTGGTTCTTTCCAGCCGTCGTTCCTGCGCCGGTGCTGCCCAGGGGGTGCCCCCGCCTGCTGCCCACCCCGGCGGTGGTGGGGCGTGGGTGGGTGCCGGGGTGCTCCCGGCTGGCCCCGGGCACGGGCAGCTCCCCCGGAAAGTGTTTGCGTGCAAGGAAGAGGCAGGGGAGAGCTGTGGTACAGGCTTCCGGAATCCCCGCTCCTAAAATCACCTTTGAGCTTTTATTATGGAGGGATTTTCCCCGCCTCCAGTTTTCCAACAAGCAGCAGGGTGGGACCATGGAGCAGGGGCTGTGCACCACCACGGGGGACCAGCCTGGCAGCAGCTTTGTAGGGGGACGGTGGCCCTGCATCCTGGCCCCGGAGCATTTGAGGTCGTGGCTCCCAGGGATGGAAGACGAGCATTCCTGGCATGTCGGTGTTGAGCCACGCAGCCATCCCCAGGAACGTCTGGCTACTCAGCCCCAGGACCAAACAGTGCAGGCAAGTGCCTGGCTTGGCCCAGTTGAGCCCTGAACCCCTCCAGATGGAGACCCTCCACCTCCCTGGGGATCTGTCTGGGGGAAGAAGGGTTCCCCATATCCAGCCTGAACCGCCCTGAGTTGCAATCTGGGGCTGGAGCCCGTTGTTGCATTGCCTGTTGCTGCCCAGAAGGGTTTGGCCTCATCAATTCCTTCCCCTCCATCACTCCTGTGCTGCGATCAGGGGCTGCTCTCAAACACCCGTGCCTCCCCACGGCCAGACCCAACATGCCCAGCTCTCTCCCATCTCCTTGTGGGTTGGGTGCTCTGATCCCTGACCCACTGGGCAGTCACCAGGGGGTCACAGCGGGGTCACAGCATCCCCCTCACACAGCCCAGGATGCAGTTTCACGATCCCCCTGGGGCCCTCCCAGGGGGGCTGCCTTGCCAGTGGCTCCTGCCTGCCCCAGCACCTTGGCTGATCCCCACGCTGCCCTGCCTGCAAAGTGCTACTGGTCCTTGAGGAGCTCTCAAGCAAGGAGGACAAACCCTGATGACTAAGGGATGCGTGGGAAGCACCATCACCACAAGTGTGTCAGGCCAGCAGGAAGAAGGGGACAGCAGGGGATGTCCCACCGCCTCCTTGCACTGTCGTGGCTGAGGGAGAGGGGCCAGGCATCTCCCTAGGGAGCTGCTGCTCTACTGGGACCCCTCCATCAGCTCCAGGATGCTGCTATAGAGGCGCCCAGGGGCGTCCAAGCCCCAGATGAAGTCCCAGTGGTTCCAGTCAGGGATGTGGCTGTAGGTGACAATGTGGGTGATGCGGGGAAGCAGCAGGAGGACATCCCTCCAGTCAGCTGTCCAGTCTTCTCCCCCTGACCACACGGCGGTGGGCACAGGCATCTCCTCCACCCGGTAGAGGGGAGGTGTCTCCTGGAGGGACACAGGAGACTCTGAGGAATTGCCATTGTGGTCAACACCTGCAAGCCACCCCATCCCCACACCACCCAGGACAGTCCCTTGGCATCTCCAGCTGCCAGCACTGCTGCTGCAGCTTCCTACCTGGTGGTATATGGCTGGGTTTTTGCTGCCATAGTCAAAGGCTTTGAATTGTCCCGATTTTATCACCTGGGAGGAGAGGACAGATCTGTGGTGAGAGCCCAGCAAGTGCCACTATGAGGGTCTGGCATCTCCTGGCCTCCTCAAAGGACCACATCATGACAGGGTGCTCGCATGTGACATTGCAGGAGGAGGTGGCATCTCCACAAAGCCAGACTTTCCACCTCTTTTAACAGGGTGATACTCTGATCTCCAGCTCCGTGCCTGTCCCTAGCTATGAGTTGACAAACCAAGGTGTTGCATGTGACTCCTTGGCTGCCCCTTTGCAACGCTCCTGCCTCTGAAAACCTGCTCACCACCACCTGTGTGTGCAGGATGCTGCTGCAGGACTTCACGTTGGCAAGTTTTCCTTCAACAACCAGAGCATCCTTACCTGCTCATGACACTCTGGGCTCAGAGTATAGAGGCATCATGAGCCCAGTTATTTTAGGAGTTGCTTCTATACTGGGGGTGAAAGCTCAGATAGCTGCACGATAGTTGCATTGATTAAAAAGATCTTTTTTCTTTCCTCATTACCTATAATTTGGCTCTGCAAGGAGGCAGCAGGGTAGGGATCTCCAGCCTGACCCTGTTACCAGCAGGGCCAATGCTGCAGCTGCAGGAGGTTGCTCAGACTGGCAGAGTCTGGCCCTGGTGCCTCCAGTTTGGCAAGGAGTTGCCATTGGATCCCCCTTCATTGCCTCATCTCCAGGTGAGCAAGCCCAGCTCACCCAGCCTCTCCTCATATGCCCTCACTTCCACCTACCATCACCATGGTGTCCCCGGGATCACTCTGCTTTGGGGATCCCTGGGGTCCCCAAACTGGTCTGAACATCCAGCTGTGGCCTCCCAGTCTGGCACAGCCCAGGGCACACACCCCTGCAGCTCATCCTGCATCCAGTGCCTCTTCTGTACACTAATTTCTGGCTTTTACTTTCTCACAAGCTGCTAAGGCCTGAGAGCCCGAAAGTCTCACATCTGCCCTGGACACACCAGACTCAGTGAAGGGACCAACCCAGGGGTGAAGCATCTGTGTTTCAGGGAGCCTACCTGGCCCCAATGCATCAAGGTTTTGACAGATGTCCCGTCCGGATAGTGGGATGTGTACACATCCAGCCGCGTCTGCAAGGAAACATATTCAAACCGTTACAGCTTTCCAATGGATAGGAGTGAGGACAGCAGCTGCCAGATGATGCATTTCCCAAAACAGCCACTGCTGGGTCACGCTGTCTAGAGAGTTGGGTCAGTTTCAGGAGTACAATTTTCATTAAAAATCAATTGCTTTGAGACAGCTCCTGGAGAAGAAAGGTGACGAAGGATGAGGTACCCCTAGCTTCCGGAGATACTTCATCTGGGCTCAGGGACTGTGCTCAGGGACTGTACTCAAGACCTTGGTGACTACCTGTGATCACCCAGATGCTGCTTCAGCAGACTTTATGTAGGGTGGGTAGGAGCAGGGGCTGCACCCCAGGGATGCTGGTGGGAGGTACAGCTGGTCTTGGTGACAGACAACCCTTACTCAGAGATGCTATCAAGTGCCACCTGGCCACTGACATTCACTTACCAGACCCTGGGGGCTTTCCCTGTCTGGGGAAGATAAGCAGTGAGAGAAGGATCTGGCAGAGGGACACATGTTGCCATTGCAGCATCTGCTTGCCCGTGAGCACTGGGGACGAGCGGCCATAGCCAGCTGGGCAGGGTGTTTGGCAGAGAAGGGGCAGGCAGCAGGCAGAGGGGTTGGCAGAGCCAGCGGGTGCTGCTGGGTGCTCCCAAAAGGTGCACCCTGGGGCTCTGGCTCCCTTACCCCCATGTGGGGCAGCGCACCCACCATGTTGAGGTTCTTCTCATTGTAGCCTCCCAGCAGAAAGAAGAGGTTGGCACAGGGCTTGTGCAGTAGCGGGTGCCTGCACAGCTGGGGGAGAAACCTCCACAGCTTCCTTATCCGCAGTGAAGCGTCCGTTCTGCCTAGCAGAAGCTGCAGAAGCAAAGGGCAAGGTTGATCTCGTGTGTTTCCCTTCCTGCAGCCTAGCCCTCGGACTGTCTCCCCTGACCCACTGCCAGCCGGTGTCCCTGTGGATTGTCCCACCAGCTGGGCAGTGAGGGGACGTGCAGCACAGAGTGCCCACAGGAATCAAACCTGCTGCTTCTTTGCCCTCCTGTCCCACTGAGATGTGTACAGCTCCCTGCAGGAGGCAATGCTGACTGAGTGCACTCCAGGGAAATCAATATTTGGGACTCTCTTCCCTTCCTCCACCTCCCCCAGGTACTGGATTAGTTTTTCACTGTTGTTAAAATCAACACAGTAAAGCTGCTCTTGCCCAGGTGGTCTGCCTGAGGGTTCAACAAGTGCCCCCATAGGAAGACCAGTTTCAACACCTGAAGGTCCTGTGGAGGGAAGGCAGGCATGCACTCCACAAAGTGACCATGCAGGACTGATTTGCACCTGAATCGTGTCTGTGTTTATAAATCAGTAGGAATTAAACTGTTTTCTTCTGCACTGGATAACCGTGGAGACTGCCTAGGCACAATCCCTTTTCTAGCGCTGGTGTTCGGGAGAGGGGAGCATGGAGTAATGCCCTACCTGAAGCATCTTGAACCGCCTGTCCAGGAGGAAGGATATTTTCATGATGGGACTTTTAGCATGCTTGAGTGTCACTACTGGAGCCAGGGCAAAAAACATTTTGATTTTCTGAGCCAGTTCTGGCATGGATGAAAATGCAATGAATGCTGAGAAAACAGAAAAACAAGCTGAGACTTGGTTGAACTTTTTTCAGGCGCTTAATCCGAGGGTTTGCTTGGACCCACAGCCCAGATCTGTTTAGCAGGCATTATCTCTAATTAGAAAGCTAGGATCTCTTCCCACCTGTCTGTTTAACATTAGCGCTAGAGATGTCCAAAAGGAGACAATGTCTTTATTCCTATGGTTAGAAGTGGCTGATGCGGCACTTCAGTGATTACTACTGATGGGAAGTCCTGTCCCATTCGCCAGGTGAAAGGAACAGTACTGTCATCTTCCATCAACCACTGCTAAAGGGTATCACCATCGCAGAGGTTTTCTCATACCCCTGATGGCCCAGCTGGTGAAAGGAAAGCACACAGTTCATGAGAAAGCAGAAGCTGTGACCTCCGTGCAAAATGCCTTTGGCTTTGATGTGAAACACTGCGATTCAGTTTTCTAGGTTGAATTATAGTTGCAGCAAGGAGCACTGAGGTCACCAGGAGCTTTCCTACTACCCTAGGAGCTTGCTGGTCCTTCCAGATGTCTTATATGAAAAGCATGGCTGCTGTGGGACTTCTCATTACAAGAGACATCCTACCTAGCATGCTTGCTTGGCAGCCCACAAAGATGGGACCTCTCTGCTTTCTACTTATAAACACCAAAACTAATGTTTTCAAGGTGGTCCAGGTAACACCATGCGCAACCCCTTCTAACGCACCAATTGTGCAGCCCTGGGAGTGGCCAACGTAATAGATCTGCTTCTGCCCAGTCTTCTGCAGAACAAATTGAATCATGGCTGGGAGGTCGTACATTGCCATTTCATGAAAGCTGCAATAGAGGAGTGCTGTGTTGGTTATAAGGTAACATCAGGAAAGCAAACCTACCTGTGAATTTCAGCTGCCTTGCATTGCTGAAGGGCTTAACATCTTTGGCTGATATTCCAGGAGAAAATGCCTATGATCTAGGAGAGCCCTGTGCTGGGTGAAACTGCACAGGGTCCGAAAGCATCCCCCTTGCCATAGCCTCATCCTTGCCCGACAGGGCTTAGTTCTCCCATAACCGTGGTTAGTGGTAAAGAAACTGTGCAGAGGCTGGCCAGCTGTGATTTCAGGTGCAGCACAGAGCAGCTCTGCAGATCCAGAGCTGGCTCGTCAGGATTACAGTACCAGCTCTGCTCCTAGAGATGCTCTTTCCCAGAAGGCAATGGAGCACCGCTTCCTGCCCATGTGCCTTTTAGTGTGCTATGGTGAAATGCGGACCTACTTTATTAGGTTTTTCTTACTGGAAGCATGTTTATGAGCTTGGGACATCCAGGACTGCTCTGAAGATCAGGTCTGGGGAGGCAGTAGCAGCTTGCAAAGTTTTTCTTGTGGGCAGGGTTTTTGTGGACAGTCTGGCAAAAGGGGATGTGACAATGATGTGGACACCTTGATGAGGGGCTTGGCTGGGGAAGTCTCTGCAGAGGCCCCAGGACAGGGCTAATGTCTCTGCAGGATGGGTGTCTCCACGCAGGCAACAGTGCCCTGCGCTCTTGACAGGGCCAGGCAGCTGCAGGGAGGTGGTGGCACCATGTCAGCAGGCAGGTCTGCACAGGTACCTCCATCCTTCCTGGGCACATCACTGGGAGGTCTGGGGGAGGCCGTGCCCAGGAATTAGGTGTTCTGACTTGCCTGCTTGGAGGCACCCACCTCTGCCTAGAGATTAGTGGCAAGCAGGGAAGATTGCCGCGCTTTTGTAATCCACTCCAGCCCACCTGAAATCCCAGAATTCAACCTGGTCAGCTGAAAGGTGCTGGTGTCTCCGGGACCATCTTGTCCCCCGGCTGTTTCCTAGCCAGACATCATAGCCAGAGTCTGCTAGTATGAAGCCAAGGCTGTTGTTAGCCAGATTCTCCACCCAGTGGCTGCTTTCTCCAAGTAACCCGTGCTGGAGAAATACGACTGGCTTGTCCCCTGGACGTGAAAGAAACAGCGCATTTCACTGAACCAGAACTTCTCTACTCGCTCACCACAAATTCAGGCCAATAAAGCCTCTGTGTTGCCCTGCTAGAGGACATGCAATGTGCATTTTAATGACATCTGCTGCTGAAGAAAACCTCATCATAGTTGTTTTGTGGTGGTTGCCCTCATTGTCTCATGCTGGAGAGCTGTGGATGTCCCTCCTAAGCCTCTCAGACCCCAGGGGCTCATCCCCCACAGGCTTAGTACCCCGTGGCCACTGGCAACAACCATGTGAAACTCAGATGTATGGGCTTGCCCTGAGATTGTTCAAAGTCACAAATTTATGGGGAAAAATTAAATTGGAAATTCTCTTAAGATATGCCTGCACCCTCTAAGCTTTAAAACCAAATCTCTGCTTGATACGAAAGGTGGTTGCTGTGCATTCCTAAGCTGGCTGCTAAAGCCTTGACTGTAAATTGGAGAAGTACTGTGTTTTTGGTATTTTTGCTTTAACAGCAAATACTCCCCTGGCCTGGTAAGGTTTGTCCCTTCACTTCCTTGTTATGTTAAGGTGGGGGTTTTGTTTGGTTTTTTTTGTTTGTTTGTTTGTTTTGGTTTGGTTTTTTTGTGTTTGGTTTTGGGTTTTTTTCCTGGCTTCCTTGTGAAATAGAACTGTACCTCTGTTCCTAGGATTTTCTCTTCCATGAGGAATTCTGTTCAGGGTGACATAGTAGCCGTCATGCGTCAGGACTTCATACTCTTCACTCAGGTACCCTCTGTGGCAGATTATTTGGCTCTGGGGAAAGGAAAATTTGGATGAAAAGATTTACAAAGGTGAGGTGCTCATTTGACCTGAAGAGCACATCCCCATTTGCTGGGATGCCTTTGCAAAATTAAAGCGCTGTGGCAGCTGGGATACTGCTTTGCCTGGGGTGTCTGGATCAGCTGAGGACTTCTTTGAGGGAGGGTGCTCTGTCCAAATCCTATGCTTGCCCCAGTGAGGTGCGCAAGGGGAGAGGAGACAGCCAGACATGGGCTCTTGCCTGTGAGCAGGCAGGGAGCCGGCGGCAGCAGGGCTCCCCTGCAGCATGCAACAGCAAATGCATTTGAAATGTTTCCAGAAATTTGAGACCAGACAGATTTACAGACAGCTGACACTGGTGGCAGGGCATGTCCTGTCATGCTCTGAGCTGATGCGGGGGGCAGATAAGATGGCAGGGCATATCGAACCTGCCAGGCTGGACTGACTGGAAGGGCAGTAGGACGAGCCCCATAGGATTTGTTGCAGGGCTCCTGATGCTCTTCCTGAGCTTTATTTATGCTGAAAACTCCACAGATTGGGAAGCTTAAGACCGGTGAAATCCAGCCGTGATACTGCCTACACACTGCTGAACTCACATGGTTGGCAGAAGAGATTAATTTCAGCAATTTAATTGCCCATGTCTTGGCGATCTAAAAGGCCCATCTAAACCCACCTTCAGAGACGTTCGGACTCACCTGGACATGGCCCCAAGCAGCTTGCTGCAGCTGAAGGAGGGAAGCCATGCACAACTTTCTACCCTCCAGGAAGATGTCCGATCAAATTGAGGCTGGGATTACCCCCTTCTCTAACTAACTTGCTGATAATTGCACTTAAGGCTGCTGGGAGGAAGACAAATCCTTCAGGGACCAGGGTTTGTTAGTGATGGTATGGGCGCAACGTTATATCACACAGCTCAACAAAACCAGTGCACATGGTGACCCCAGCCCCCTCCACACGCATACTCTCCATCCCTCTCTTCCCCAACTAAACATGTGCAAACTTTCAGAGTGGAAATTCGAAGTTCTTCGGACTTACAACATTCATGAAAGTCTCAGGATTTATAGCCTTTTTCTGCTTAGTGGCATCTTCTGAGTTCACAGGTGCTTGTGTCAAAAACAGGATTGCAATAAACAGCCACATCTTGCGCCTGTGTAAATTATTATTATTATTATTATTATTATTATTATTATTATTATTACTACTATTATTATTACTATTATTATTGAACATTGCTATGAATGTCTGTTTCTACTTGATTATGATGGGTTAAGTTCCTTATATATCTGAAGACCATATATCATGGTCTGGGCTCGGGAAACAGAGGGGAATCCCAATTCCAGCTGCTGTTAGAGTCCGCGCAAGGCTCTTCATACTCTGTATGGACTGGATCTGGTACTAGACAAGACCCATTTTTATATTTTTAATGGACAAAAGAAGAGAAACGTCTTTATAATGCAAGAACTGAAGTGATAGAAAATACCATCAGGCCGATTGTCATACAGAGGGAATTAATCTAAAGAGTTTGTGCTACAGAAGGAACACATTTAGGTTGGCTGGGCTATGACTGTGTCTATACTTTTGCTGTTACTCTATTGCTTAGTTTTTGCACCCAGAAGTTGTATGAACAGAAGGATCCTATGAACCGAAACTTGTAGAGCATTATAGGAAGACTATTAAATCAGCATAGCCTGAAAAGAACAGAAATCTTTTTAATTGCCTTAGAGAGTTCTGTCCTGAGCAGAGATCGATTTTTAATATAGACGGTCAATATTATCTATGATTTTTAATGCTTTGCCAGGCTTTTAAAAGTTAGAGCTTAACTCCCACCCGATAGCATGAGTTGCAAATCTTCTCACCAGCCATCTGGTTACATCCCTTCTTCCTCCTCCCAATCAGTCTCCCACACCGTGAGATATATCATCCCTCTGAAATATTCCCAGTAACTCTCTCTGTGGTATTACCAAGAAAAAAAAACAATCAATGTTTTCTCACCCTCAGAATAGCTCCAATGCAAATCTTAATTAAGCAGGAAAACACGTTACCAGGCAGAGCCCACTGTTGTGTCTGATCCTTCTGGTGGTGTGAATGGTGATGGCTCTGTCCTCACCAGTGTTAAAAAGGACATGCTGTGTCAGAGCCCTGCTGCGCTGGCACCATGCTAGACCACATCACATGTCCTCCAATTAAGCGATGGGCACGCTGGTCATATCTTTGATAACTTCCTCTGCTTGGCCATGTGGTCATGACTTTCGTGCTTGCAAAGGATTACATTTCCGTAAGCAGCTGGAGTGGTGTGGCGAGGAATTTCAGCTATGGAGTTGCACCTTAAACCCCTGATAGCTGCAGTAAAAAAATGTCAGAAGATTTTCCTTTTAAAGGGTCATTTCGTAACTGCCAGGGGCCCTCTCAGGAATGCCTTGTAGAAGAGCTCCTGGGGCAATGAGAGGACCTGGGCCCCACCAGCTTCACAGAGCGTCAGGAGCATGGCTGTGACCTCTCCATAAACACACTAAGGACAGGTCAGGCTTCGCTGGCTGCCAGGATGGGACACAATCAGCGATGACACCGTTCTCCAAAATTAACAGCGGCCCAAGCAAATGCCACATAGCCTTTATGCCTAAGCAGTTTTGTATTTGCAGCTGGCAATTTGCAAAACCTCTGCAATGATTTCTGGGAAAGCACCAAGCTGAGCATCTTGCCGATGGATGGTGAAGCAGAGTTGAGCTTGTGCAATGCCTTCATTTGGCTGAAGTGACAGGTACTGCACAGAGTAGAGGTGCTCATTCTCCACCTCCAGCCTTACAACCTATGCCTTTCTGTAGCTGCTTGGTAGCCACCTGAAAGACCGAGCCTTTGGCTGGCTACCGAGTGCTCTCCTTGAGTATACCTTTACAGGTCGTGGATTAGGTCGACTTCTAATGTTCATACCAGCCATTGTCTATGAGCGGTGTGCGAGTCGTGACACACAGCCCAAAACATGCGTGTTACTCCATCCACCAGACTGTAATTTTCTATCAGCACCGCAACCACTGATACAAAGGGGCCGCCTGTGTGGGCGCCATCTTTATGGCAGTGCGTGTGGCCGCACCCTTCATTGTTTCATTACCTTATTTCTGTCCCTGTGTCTACTTTGGGCTTTTGAAAATGTCTTCCCACTCCCATGTCTGCAAAAAGCCCAGTGCATAAGATGGACTTTACAGGTTGTGTACAAAGCAAATCCAGTGTGTCCCCCAAAAGGAGTTAAAAAAACCCCTATGGATGGAGAAACCCTTACCCAGCTTGTATTTTTCTACTTTCCCATCAGGTTTCCCTCAACAGCATCAAGACAGACCTCACCTTTTACTTGTATGGTTAGATACTTCATCCACTGTCAAGTCTGCTGCCTTCTGCCTCCACTGAGTACTAGTTATGTAGTGGAGGTACTAAGTACTAGTACTAGATACTAATAGAAGTTGGAAAGGCTGCAGAGACTTCTCCAGCATCCTCAGGCCATGGGATGAGGCTGTCAGAGCAGTGTATCAGAGCTGAGGCTAGTGTACAATTCAGCACCAGTACCGACCTACCTGTGGTAGGAAGGACACAAGTGGTCAACAAAGAGCAGCTAGGTTTTTACTGAGAAGCTCTTGTGTAGCTTAGTCAAAGGAGGAAATGAAGACTTTTGAGTTATTTGAAATTAAGAGAGCGGAGTTAGGCATTTTGACACATAGGTACAAGTTGAGGTGGCAAGAGCAATACCATCATGACGCTGCTGTGATTGTATACTTAACAGAGCTGTAGTCACTAATATTAACTTACAGTGTTGGGACCCCATAATACATGGTAGGTTGCACAACCAAATATTAGACAGACTATCGTGGGCATCTCAGAATGAAGCTGTATAATCACACTCATGGGATATTTTTACAGTGTTATTGTGGGAACTAACGTAAGAAAATGCAAGACCATTTAGAAAAAGAAAGGTATTTTATTTAACTTTCTAACCAAATAGACTGTACTGGTCAGCACTTGCATACACACATTCTGAGAGGGGCCACAACGTGTGCATCCGAGTGGTCTGGCAAGGTCACCTGAGTGTAACACGGAAGGCAAGGATTGCCAGCTACTGAGCCCTCCATATGCCTTCTGAGTTCTGCCTGAGGCCCAAGGGCCAACTCTTTCTTGGCCTCTAAGGTCCTTTAGGAGTCACACGTTACTGTGGCGTGATGTTTTGCTTCTGCATCTTGTTAATGTCATGCTCCATAAATATTAGGCAACATTGCTGTCTTTAATTTTCTTGTTTGAGGTATCATAGGACTGTAACTCATCCTGCTGTTGGAATAACAGGAAGAGAAACAGCCCATGAAATGCGCTGTATCCCCACTACTGTCCTTCTCTTAACAGGTGCAGGTCTGCTGATGAGTCACCTGCTCCGTGGTGCATCGGTGCAAGCAATACGTTCCTCAGTGCTTACCAGTTTCATTGGTATTAATCGTGTCCTTGCCTATCAATGCAGACCGTTCCTCTAACTCCTGCTCTGCTGTTTCTCCTGGCGCTTTCGTGCATGTACAAGCCCCCACACCGTATGCCTAAGATACTGGTTGTTGCCTTTTATCTGGTGCCTCTTGCCAAGCACAAAGGTAAGCCAGTCACAAGCAGGGAGATGCTTAACTAGTTGTCATCTGGTCTTGGCATCCTGAACTAGGAAAGAGAGTATCATCCTGATTTTAGTAATAGGAGAACATAAACTCTTGTGTAATTCCTGCCAGATAAAAGCATGATTCCCTTGCAGTAACCTTGGAGAACCTTGCTCAAGGTAAAGAACCAGATAAGGAAAGCAGTGCTTATCTGGTTGTACCTCTCCTAGTTTAAAGCCCTTCAGCCAGGCTGGGGTATCTGCAGCATCTGATTACACGTTTAGTAGGGGTTGTGTACTCATGCTAGGGTTGCACAGTGAAGCTTGATGAAACAGCATATTCTTTTCACACCATCTTGCTAGAATTGTTCATGCAATCATTTTATTCACAATAATGAAACTGAATTAACAAATGTATAAATGTTCCTAAATATTGATTGCAAAATACATGAGATGTGGTCACCAGCGGTTCTCCTCAGCTAATTCTTCCTCTGTTTCTTTGTTCAGAAGACCCCAGAACAACTCTGAACTTCTTGCACCTCTCTAATCTCTTTTCATTGTATAATTGGCTTTAAAGAGTATTTTACAGCTAAAAGAGTTTGGTTTGTTCATGAACAGACCCGGGCCAACTTCAAACTTTCTCAATAAAGAATTACTAACATTTTTCAAATTTGGTATTGTAGTGCTCTTGGGCTTTTTTCCAATGTATTGGAGAAAAGCTGATTGGGCTGTCAGAGACCTTCAGGAAGCAGTAACGTGTTCCATATGACACAGTCTAGGGTCAGAAATGGAGATCAACACAAGCTTCTGAAGAGTGTGGGAGGTAGTTATATCTGATCATGATTTTGGCCAGCCGTAACTTTCCATGGCCTTACACCATTCCCATCTACCTAAAGTACCGATATATGAAAACACAAGCCTCAAACCAGTCACCGGGTCACTCTTCCAAGCATTCATCTAGCAATCTCAAAAGAAAATTTGGAAATAACATAGGAAATAACACAGAAATTGCTCATAGTTCCTGAAATAAGAAAGTGACATGTCCTCAACTAAATAAAACTCTGAGTCTGCTCTGAAAACTACTCAGCAATGCCAGTGACTGCTGGGAACTATTGTCAAACTTGCTGTTAAGGGTCAGAAAAACGTGCAAAGGCAGTACACCATCTGACATAACTATGAAACTTTATCCCAGATTAACCCTGGTACAAATCAATTTCTAAATAACAGCGTAGGCCCGCACATTGCTTAAAGCACACACCAAAACAATCTTAGGGTTACTTACAAAAGCACAGCTTCACTTTAAGCATGTGCCTGTGTATAACCCTCAAGTGGGAAGGACGCTGTAGTAGACATGCTCACCACCTCTCCAGCATGGGCACAGCCTGGAGCTGCCCATACGTTCCATAGTTCATGGAGCTGATCATATGCTCCGCAGTTCGTGTGTGTGCTGCCTTTTTTTACTTTGACCATGATGATAGAAAATTATGTCAGCAAAACATGATGCACCTGGTGTATTTTGGATGGGATGTGACAGTTTTAAGCCCTTCTGGCCTTATGCGCCATGCGTAAGCAGATCAAGAATGGCTTTGCATGAGCACATCTGGAAGAAACTAAGTGGCTGAATGACCAACATCCTGCACACGTGTAGATGTATGGCTGAGGTTGGTTTGCTCACGCACAGATAATAAAAAGGGAGCAGCGCTGTGCTATGAATACCTTCATGGGGGTGGTGCAGGCTTTATGCTGCGTTGTGAAGTTTAGGGGCAAGAGACTGAGTCGATCTGGACCCTGACATCATGGGCTGATGTCCCAGCCTAACCTTGGACCTGTGCCATCAGCACGGACCTGCCTGATGACTTTTATCTTGCTTGACAGACTTGAGACACGCAAGAACTCCGGTCCTGGCAAGATCACAGCTTGCCATGTGACTCAATCCGCTTATTGAACAAGGCAGTCCCAGGTGACAGAATAGCACAATATTTATGCCACAAGCACCTAGATTATTAACTGTTCTGTTTGCTTCAAAACGCCCCGTTTCAGCCATTGTTGATCCATGTGAGATGGGAAGCAAGTACCAGTGCCATAGGGAGCACAGTGCTTCCACAACCTGATTTAGAGAGAACTTCACCAAAACACTGTCATGGGAGACGACCGATGAATTAAGATCATGCAATGCAAACATTGCATCAGATAGTTACAGAAGTGGCAGAAACATTATAACCTGAACAGAAACAGAAGAGCCTAAACCCTGCAATTCTTCTAAATTTTCAGAAGTAAAAGATTAGTACCTTTTCACTAAACATAAATGAGTTCTTGTAAGCTTTTCAGAAGTCTGTTGTGGAAACGTGTTGCCAAGTTTTGGGTGTTTATTTGCAAAGACAGAAAAGTCTTCTTGCATTTGCATTGATATCCATGCATGAACACAGTGCAGTCCTGTAAGTATGCTGCTCCAGGGCAGAGCCCTGCAGTAAATAACTACTCACACAGAAATAGATGTCATTATAAATATTCTAAGTGAGGTGGCTAATCACTTTTGCTCCAGATAGATCATATCTAACCTATACCCTAATTCTCACATCTTGACATTATTTCACCCCATCCTGTTTTCTTCTGTGGTTGATTCTAGCTGTAAGGATGGAAAGTAAAAACCTTTACAGCCAGTCCCCTTTGATGATAACTCAAACAGCCCACTGCAGCTGTCCTACAAGGATGTACACCAACAGCCTCATCCCACCATTTCCAGACACTTGCGCTACTAAGACCCACAGTTTTCCTCTGGAGAGCAGGCATGTTGGGCTCGATACCACTCCTCACCCTCCAACCTGCCCTCTGCAACCCACTTCTTCCCTGCAGGACACAGGATAGGGGATGCTAGTTGCATCGTGGGTGGTGGGAATCTGCCAGCGTTACCAGCCACTCTAAGTTATCCCTGAGCATGATGACTTTTGGACAAGCAGCTCTCCCTCGCCTGTGCATGCCAAGAAGTCTGTGCTGAAAATCCCCACACTCCTCCAGAGGTTTAAGGCAGTACAAACACAGAGACCAGTGGACCCTATCTTCCTTTATTATTATTATTATATTATTATTTGTACATCTTTGTGGAAATAGAGCCTCATCCTTTGCCCTGCTTGCTCCTATGCATATTTTAAGAACATAGCTACACAAACAGGCAAATTCACAATTCCTCCCCTAACCAGTATATTATTAAGAAGTGTAATCCAGGAGCTGGAAACAGAGTTGGACTCATTACCAGCTTCGACCAGACTCTTCTCTCTCCCACATAAGGAAAACAAAAGCATTTACGATGGGTTGGCAAAAGGTGACCTTTCCAGCTGGCTTTGTGCCTTGGAAATATTGTTTAAAGGGTGAAAAATAGTGTTTCCTGGTAGAACTTACTGAGAACACTTTTGTGTATGAGCAAGTCTGGGGTTATCCAAATCAACATGAATTTGAGAAAGATGTTTCCTACATTAGCAAAATGCATGGTTGTCATGGAAAAAACTCCACAAACTCTTTTCATTGTCACCAGGTAGAAAATTTCTAGTTCCTTATGACTGTAAAGTAAAGCAGTGAATGTCAGGATGTTGGGATTCTTGCTGTGGAAGAGTCACCGGAAGGTGGATAAAGCTACGATGGCAGGATTCATTGCTCAACCCACCATATGGTCCCATCCAAGCACACCTACTCTTGTGAAACATCAGCATCCAGGAGGGAGCTGAGCTGCTGTCCAGGTGTTTGCAGCTGGGAACCCAAACACAGGGAGGTCAGAGCCCTCAATGGCAACCAGGAGCCAAATTTCACTGAAGTTACTTGTTGCTGGAAACCCACGTGAGTGAGGCATCTGGGAGACTCAGGATCCAAGGGCCATGCCCAACTTCTGCAAGGACCTCAGCCTATTTAACCTAAATCCTACGTGCTTTCCCGATCATTGGATTGGCTTGTTTTCCTCACTTGCCAGTGTAGTATCAGTCCAAACCAAGTGCAGCCGTTTAACAAGACTTTCCCCCTCTTTTTTCTGCACTTTTTTTTTTTTCCCCAAATAAAAGAAGCCCGAGAAGTCAAATGAGAAACCAACAATTACTGCCACTGATCCAACTCTAGGCACTCTTCTCCATCAGTTCAAGAATTTCTTTGTATACTTGTTCATACACTTGCATACCCCAAAGAAAATCAAAGTGGACAAATTCCGGAATGTACTTTTTGTATGTCACATTTGTTATACGAGGCAGTGTGATGTTTACATCTTCGGGGGCTGAAATCCAGTCCCTGCCACCATACCATGCAGCAAGCGGGGCTTTCATGTTTTCCAGCTGATAGAAGGGAGGTGTGGTCTGCAAGACAAATAGTGTGGCTTGAGGAAGGAAAGCCTGGGAGGTAGGTCACGGACAAGTCAAAAATTCAGGTTATTCCTGATTGCTGCTTGGAATTTCTCCCCTATCTTGAGATGGTACAGAAGCTATCACCAGAGATCCTGACTATGCCTTGGGCTCCTGTGCTTTTCACCAAAGAGTCAAAAAGGCATCACTGTACAACATCACAGACCTCTTTTTTGTTAGAAAGATGCAAACCTGTTTGACCATATAAGGTAAATTCCATAAATCCTCTAAAATTTAGTCTCAGCCACTGCAATATTTTCATTGTCATTTTCTTTTTTCTTTTTTTTGCTCTTTTAAAACTGACAAGGATGAATTTCTCTTACCTGGTTGTAATGAAGCATGTTGTCACTGCCGTAATCATAATATTTGAATTCTCCTGTTTGATAGAGCTGGAAAAGGAGGAAAGCTGTGTTATTATCCATGCATTAGAGGGGACCATAAGACAAATAAAAGAGGTGACTGGGGAACCACACAGCTCCCTCCTGCCACCAAGGCTCGAGGATGCTATTTGTTACATGTAATATTGTCTTTTGGGAGGAGAGCTCAACGCCCAGGCAAATCCCAGCACAGACTGCAAGACCACCTGGCGTTGCTCACGTCTTTCAACCCCCCTCTCCCAGGTGGCTTGCAAGTTGCAGAACGTAGGTGTCTGGAGGCTGAGGCCCCAGAAGCCCACAATGTGCCCAGCTTACAGCTGAGGGTGAGCCTCAAAGAAGACATGAATCAGACCTTTGGGCAAGTTTCCTTTGTCTGTCATGGTCAATGTCTACAACAGAAGGACACAAGTCTGTGCATGTTTTCAGTGATGGGTTGCTGTATGATTAGTTGTGTCTACTGATCCTCAGCTCATAGCCTTTACTCTACCATCTCCTGTGCTGGTGTATTACCAGTTTTTGCTTCCATCTCCTACCAGCTCCAAAGACTTCTGGCCATCTTTTGTTGGAAGTCATGGCCCAAAGAACTGCATCTGCACCGGTGTTTCATGTAAGTTTCCCGCTTCTCTCTAATACAGCTCTGCAGAGAGAGCAATGGGGGATTATACCCAAGCGCTGAGAAGAGTTCCTTGGCAACTGAGGGAAAAGAACGTGGGCCCTGGTTGCATGCAATTCTTATTCTGCAGCATGAAATATTACCTGGCGCCAGTGTAACATGTTTTTTAGGGATGTCGAATCAGGGTAGCGGGACAGGTAGACATCTATGCGGCTCTGCAAGAAACCATTGGAGACATTTATTCTCTGCATGGGGGGAAATCCCATTAGAAATAAAACTGATTCTGTTCAGTAGCCACACAAGCTAAAACTTGCATTTGTACAAACTTCTTCATCTTAGCTCTGTGAAGGCACACCTCAGCTACATGCTGTGTGAACACTCCCTGTAGGCAGCAGCATGAAGGGTGCTGTAGAGCTCCCTTCAGCAAGGCAAGCAGTTCCCATGGGATGCTGGGTCACGCTTTGAGTCTATGTGGCTTTCAAACCAAAGTAAAACTCTCTATATTGTGCTCAGTATCCTTTTGTGAAGACAACGTGCAACTCATCACAGTAGCTCTACATGTTGTTTCTAATGCGTTTCCTCCTTGGAATATTAAGACATGACACCAACACTTCCCTTGAGAAACAGTGGCCTAGCCCCGACTCCATCCACAGTCAAGCTATTATTGCTTGGTTCTCTAACTGAACGTGTCTCCAATTGTACTCTGATTTATGAGCAGTTTGTCACAGGATCTGGACCTTGCAATCTTGGCTGGCCCCAAGGAAATAGCCCTTCCCCATGTGAGCAAGGCATCCCTGGGACCACTCAGATCACCTGGACATGTCCCTAGGCAACCTACTGTAGCTGTAGTGTTGGCCCTGGTAGAAGCAAGTACGGGCCAGAGACCCCCACCCTGGTGCCTCCAGCTGAAGTTTTGCTATGACTGTGTTCAGTGCAGTGAAGCACAGAGAAAGGCTCTGATTTGGGGATAAATATTTCCTAAGGGATGGCAGACTGAAGAGTCTGAGACCCACCAGTCCTAGCAGTAGATTGAAGGGGAGTTTGTTCCCTAAGAGACCGTTTTGTTATTAAACACGTGAAATTACAAATCACTTAGAGAAAGAGAAACCCTGGGAGCACCGAGTTAATTACTGCACTCTCCCCTCCGGCATCATCCCTGCGCGGGAGACAATGTGCCCGGTGTATGCATGACCTTGTGTGCGCTCTGGGCTTCCCCCTACTGTCAAATGCAATAGCATCGCAATGGCTAATGCAATGGCCAGATTGCAAAATGCCGATGCAATGGCCACATTTTTCAACATCGAAGATGTGAAAGGCCAGGTGAAGGCAGCTAGCTGATAACTTAGGCTCAAACAATGAGAAACTGAATCACTTGAAAGGTAAGCTGGAGTGTACATACCACATTTAAGCTGTTGGTAAACCCACCAGGCAAGTAAAGGACCAAGGAGCAAAAGCTTTTAAAGATGGGGTAGCTGCACAGACTGGAAATCACTTGATGCAAGATCTCACCCTTATCGAAGACCACTGTATGTCCTAAAACGAGCTGTGAAAGTCAAAGGCATTGATCAGTGTGGTTCATGCTCCTCTTTTGCTTCCATTCGCTCCCCACCTCTCTGCTCAGCCCTGAAAGCCGCTGTCTTCCTTGCCACAGCTTTGCTGTGCTTTGTAATTTTGGCTTTTCAGACATGGCCATGGCCCTGGAAGAGCCTCGATCTTCCTAGAAGAGGTTTCTTCTAGGGTGGACCCAAAAATAGAATCTAGAAATAGCTCTTCTCTGGTTAGGGCTGGACAGGAGGATGCTTTGCACTGTTTAGTGCTCTGCAGGCTCAAGAGCGTAGGCACAAATGCACCTGCTCAATGCAAAGGGCATACAGAGGGCAGGGAAATGGAAGTGATGTACAAGCACTGCATGTCTCAGGTGATGAGACCTTCCTGTTTCCTTCTTCTCCTTCACACCACATGTGCGTGAAGTGGGTACGTACCTTAACCAGCCCCTCGGGAAGGTCAAACACCCTTGCCAAGGGTGACTTCATATTTGAGTTTGTTGTGATAGGAGCCAAGGCAAAAAACATCTTGATTTTGCGATCCAGCTCAGGAATAGATGAAAATGCAATGAAACCTACAGGAGGGAGAAGGAAGCAGACCCTGCCCTGTTATTTCTGAAGGAGTTATTGACTCCTAGGCATGTGTGCCCATCTCAGAGGACCCTCAGAGGTGGCTCTAGCAGGTTGATGACTTGTCCTGAAGCCTTTGCTGCTGATGCATTTCAGCTCCCATCTTGACTCTTGGCTGTTTAGCCCAGCTGCAGCTCTCACAAGCCCTTCCTGGGGCTCTGGCAGCAATGGGATGCACCAAAAGCCATGGCTGCAACCATTTTTGGGCTGTCACTGCTCAAAACTGTTCTGTTAATGCAAATGGGTTTTTTTACCTGCTCTTTTCCCTTTGTTGTTTGGATGGGCCCAGACGTTACCCTCCCTGTCCAGGCTTTCAGGAGAACACTCCCAAACCAGGAGTGCGCAGTTAACGTAACTCTGACAGTGGTCTGATCTCCTCCTAGGTACCTGTGGTGGTGCCTTGAGAGTAAGCCACGTAGTATAACTGCTCCTGTCCAGTTTTCTTCAGAATATAGTTGATCGTTGCTGGAAGGTCATACATGGCCATCTCATGAAAGCTGCAGTGGAGACAGGCACATGACAGAATTACCATTGCTAATCTTGAAAGTGATGGGCAGGACACAGCAAGCAGTGGCATTTGGGGTGCAGTTGAGGGCTCTGGAAGGTATGGGACCCCTACGGCGTCTTAGTGGTGTCATTTCACACCCACTGGCAGATGGTGGGACTATCAGCAAAGCTGCTCCTCCAGCCTATGGACACGTCTGAGGGCAACAGGTACCTGCTCACCCTTCAGTTTCACAGAAAATACCTGTAAGCTGAGTATTCCTGGTGCTGAAACTCAAACTCTTTGTGCTTTCGTGACCAGCTGTTCCCCCGGCTGTTTCCAATCCAGACGTCGTAGCCAGCATCAGCAAGGATGAAACCCAGGCTATTGTTAGGCAAGTTGGTAACCCAGTTGCTTCCCTCCAACACCAGTCCATGCTGCAGGAGGACCGCGGGCTTTGGAGCTGAAGAAAGAAAAGGAGAATCATTTTCTCTGACCACTAGCAAAAGAAACCATCCACATCCAGGTACTGGTTTGGCAGCAACCCCCTGGGGAAGTGACTCCAGTGCAGGGAGATGGTCACCTACATCCTCAGCCTCTTTGGAGAGCTGTTTTTGAAGTAGGCTCTTTGGCTATCCCAGGGCAGAGAAAATTGATACAGGGAAGCTGAAAAACATGGTTGGACTCCAAACTGAATGGAACTTGGTAAATCGTGCTCCCAGAACGAAAGAAACCAAGCCCCATGTCTGTCTGGACACTGACTGTGCCCTTTGCATGGAGACTACCCTCCTCACAGTGCCGTTTGTTTGGCTTAGGTACTCTGGATCTAACCAGAAGACACTGAAAACCCAGCAGAGTCTAAGTACCTCCCATGGCATGGTGACACCATGATGCCCCATTATAAGACACAGTACTGGAGGGATCGAGAGCATGTCCTCCACCTGCTTCTGCCCACTTTAAGCCATATAAGCAAGTCTCAGCACCCCAGAACAAAGTTAATATCTTTTTTACAAAGGACCAGGAAACCTGAAGTGCTGTAGGAAGAGAGTAGAAGAGAGATTATGGAAAGGTTTAGTTTGGAAAGGACCTCTGGAAGTCTCTCCTCCAACCCCCTGCTCAAAGCAGGTCCAACTCCACAGCCACAACAGGGTCATCACAAGGATATCTGAACTCATAAGGTAGAGTGACCACAGGCTGCAGCATGAAAAAGTTGAAATAAAAGTGACTTTCTTTTTTTCTTTTCCTTTCCTTTTCCTTTGTCTCTTCTTTTTTCTGTTGGTTTTCAGACCCTCAATATACAACTTACATTTCCACCCTGGACAGCTGAAAGCAAAGTATCCTGAATGGAAATCTGGCTTTTTACGCTTACTTGCCATGCTCATACACTGGTGCTCCTGCTTCCCAGGAGAGGGACACCCTGCCAAGAGCGGGGCATCACCCCCTCCACTTTGAAACGGGTTCAAGTGAAGAACAAAAAGGACCTGAAATGGTGAGATGACACTGGATTGGACACATGGGTTTTTGTGTGCTTTTAGCTGCTCCACTGGCTGGCTTTGAGCTGGGGTAAAACCTGAGTCAAGATTTCCCTGTCCCATTCATTCTCCTTATCTTTTTCTTTCTCTTTGGAGCAGATCCTCTCAGAACAAGGTCAGCATGGTGGTCACCTGCATTTCTTCTGCTCCCAGGGCTAATCTTACAGGGAGAGTTGTCTCCTTGGAGACCCAGCCCACGACGAGGCAGCCCTGACCATGGCCTGCTCCAGCCCAGCCTAGCTGTCAGGGTCCCTGGACGAGGCAGACCTTCTTGTGGCACTTACGGGGACAGAACATGCTGGAGCCCTGTGCCTCTGCTTCATGGGAGGTGCTCATGCTTCCCAGGTCATCTCTGCCATGGGGAATTCTCTGCATGGTGAGGTAATAGCCGTCATCTGTCACCACTTCATGCTCCTCGTAGGGGTACCCGTGGTAGCGGACAATTTCACCCTGTGGGAAGGGAAGGACAATGTGGGATGGGTCTCCAGGAAGACGGGGGTTTTCGTACTGGAGGGTGTCAGGGATTTCCTGAGTGAAGCCAACAATGGCTGCCCTGAGCTGGTGGTGGTGACTCCTGCTGTCAGCAAGAGGGTGGAGTAGGGACCTCCCAATGTCTTTTCCACCAACGCTGTGGTGATGTCATGACTTCAGCTAAAATTTTTGGCAGGTGTGAGTTTCCCTTACTCCCTGAGCAGGTCTGGTAAAGAAAGACCCACTGTTGCTCTTCATGTTGCAATCAACAGTTGTGAAGAGCAGGGCAGCAATGACAGTGCAGCTCCAAGCCTGAGACGGCTGCCCTGGCCAAACCTGTTGACTTGGACTGAACTCCCCCATAAATGTCTGCCATAAATCTCTGCATACATAAGCACAGGGAGACAAAAGTTCTAATAAAACCCTGGTACCAAACCCTCATGAAGATACACACATAGAGATCATGAGTTGTGCCCAGACTATGGCAGCATAGGTAGCTTGCATGCCCAAGCAGGAAAAGAAGGGGGAGAAGTCAAGACTTACAACATCCATGGACACCTCGGGGCTCGCATCTGACTTTTCATTGATGCACATTAAATAAGCAATGGTTACAAACAGCCACATCACGGTGCTCTGCAAAACATTGTCAATGTGATGAGTGGGAGAGACACTGACTGTACTGACACAGAAGCCAGGGATCGCATGCACTCCACTTGGCATGCACTATGCTTCTGTTTGTACATCAATCTGACCACTCAATAGGTGAAATAGTTTTAAATTTCAAATGTTCTAACTAGTTCTAAAAATGGCTCATTTTGCTTATCCTGAACAATGCCAGAGTCCAAACTCTATCACATTTTAATCACACATTCTCCATCAGAACCTTGTATTCAGAAAAACGTACATACATACAGCTACACGTGCCTAGGCAAGTCTGGTTTTCAAGGGGGTGATTATAGACTATTCATTTAAAATGATGTCTTGGATAGTCAGAAGAATAGATTATTTGGTTAAACTGATAGCTGAACTAATCAGGAGTAAACCACCTAATTTTAAGTTGCAGGACAATGGAGGTTTTGTTCTTGGTATGAAATCAGATAATGCAATTTGGTTGGGCTCTCCTTATGGCTGAAAGGGACCCTGGGACACACTTGAGTTGTTTTTGCAAACCTGAGTGAAAGATTGTCCAGAAGACCCACTGTTCTTCCTGGGAAGGGTTTTGAAGTACCTGTTCCTACCATACAGGAAGCATGTTCCTACAACAAACAGTCTTATTAACATTTGGAGACTTGGAGACAGCAAATTTGCAACAGGAATACTGCCTCAACTCTTATTTGACATGCTTAAATAGTTAAATTGTGTGGAGCCCACAGCACGGAGCTCTGCCAAATCCCCACTGAATGCATGTGCCTGTGCTGGGGTGTGCGGGAAGCAGCGGCTGCAGCTGGATGCCAGTGCCAGGTAACCTGCATCCACCCCAGTGCTTCCCTGCAGAATATTCCTGGGGAAAGAAAGGAGAACCGTGAGCAGGTTTCTGTCACTTCCCAGCTAACCCTCATCATCCCCCCTCTTGCTGGAGGAACTGGCTTCATATGCTGCAGGAGGTGGTTTTGCAGCTGGGGAGAAGGCTCCCTGCTCCCTCTGCTGTTCCTGGAGCAGATATGTGGAGGATCACACAGGCACTGCTGCTCTGCTGGAGGGAACCGACCTGGGGACACCCCTGTCCACCCTCCTGCTCGCAGCAGGGTATTGTCAGTACGAGGTCGGGGTGGCACTGGCTTGGCTCAGCTGAGACCTGACTGCTCCCTCACTCCAAACGGTGACACCCCAGCCCCCACGGCTGCTCGCCACTCTGGGGGAAGAATGGCTCTCCACCTCCATCCTGAACCCCCTGGGCTGTGATTTGGGGCTGAAACACCTTGTTGCATCGCCCGTTGCTGCCAACATCCTTGCTGTGCAGTGGGGCTCTCCTTCCCCAGGGGAAGGTGGTTGAGGGATCATTTCCAGGATGCTCGCAGGTCTCAGAGACACATGGGCAGAGAGGGGAGGCACAGCAAGGACAGCAGCCACGCACACTCAACACAGCACTTCTGCAGCTGCCCATCCCCAGGAGACTCTGGTCTTGTTTTTAAGACTGAGCCTTTCAGAAAAGCAAGGAGAGATGGAAAGCATTTTTGTGGCATAACATCTGGGGAAAAGCATGCAAATTCAAAGGAAGAGCCTTGCCCAGGATGGCCCTTGCCTCCCAACAGCCAGCCTGCAAAAATATTCCCTTTGTGAAGGATCCCTCAGCTCGGCAGATGCTGAGAGCACCCGGTGACCTCCAAGAGGTGCAGCAGGGTGAAGTCTCTTCCACCAGCCGCACAGTCCTAACACCCCAGCGCTCCCACCACCCCACCCACGAGCAGAAACGACTTTCCTTCAGTCCCAGGGCTCCTAGGGAAGCCCTGCTGTCCCATCCGCAGGGCTCTCCAACTACCTACAGCTCTCTCCTGCTGTCTCCAGGGATGGCCCCCCCACTGGCAGCTCGTGCAAAGGCAGAGGCATCCAAGGAGGACGGATTACCCTTCGCCGTCCAGGGCCTGCAGCAGAAGAGGTGTGGGTGCCTTTCTTCCTGACGTCTGCAAACAGGAGGTCCCCGCTGCCCGAGCACCCCGCTCTTGCCCACTATGCGTCGGGCTATTATTCCCTCTGTTCCACGCATTCGGGAGCGTCATGGGTCGCCACTCCCTCTAATCTTTCCTCCTGCCAACATGTAATTTACCTGAGGGCTGGACTCCGCTCTGAAAGGAGACACCCTTCCTATCCAGGCTCTTTTGGGAATATTTTCATGGCATTACGGGAGAGTTGAGTGCTGTAACAAATTGGTTATTTCCACTTGATGCAGCACAATGTCACCTGACATTGCCCATGACCTTTGTGGGCCGGAGGACATGCAGCCTCTGGATCACTCTCCGCCTGCACTGGGGCTGGTGTTGCTTGCAAAGGGCTGGTGTTGGTGTAAGGGGCTGGCACTGGTGCAAGGAGCTGGTGTTGGTGCAGGGCACTGGTGTTAGTGCATGAGGCTGGTGTTGATGCAGGGAGCTGGCTTTGGTGCATGGGGCAGTGTTGCACAGGGCTGGCATTGGTGCTCAGGGTGGTGCAGGGTGTATGGGGCACAGGAGGGTACATGGGGCCAGCCTAGGTCCTCCCAGCAAGCTGCTGTGGGAAACCTGTCCAGCTCTTGTTGGCTCTTCTCACTGCCTCCTCGTGTGTAATGAGCCACTGCCTGGAAATGCAAACCTTCCCAGTCCTCATAATAACTGGTGGGGGTGCTCTTTAAAAAATGAAAACGAAATCCATCCCTGGATAGGGAAGAAGCTGGGGATGAAGGTACCTTTCGCTCTGATCAGCCATGGGGTGCAGTTTTGGTGGGAGGACAAGTCTTTTCTTACTGAGCACAAAGGATGACTCTCTGGACCACAGCGAGAGGTGACTTTCTCTGCTGGGTGTCTGTGCCCACCCAATTTTCAGTTATCTGCATCTGGTCGATTATCTCTGTGTGTGCCTATCACAGCCCTCATTAGGTGTTTTTTGGCCGTCCTGCACTTCTCCCACAGACTTCATCTCCTCCCAGTTGGCAATGCCTTTGGCCAGCTGCTGCCCAGTGGCTGAGGAGCCACCTGCAGGCACGGTGAGGGGTGGCGTGGGCTGTGGGTGTAATTTTTGGCAGCGCTGCCTTTGAGGCTGCCTCTCTGCTCCCTGCCAACATGCCCACGCACTGGCATGCTGCAGCGACCAGAGGTGGCTTTGCACACTGCGTACTCCTGTCATCTCTTCTGGTGCTGATACCTGCCAGGTCTGGCTAAGCCCCACTTGCTGAAATGCAAACATACATTCTTTGGAAAGCCTAAATAATTCCGCCTCAGTTTGAAACTGTAATGACTGCTTTTTACCAAGGACTAGCTGGAGGCACTGCCAGAAGTCCTCCCAGCCTGGCTCACCCTCACGTGAGTAGTGACTCAGAGCAAAGTCTGATATTTCCCCTCTAGGGAGAGGAAGAAAGGTGGAAAAACAGGATCAAATATGCCAAGACAAGAAATCACTCCCCTTTCCTCACAGCATATATTAACGCCAACATAACTTGCCTTCCTTTTGGGGATAAGACATCAGAGAGGCTACTGGTGGGGCTATGGCCAGTCTTGGTCCTTGCATCAAGCCTGGGGCCACGTTACTGCTCCTGTTACTTGAGCCTGATGGAGCGAGAGCAGAGCAGGAGCTGAGTCTTCAGCAAGACCACCTTGCTGAGATTTCCAGCATGCAGACCATGACATGGCACTTGCCAATGGATGGAGACTCTGCAGAGAGGATCCAGCACATCTGCTGAGGCTCTGTGCGCCACCGGGATGCAGACATGCCCCCTGCCATCCCCCTCACCACCCTCTGCACCAGTCCCAGCTGGTATCTCGCTTTTGCCAGTGCTGCAAGCCCCAGGGATACTCCCCACCTCTCCCACATCACTGATAAAATCCGGCTGGAAGGCCCCCAAAATGACCTAAATTCAGGGTGAATTACTACACGGACTATTAAGGCATGAGCGAGCTGGGAAAATCAGCCACAGCCACGACTTGAAGCATCAGCGTTTTCTTGCTGGCAGGCTTATCTGCCATCTGCTGGAAGGAGACCTGTGCGTGCTGCAGCCTGCAGCTGATGGGACATCTGATTGTGCTGGTATCCCCAGCCAGGCAGAGCGTTGCAGAAGGGGTTTGTCAGGCAGCTGCAAGCTCAGCCCGGCATCTGGCCCTGGGTGGGGAAGAGCTGCAGCATGCAGCACCTACCAAGTGTCAGCTAATAAGGGAGATGGTGCAGGGGGTTTGTTAGGCTCAGCACCACGGCACAATCCAGGCTTCCAGGCTTGAAAGTGAAGGTTGCCCCTAGTGAAACAATACATGTCTCTTATTTGTCTAAAAGCAATTAAGAATCCATATACGAAATTGAGATAAAACTGAGAATCCTGAGCTTGATAGCCGATCTTATTCCATAGATTTAAAAATTTATTTTGTTTTCCTCTTGTAACAACAAACACCCACCGAAGGGGAGAGAGAGAGGAGGAGATTACTCGAAAGCAACAGCAGGGTGAACCATTGGACTGCTTTCTCATCTGTGCTGCCGTTAGTACTTGATCCTGGCAGGACTGGTGTGAACACGGTGTGAGTCACAGGAGTGAACGTCTACCATGTATGGGTTTTATCTGCCCGTAGTGATGGAGGATGCAGTTTCTGTCCAGCTGTGGACCAGTGAACCAGAGCACCTGGGGTTCAAGGAAACATCTGAAGATGTTGCTGACTACCAGCCTGCATGATAGTGCAGGAGAACAAGGAAGCTTTGGACTTGCTTGAGTTTTGAAATGGATTTTTCAGAGATTTTAGCATTTGTAAATGTTTAATTTCCTTAGCCTTTTTCAAAAGTTTGGAAGGTTTTGTTCTTTTTGAAACTGGTTTCAGAATGCATTTTTTTGAAAGATGCGTGACCTTCAGGGACACACCTATAGCCAGATTCAATTTGTTTTGGTAAAAGCCAGGTCTCATCAGGTGCCAGAATGGTGTGATTGCAAAGGACACCAGGGCAGTGCGAGGAGCACCAACAGTGGTAGCAGCATGGTGACCACCTGGCAAAAAGCAGTGTCCTCCACTTCTCCTGAGCTTCTAGCAGCTGGTAGAACCAGCAGCCACACAGAGAGAGCATGTAGCCACGCAGGTTTCTGGCTATGGGATGTGTGAAGGGATATTCCTGGAGGTGGAAACTGATTGCAAGGAAGGCTGTAGGAGATGTGAGCAGATCGACGAACCGCTCTGCTTGGTGGCTGAGCTGCAGGAAGAGGTGGGCAGGCGGAGGAGTATTTGAGAGTCTGAGAAGGAGGTTGATCAATGGAGCTGTACTCCGCCATCTACGATGCATGCAGGCCAACTCAGCCACTTCGGAGGCAGGTCTGGGATCTGCTTTGTGCCAGAGGGAAGGCAGCGTCACGAAGAATGAGGAGGGCTGGAAGAAGCTCACAGCACAGAGTGGTAAGAGAATCCCCTCCTTACCCTCTAAGATACTCTTACGGGATAGTCTTTAATTGTACTGGTAGACTGTGGGCTGCCCAGTGCCCTGAGCCAGAGGACCGCGAGTGCAGGAATTTGTTGACACTGAAATTTTAAGGGACCAGTTGCACCAGCTGAATGTTCACAAGCCCATGGGGCCTGATGGGATTCATCCCAGAGTACTGAAGGAGCTAGCAGATATTCTGGCAGGACCCCCCTTGATCCTCCTCTACCAAAGGCCTTGGGAGTCTGGAGAGGTACCTGCTGACTGGAAGCCAGCCAGCATTATTCCAATCTACAAAAGCGGTGTGAGGGAAGACCCAGGGGACTACAGACCTGTAAGTCTAACCTCAGTTCCTGGGAAAATTATGGGGAAGATTATACTGGGTGCTATTGAAAGGCATTTAAAGAATAATGCAATCATTAGGCACAGTCAACATGGGTTCACAAAGGGAAAGTCCTGTTTAACTAATTTGATACCCTTCTATGATAAGGTCAACTCGTGGGTGGAGGGAAGGCGGTGGGTGTATTTTTCTGGATTTTAGTAAGGCTTTTGATACTGTCCCCCACAGGATCTTTCTGGACCAGCTGGTCAGCTGTGAGATGGGCAGGTTCCCAGGGCACTGTCTGAAGAACTGGCTGAAGGGCAGAGCTCAAAGGGTTGTAGTGAATGGGGCTGCATCTGGCTGGTGGCTGGTCACCAGCATCATTCCTCGGGGTTCAGTTCTAGAGCCAGTGCTTTCCAATATGTTTATCAACAATCTGGATGCAGGAGTTGAGCGCACCACGAGCAAGCTTGCTGATGATACCAAACTGGGAGGCGCTGTTGACTCTATTGAGGGCCAAGAGGCCTTGCAGAGGGATCTAGATTGATTGGACCACCGGGCAATCAATGGCATGACATTTAACAAGTCCAAGTGCCAGATTCTGCACCTGGTATGGAGTAACAAAGGGCACAAGAATAAATTGGGAGAGGAGTGACTGTAGAGCAGCCTGCAGAAAGGGATGTGGGGGTGCTGGCTGGCAGCAGGCTCAATAGGAGCCAGCAGTGAGCCCTGGCAGCCAGGAGGGCAAACTGCATCCTGGGGGGCACCAAACACAGCATAACCAGCCCACCAAGAGAGGTGATTATCACCCTGTGTTCGGTGTTGGTGCAGCCTCACCTGGAGTACTGTGTGCGGTTCTGGGCCCCACCATTTAAGAATGTGAGGGTCCTTGAATGCATCCAGAGGAGGGCAACCAAGCTGGTGAAGGGCTAGAAAGCATGGCTAGGATCTGCTGAGAACTCTGGGCTTGTCTACTTTGGAGAAAAGGAGGCTGGTGACTTCATTGCTCTGTGCAGCTTCCTGAGGAGGCAACGTGAAGAGGGAGGTGCTGATCTCTTCCCTCTGGGATCCAGGGACAGGATGTGCAGGAATGGTTCAAAGCTATGCCAGGGGAAGTTTAGACTGGATATTGGGAAGCATTTCTTTACTGAGAGGGTGTTCAAACACTGCAACAGGCTTCCCAGAGATGCGGTCAATGCCCCAAGCCTGTCAGTGTTTGAGAGGGGTTTGGACAATGCCCGTAGTAGTGTGCTTTAACCTGGGCAGCCCTGAATTGTCAGTCAGTTGGACTAGATGGTTGTTGTAGGTTCCTTCCAACTGAAATGTTCTGTTTACATCAATTCAACAGCAACATTTACAAAGCTTCCTGCTCCTGGAGAGTCTTCCTTTGGAGATACCAGCACTTCTAGGAAGACTGTGGGGTGGGTACACAGCCTCAGGTGGCCATGGTCACTGCATGCTGGTGACTCTGCTCTCCCCTCTCCACAGTTCCCCATCCCCTCAGTGCCATGGCTCTACCTCCAAGAAGACTAACTTCCCGCAGTTGCTTTAATCTTGTGTACTCTTTCCTAAATTTCTCAGTGCTACCTGCCATTCAGTAGCTGCTGTCCAGTCATGTAAGCGCTGGTGTCTTGGACTGATGGTTGTCCATGGGATGGTGCTCTCTGAAGGAAACGGGAAAGCCTGGGCAGCAGAGGGTGCTGTGAAAGCACTGGTGAGGGACATGATCTGCCCAAACTCTCACAGGAAGTGTAGCATTTTGTATATTAAAAAACACCCACCTAGTCATCCACTTCTCCTGGAACATGAGTTGCCACCTCTTGAGATGGTTTTACAGCCGTGGCCACCTGGTGCAGGAATTCTGAGGGGATGGAGAGCTCTGGCAGGGTGGGAAGAGGCCCCCTGGCCAAGTCCAGCCCTCTCACCACCTGAGTTATGAACTGTAACACCACTGTGTTTGTGCTGCTTCAGCTGGACGAGAGGTGAGTTTCCACTGCATTCCTTATTGTCATTGGTAAGTCATGCTGTTATTTCAGGCCCTTAACAACCTGCTGCAGCTGTGAAGTTGGCCCTGCTGGGGGCTGAGGTCGGACCACAGACCCCCAGAGGCTGCTGCCAGCCAGCATCACTACAGTGCCCTGGCTGACTGCATTTCTTCTCTCTGAACTTGTGGAGGAGTGGGAGGGGGAGAAATAAGCCCCTCCATAAGTCCTCTGCATTTTTCAGCTGGTTATGACACTTACTGCTGTTGCTTCTGATGCAGAGCAGGTGAGATGTTTCTTCTTGTGTGTGCATCTGTGCTGTTGAGTTTAATTTAGCAAGAAACTTGAGTTCAGGTTTTTCTGGTTTGTCGGTAGCAGGGTGTAAAGTCTGTTACTGAAAAAAAAAACCAACCAAACCCCAACCCCCAAACCCCAGGGGACCTCTGTCTGCAGTTTGCTTTCCTACTTTGTCTCCAGGGGGAGGAGCAAGGTTTCCTGCAGTCTAGGCTGAGCTTCATTGCTACCTTATAATTTTAACCGCTGGCATGACTAACTCCCTCCCCTCACTCTGAAGGTATTTTGCAAACCACTGCAGGTCAGTAGCAGGGTGGAACGATGGCGTTGGCTTCAAGGAGCGGCAGTTGGCCCCTGGACGCTGGGCTGTGAATGACAGAGCCACCTTCTTGGAGGCTTCTGCCTGAGCAGTGCGGTTGTGGCTGTGGGGTGCTGTCTTGGCCAAGGGGCAGGTCCAGCCCTGGAGATGCCTCTTCCCAGGCTCCATCCCTTCCTACCTGAGTGTTGCCAGGCCCCTCAGTATCTCTCAGCTCCTGCCTGCTGGGGGAAAGCACGTCTTGACTCCAGCTGTGATTTTGCTGAGTACTGGCCATGCACGTTCTGGTTGTGCTGAAGGCACTGGGTACCAATTGAATTGGGCCAACAGAGACGTGGTGGTGACTGTGTGGATGATGCCAAAGCAACCTCAGATGCTCTGCAAGCCTCTTGGTGAGGTGCACATGTTTAGGAGCCCACCCTTATCAGGACAGACAAAGCCACAGGGAGGTGACACACATCACACGTGCTGGGTGCTATCCACCCCCAAATAGCAAAGCAAAGGTTGTGAAGCGCTCACAAGTAGAACGATGTGCCAAGAGGGACTTGTGCTGACATATGGCTGCCCTTGTGAGAGGAAAAGCTGAGGCCTTGAATCAGTGAGCAGTTTTCTGGATCTGCCAAGCAACCCCCTGAAATGCCTCTGAGTCTGTTCAGCCAGTGGGTACCTGCCTCTGAGGTGGCTGTGGTATGGGTGATGTGATGGAGGGGAGCATGTCCCAGCGGCCTCAGCATTGCTGATGGAAATCCGGGCTGACACAAGCTCTTGTGAAGCTTCCTCATGAGTCAGCACGGGAGCTGGATCATGGGCAGAAGGCATGGGGATCAGGAGTGATGTCGTCAGTGATACCAAACATGGGTGCCAGCAGGCACGGGCGCCTGAATGCTGCTACTGGGCAGATGTGGCTGCCCTGTAGGTTTTGGGGAGCTGTGAGAAACAGTCACCTCTCTTGATCCACTTAAAGCACCGCTGGATGCCTACCCGTCATCGTTTGCAGAGCCCGACACAAACACACCCAGTGCTAGTCATGTCGCATATTTGATGGGAGCAATGTCTGCAACTCATGGAACAAGGAAGAGGCAAAACTTAATGTTTTCTCTGTGCAGCCATTGATCTTGTTCTGCAGGGCACTGGACAAGAGATAATTTATTATGTTGGCCTTCCTTAGGACAACACTTTAGGAGTGTTGATACAGGACACACCATTCCTGTAAGCTGTAGGACTGGGTAGAAGTCATTAGAGTACAAAAGCATCTTGCCCCAAATGGGAAGCTGTTGTGAAATGTCTCCCTTCCTGGCATGGCAGTAATGTCTTGTATTGTCTTCTGCTCTATCAATTGCATGCAGCTGGCTTTCCTTGCCCCTTCTTAACCTTTTACTTCTTTTAAATTCTTTGTGGGTACCTGTGGTTGAGGCTTTTAGTGCAAGGCACATCTTGCATAAAAAGAGTCTTGGATGTTTTTCTTGGTCAAGCTGATGATTAAATGCCTGCTTTGTTCTATGGCACTTCTTAGTATGATTTTCACTGTCTTTTCTTGTAGGACGCTCACCATTGCCTTATCAGGTCCATGTCTGATGCTGCCTGAAAGGTCACTTAGAGCAGGGCATTTGTAGTCTGGTGTTTTGCCACCTCTGTGTAGCTGTTTTCAAGGCAGGAGAGGCTGCAAACATGGCTATCCAGACCAAGTGGGAGTGCAGTGAGCAGCCAGGTCACTGGCAGAGATGTCTGTAGGTGCTTGAGTCAGGGGAAGTGTTCCTGCAAGTCTTCTATACTTCTTATGCTTCCTTTGAGTTTCATTGCAGTTTCTTCAATATCCCAGATGACTCAAAAACCCCCAAACTAGTTTCACACTGTGCCGTCTCCACATTCTTCAAAACACTAAACAACCTCTACTGAACACGCTATATCCACCAGAGGCACTAGGGATACATGCTCTTGTTTGCACAAGCCAGTGTAAAAAAGCTTGGAAAAAGGGTACAGGACAAGTCTGCAGGTAAATAGATGCTGCCTTTCGGATTGCTTGGACTGTGCTATCAGCACAATGAGCCCTGAATTTGAGTCCTGACATTTTTGCTCAAAGGAGTGCAACGTGAGTGATTCCAGCCTTGCACTGAGTTAGAAACCAACCTGCTTCCTCCAGGACCTCGGCTGGGTGTGGGGGCCGGCGCCCAGAGGCCCTGTAATTACACAAAGCTCTTGCAAGGTGCCACATCCTGCTCTTTCATGTGAGCATTTAAATTTAGGAAAACAAACAAACAATAATTCTGTGCTGGCGAAAACCACAATAAGCATGGGTCCATCCAAGCCAGAGGTATTTCGCACTGACAGAGGAAATACTCTGCTCACTGGTGATGCCACCCCAAAAGAGTCACAAGCACTTTGTGACCCGTTCTGTTCTTCCCCATTCCCCCTGTCCCATTCCCCACTGGGACACTCATTCCTTGAGCTCCTTCAACTGAGGTGACGCTGTCTTTCCAGGGTTGTGGATAACCTTTGTCCATGGAAGACAGGGTAGACATCTCTATGGCCTGCAGTCATCAACTTCGAGCAAACTGGTGTAAAGGCAAAAGCTGCTTGTTTTGGCAGCACTCAACAAATGTTATGAGCCAGTAAGGTGAAGATCCTCCCACTGTACAGGAACAGGATGCTCCATTTCTCAGGAAGGGGGGTGGTGTGTCTGCTGGCATACAAATTCAAGAAGAAATATGCATCCATGGAGTGGAAACTCCAGCCTGTAAGCAGGCTGCTGCTGTTTGAGAGAGACACCTACATCTTCTTCAGCCAGGGCAGCTCCTCACCCTGTGCACATGGCTGCAGGGAAATACAAGCTGCTCAGGCAAATCTGCCTTAGACCAATGTATAGGCAGCCTTTGGCAATAGACCTATCACCTCATGTCTTGCTACACGAGTCCAATTTGGTCTCCAAAGCAATGTCCTTGAATAATGTCCCGATACAAACTCTGCCATTAAAGCCCATGAATCAGAACCCAAGGAAGAGAGATGGAGTTGATGTGAAAGGGGTCTTCTCAAGGTGGGCTGCTTTGGCCCTGGAAATGATGCAGCCTGACTTGAGTATCGAATGGTTGTGCAATGAAATGAGTGGGTGCCAATTCCATCCTGGTCTGGGTTTTCTTCTAACCCAGATGACCTGTTGTGTCCACTGACTTTGGACTAGAAGCTGTCTGCAAAGAGCTTGACTTGCTGGTTGTCCTGTGGAGACCTGATGCTGGCAAAACACATGTGTTGCTTGTTCAGATCAAGGCACTGACTGGGAGTACCCTGTCAGGCTTGTGGTTCCTGGGATGTGAATAACACAGGCAGGAGGAACCCTCCATACTTAATGTCTTCTCTGCCATGAAAGTCACATCCAAAAGCAGTTCAAAACCGCATCAGCATGGCCAGGGCAGACACGTCTCCAGAGGAGGTCGGCAGTAAATGCCCACGGAGGGTATGAGCAGTGCTGTGGCATGGGAAGAGGACTTTCAAAATAATGTTTATGGCCAATACTTCAGATCTTATTATTTATCTTACATGAAGGGACCATAGCCAAAGGCAATACATTGGGGTGTGTGAGCTGTGAGCCTGCTGTCCCAGGGCTCCACTGGCCTTGGCTTGGCAGTGGGTGCCGCTGTGCTTTGGTCAATGCATCAACACCCGTGTCCCATCAAGAGAAGAGAGGGTCCCAGGTGCTCACCAAGCTCTTGAGGGCCCATGGGGTGGGCAAGGAAGGGAGGAGCTGGGCCGTGACCTTGTGCAGCTCCCATGGTGACTGTCCTGTTTTCCTCAGCTGTCAGAAACTGGAGAGGTCCAGCATGTCATCCATGAGAGATATGGGAGAAGTATGCCCAGGTGGGACCCCAGTCTCTTGTTCTCACTGAGCACTGCGTGGGAGTTGGGAAATACAGTATAGACCAGAAACCGTTAATGCATTACTTGTTGGCTCAGGGATGATTGTCCAATGTCAAGCTGGTTACGCTTGTTTTCCTCCACCTGTCTTTTTCCTGGATGCTGCTCCGCAGTCACATGGGTCCACCTCAGCTAGACAGAACCATGGCTGCTAGTGAAAAGTCCTACTGCAAGAGGGAGGCTGGGATGCAGACCCCAGAGGTCCCTTCCCACCACCGTTGCTCTCCTGGCAAGAGGAGAGTTGATGGGGCTGGAATACATGTGGTTGAAGGGGCCTGTGGATGCAAAGCCATTGTGGAAGGTTTTGTCACATCTGACCACACAAGATTTGCTTTGCAGTCTTTGGATTTCCACTTTTGGGATCTCCCCACTAAGTCAGACCATCAGTATCATGCGAACCTGGTATTTCTTCCTCCTTTCCTGGGTGAGCTCTGCCTCTTCCCTTTCAACCCAGGCATGGTTGCACCACCTCCTTTAGGCAGTGTGGCCATCCCTGTACTGCTGATGTGCAGAGCTGACACACATGGCCAACGGTTACCTACAGCAGGAAAGCCAGGCGTGAGCAGCCAGTGACCTGTCTGACAACCGCAGAGCACGTTGCCCTTTCTATTACAGATGAGGCAGCTGGAATCCCTCTGCAGAGGTATGCAAAAAATGCAGCTCCCAGTTGCAGGATGCTACGAGGTGTTCCCAGTGATGAGGATATTGCCCAACAGCTCGTTATCTACCTGCAAGACATGGATACTTGCTGCTGAGCTACCTGGGGTTTGGGCTGCCACATCTGAATCATTGGGCTGGAGAGGAAGAGCAGGCGGTGTGATTGGAGAGGGATTGGGCTTTCAGGTGTTGACAGACAAGTCCCAGCCTCTCCGTGTGTCTTTATAAGCCAAGAAGACAGGTTTACTCAGTGTCGCCGACCCTCCTGATGGCACAGACAGGCCTGGAGCAGCAGGTCAGGTTGATGTGCAATGCATGCTCTCCTTCTAGACCAGGCTGTTGCTGAAAGAGGGGATCCCAAGTGAGTCAAGAGGCTTTATCATCCCTCTAGTTGTTCATTTTATGTGTGGAGAACTTTGGTGTATGGGTCACCATCGCAGTTAAAGCGTCCTCTGAAGGGTCTGCTTTGCAGTTCTGCATCTGAGTTCCTTGGGTTTTGCAAGCATGAACTCTGGGTGCTTCCTAGTGAGCTGAGGGAGTGCTGCGAGTCCTTCTGGCTGTGGTTAGACATTTTCTTGGTTATCCGTCCATTTTGGCTGTGTGGAGGGGATGGGGCATCCCTGCACGCCTAGCTTTGGCTTGGTTGGATCACCCAGGACTGATGAGTGGGGCTGGAACCTCTGAGAAGGAGCAAAGACTCTCTTTTCTTTCTGCTGTCCTGCTTGCCTGTGCCCAGGGACTCACATCTGAGCAGCAGTTTGCCATCAGAGACAGTGGTTCTGGGTTTGGATGGTGGGATGTGTTTCAGTCTCTCTTCTGAGGAAGGTGCTATTGGGCTCTTCTCAAGTTTGTTGATGTGCTCTGGTACATACTTTGCCTTGGTGCCAGAGGCAAGTGGTAGGAGCACCAACAGCTGAGTTGCGTGGTCCAAAGCACCCAGGGTCTGATCCCAGGGGTGCCATCAGGTGGTGCTGAAGCTCTGAAGCCTGGAAGCATGCCGCTGCGCCAGCCGAGGATGGGCAGTCGGGGGCTGGAGGAGATGGCCCTGCTGTGGGAGAGCTCTGTGGAGGCAAGGTTTGCTGGGCAGCACGGGCAGGTCCCCTGTGAGGCAGTGAGCTGACGTCTCCTCTGAGTCCTCTCTGAGTCCTCCCCTGCTGGGGCAGGAGCAGAGAATTCTTCACTGCAGGCTGGCTCCTGACCACACCAGGTACCTGGGGATGGACACAACTCCAATGACTTGTGTGGCACCAAGGCTTGGGTGCAGGATGTGGGGACCATAATTTTGGCAGGTCTTTATGTCTTCCTATGGTGTTTTTACATCAAAACCCAGAAGCCTATTAGAGCTTGCTGAATGCCACAGGTATGTGCAGTGACTAATCTTTCCTCCTTTCCCACAAAGGCTTTAATCTCTTGGGATACCAAGAGTTGCTTCTGCAAGAGGCTGAATGCTTGTCAGTGCTCTCACTGGCATCTGTGGGCTTTGTGGTGCAGCTTGTCACAGGTCATGGCTACCATGGTGTGCCATCATAACATCTGGATGACACTAGTGTGGGCAGTAGAGCCTTCAGCTATGGTGGTGACCTCCAAGACATATGGGAAATCTTAGTGCCACCGCTCAGGAGCTGGGAAAGGGGCGCTGGGTGCAGCAAACCCTCATCACAAAGTGTGCAGGGTTGTGAGCCAGGCACGAGCCAACAGAAACCACAGGCCTGTGGGCTGGTGCCAGTCATGGGGCAGCGGAAGGTCCTGTTGCATATGATGATGTGCAGGGCTGGCTGCAGATGTAGGGGAGATGGACTGTGGGGGCAGAGCCTGGTAGAGATGGAGAACTCTCTGTCAAAGGAATGGGGAAAGGCTGCTCTGGCTGGGTCCAGCCCAGACACGGCTTTCTGAAGGGGACTTCTGCAGACCTCTGGTCCAACTTCCTACTCAGAGCACAACTGTACCCAGTGCTAGCTCAGGCCAGCCCTGGTTTTGTGCAGCCAAGCCTTAAAAGCCAAGATGTAGACTCAAGGGAAAGAAGCTGTTTCCTAAGTGACACACTCACCAAGAAAATGCAATTGGTATGAAAACTCTGGGTGGGTTTTGCAACAGCAAAACAGCACGGTGAAGCATATTGTTATATCTGGCATGGGAAGAGCACCTCTGGCATCTTCTAATTCCTATGCAGGCTTGGCTTCTTGGCCCTTGTAATCCACACTGCTTATTGAAGTGGCTATTTCAGTAATTTGGTTTGTCTCTGATGTCCCCAGGCGTGGCCTGCAATATCTTGCCTGCACCTGTGTGCAGTTCAGCCTGGTGAGAAGGTGTCCACTGTAATTCCTTCCTTCCTGCTGTCCTTCCTACCTTCCTTCCACATGCAGTTTGGATGGGCTACAGATTAAAACCACCTTAAAATGGTGATTTGCACCAATGGATCCAGCCTGCAGTTGTGGCCACTGTTGTTCAACAGCTGGACAGGACAAGTGCCAGTAGGGGAGATCGGGTTTAGCAACGTTGTCTTCAGGATCATGGGGCAATCTGACCTCTCCTTCCTTTGACCATCACAGAAATTTCATCCCAGGACGTCCTCACCTCCACAGGGAGATGTAGGCACCAAGATGTTGGTGCGGGACTTGAACACAGAGCAAGACTTGAATTGACACTTTGTTTAATGTGTGATAAAGATTTTCCTCTGTGGCTCGTGTGGTGCTGTACAGTGGACAAGTGTTCCTGTTTTCCTGAGCAGCCGTGGAAGACCTTTCCATGCTGGAAAGATGTTGGGAAAATACGCTCAGACACCTGCTCTGGGAGGCAAAGTCTTTTCTAGCTCCTGCAACAGGGTCACCAGGGAAGTGGACTTCTCTGGGTCTGTCCTGAAGTCTGGATCCCCTTGGGGTTGGGTGCTGGGGGTGGCAGGGCACACCAGGAGCACGTGGTGGTGAGTTATAAACTATCCAAGGCAGGGATGGAGCAGGGAAGCTCCTGCAGAATGGAGCTCTGACATGACGCCTCCTGCTTGGGGGAAGGATGCTTTCTTTCCCTGAAATGGGGTGGCTGGGGGCTGCTTGTCCCACACTCCAGTTGCAGCTGGAACAAGCCAGGTGGGAAGGGTTAGCAAGAGATACTTGGGGTGGGTTCATAAGTGCACAGGAGACTGGGAAGTGTTAGGAGGTGGATTTTGGTGGGAGACAATACTGACATGTTAGGACACCTCTACAAGTAAAAAACTTAAGCCAGTGGCCCTCCACCTGCACAGGGCTATCAGGTGGACAATGGGCTCTCAGAGGCTGGTGACATCCCTGCAGAGCAGTCACCCTCATCTGGAGAGAGGACTCACTTGTGCAACAAGCACCAGTGGGCTTTGACACTCCAGGGTGTGCCACTGGGTGCCCTTGCTCAGCTAGCTTCAGCCAGAGATGCAGGATGTTGCTTGAGTGCCCAGTGCTGCTTAGAGGGTCCCATATGGGGCCCCATGGTATGGGCTGGAGATGCCCACTGTATGTTGCAGCATCAGGCTTTGGCAGTGCTGCCAGCGGTGCCGGAGCTGCACAGTGTTTGCTCGTGTGTCTGGTGCACCCACCATCCCTCTCACACCAGCCCCGTTATTCCTCAGGTGCTGCAGAGAGGCGAAATGTGGCTGCTGCTGGCGGCCCTGTGCCTGGGCCAGGGGCTGGGCGATGGCATCCCACACGCTGGAGTGAGCTATGACAACCCCGAGCAGTTCATGAACATCGTAAGTGCTGGGGGGGTCAAACAAACACCCGTGGGACAGGGACTTCCCCAGGTGGTGTGCCTGAAGTCCTCTCCGAGGGACCAGCTGGGCTCTCCCCATCCCTTACCCTGTTATCTGCACCTGGACTCAGCCAGGGGCTTGGGACATCAAGAGTTTCCTATGTTTGCATGGATGCCACTTCATAATCTCAGCTGGAGGTTGGTCTCTCATGCTCTCTCTTGAGGTGTGTGCAGGCAGGGATGACACTGGAGAGCATGGGTGGCAGGAGGGGGTGTCACTGGGTCAGGCAACAGGGTGATGGACAGCAATGGGTCACCCTCTCCCCTTGGACCATTGTCCCCGCAGAGCCAGAAGATCTGTTTCCATGGGTATCCCAGTGAGGAGTACGATGTGCTGACAGAGGATGGCTACTTCCTCAGCCTCAACCGGATTCCCCACGACAAGGGGGGAGCTGGACACTCAGGTGCGCTCCATTTCATCAAGGGTAAAGCAGCCGTGACCCTGCTCAGAGATGGGGCAGTGCACAAGGGGAAGCCAGCGTGGATGCTTGTGCCTTCAGACACAGTTTTGGCAGCTGGAAGAGTGATGAAAAGTTTTTGCCCACCTCCCTTGAGCTGTCCTTGGAGATGCAGGAGTTCAGCATTGTGTTTTGCTGCATCCAGGACGGGGCAGCATGACCCAGAGAGCCCCAGTGGCTCCTTCCCTGGAGCAAACCCCTTGCTCTGGTCCAAGATTCCCTGATACCTCAGGGCCAGGGGTGGAAAAAGTCCTTCAAACAAAAAAAGCACCAGCAGAGGCAAGGAAATAATGGGAGAAGGGAATATTTAATGTGGTGCCTGCAGAAAATAATACTGAGATGCACAGAGAGATTTTATTTCCATATGGGAAGGGATTTTCTTGTGTTGAATACCTGATTTCTCCTCTTACAGGATCCAGGTTACCTGTGTTGATAGTGCATGGGTTCAGTTTAGATGGTGGTGACTGGGTGGACAACCTCCCCAACAGCAGCTTGGGCTTCATCCTAGCTGATGCGGGGTACGATGTCTGGATCGGAAACTGCCGGGGCAATAGCTGGTCCCACCGGCACCTGAATCTTTCTGTTGACCAAGAAGAGTTTTGGGATTTCAGGTGAGGAGGCCACCAAGGACAGGGCTGGGATTCTGAGCTGTCAGTGCCAACCACCTGATGTCCATGGGAGGTTGGGAGATGGGCATCTCCTCCAACTTCTCCTCTTGCTCCCCAGCTTCCACGAGATGGCCGTGTATGATCTCCCTGCCATGGTGGGCTTCATCCTAAGGCAAACCAGGCAGGAGAAACTGTTCTACATTGGCCACGCTCAGGGCAACTCTCTAGGTGAGTGAGGAGGAGGAGTGGGCCATGGGTGGGAGCAGGGCATCGGCTTGCCACAGGAGAGGGGCATTGATGCCTGTCCCATACTGGAGGCTGCTGGGCACGGGGCTGTGTTGGTCCATAGGGCCACTTTCCCCACCTGCCTTCTTGGTCCTTCTGAATGGGAGAGGATTGCTGCACCTTGCCAAGCCATCCTGAGTGGTGCTTACCTCTAGGAGAACTGCAGCTTCATTTTCTCCAGGCCCTGTGCCTCAGACAGGAGGTCTGGGATGAGTGCTCTCCATGTTGGGGTTACCATCGTGATCTCTTGCTGCTTTTCAGGTTTCATAGCATTTTCGAGCATGCCACACCTGGCTGAAAAAATCAAACTCTTCTTTGCGCTGGCTCCTCTCTACACCTTTCATCATGTCAAAGGCCCCGTGTTAAAGATAGCGTTTTTACCAGACACGGTGCTGAAGGTATGTGAGGGGTTTGTGTATTATTACTATCAAAGCCCAGGAGCTTTTGGCAGCTCACGTCCCCAGCATTGCTGCTGTGCACTGAGCCCATACCTGCCGCAGGCACTGGAGATGCGTGTGGGGAGGTGAGTGATCCCAGGATCCCAAACAGGGATGTCCCTCTCCACCTGGTTGAGCGCCACCAGCTTTCAGGGTTTAAAATATCCATAACCCTCTACCATTACTGTTTATGTTTTTGCTTATTGACCTCACCACACCCCAGACCTGTAGCCTGAGAGCAGCCCTGCACTTGCCTCCCTTCCACCCTTTGCTCCAGCGGCTGGAGAAGGGCTGGAAGGGGAGCTGGCACTCTCCCTGGACATGCTCCACCTGAGCAGCATCTGTCAACACCCATGGCAGATGAATGGTATGAGTCTGGCCATCCTGGGCTGAGGTCTGGAAGCTGGTACCTTAGAGATGACGCACCAGGATGATGGGGATGATGGCACAGCATGGAAAGGACACTGATCACTGATGTTTTCATGCTGCTCTGAGAGTTGGGTGTGACCATGGGTCAACCTCCTTGAAAAGCTGGCTAGCCAAATGTGTCAGCAACTATATTGAGGAGCTGCCTGCCAGCACTGGCTGGGGACAGGCGGTTCCCATGAAGAGGGGACACATGTTGCAGGACCCACGGTGACCTGTTTTCTTGCGCCCTTGCAGACAATATTTGGAACCAAGCAGCTGACTCTGGTGGGGAGGAAGGAGAGAGCCGTTCTTGCCAAGACGTGCAGCAACCTGCTGACAGCTGAAGTCTGTGAAAATGAGATCTTCCTTATTGGCGGGTACAACAGGAAAAACTTGAACGTGGTGGGTACATCAGGGTCTTGAGGTCATAGCCACCTCCAGTTTTCCTAGATACCTGGAGATAGCTAATGAGATACAAAAATGATTATAAAACCCCATAAGATATAAAAGGCACGGCCCAAGGCAGTGGTTATTTGGAGATTTCTTTCAGTGGTGTTGGGATGTTAAACCTAATGGAGGCTTCAGTAGGAAAGAATCACTTGTGGTCTTGTCTGCAAAGGAAGGGAAACTCCTGCCTCATCTTCTGCTGACCTACAACAAGTTTACAGGAAAAAATAATGAAAAATTGACTAGACCAATTGTATTTCTATTTTAAAGTGGTGGTTAACTGGTTTGACCTTTAAAAGCTACTCCTAGCTCTGAACAGAATAAAGCTGTTGGAGCATATGATGTTCATATTGCAGTTATAAGACAGAATGATTTTTTTTTTCCTAGACAGATTTTCATTTGTAACTCACTTAAAAAACACTTTCTTTTTCCTGCAGAGCCGATTGAATGTATACCTAGCTCATTTTCCAGACTATACATCAGTAAAAACTCTTCTCCACTGGGGACAGGTAGAGACTCTGATTTCATAACAATGCTCTTTCTTTTAATCCGTGAACGTGATATTTTACAATGCTGCTTCATTCGCCCTGGAGACAGGTAAGGAGGTAGAATCAAAGCCAATAAAAGTGATTTTTAAGTTGCAGCACCAAGGTGTCTCAAAAGCCACAGCTGGTAGCTACTGCTCCGGGCTGGCCAAGGCAGAGACACCCAGCTGCTTGCCTCTGTCCTGGGTAAGGACCCCGTGTAGGTGTTTCTGGGACTCCCGTTTTACTCTGGCCCATGGGACAGGCACCAGCAAGCACGAGCTCAGACACTAGGGCTGTGCTGGGCAGAGAGCGTTCATGTAGGCCCGGCTGCTGCCCCTTGCTTGAGGTAGGGCTGATCCAGGGCGTCACCCACAGAGAGTCAACACTTTGCCTCTGCCTTCCAGACTGCCAAAACTGGGGAGTTCAAGCAGTTTGACTACGGGGAGAAGAACCAGGAGAAGTACAACCAGGTAAATGAGCGCTTGTGGAAGGAGCAGCAGAGGAGGAGGCTGGGACCAGGATGGGGGTAGCCTCCTCTAGCAGCCAGCATGGCCAGAGTCTTCTGGGATGCCAGGGCAGCATGCCTTATCCATTAGTGCTACTGGTGTCAGAGCCTGTGAATAACTGGAGCATTTCCCCCCTGCCAGGCCTCCCCCCCTTTGTACAGGATAGAAGACATGACAGTGCCGACCGTCCTGTGGAGTGGTGGGGAGGACTGGGTGAATCCCCCTGCAGAGACTCAGCGCTTGCTGCCACGTATCACCAGCCTCATTCGTCATGAGCACTTCCCCGACTGGAACCACTTTGACCACCACTGGGGTCAGGATGCCCCTCAGCGCATGTACAGGCAGATAGTCACTCTGATGGATCAAAATCCATGAATGGTCCATGTGCTGCATGTGCCCGGGATGTAGGAGCCACCCGTTCCCACGTGGCTGGGGACATGGGTTTTGTGTGAGAGCTGCTGCTCTGCTCTTCTCAAAAATATCTCCTATCACCCTATTTCACACTGATTTAATGCCTTAAATATAATGGTGTAATTTCTGCCTGCCCTCTGTGACTAGAGATTGCAATAAACTCTTGCCTCACAGCCGAACTCCAACCCTTTGCTTGGTGAGCCTCACTGGGGTTGTGTTTTCAGCCCATTGCTGGGGCGAGGTGTGCAGGAGGCCCTGTTTGGCTCTTTTTTTTTTTTGCTTTTTCTGGCTTAGGGCATTGCAAGCACAAAATTTTACTCCAGAAATTGAGTGTGTGTTTTGTGTTGTGGGTTTAAGTGAAGGAAGGGTGGAAAGTGACCTTGTCTGCAGCTCTGGAAAGGCTGGAGGGAGTGAGCACTGACTGCAGGAGAGAAACGTTCCTCTTGGTAGAATAAAACCAGAGAAGTCGATGTCTGGGAGGTGGTGAAAGGGAAACACCTGGGCCTTGGCGTCAGGCTAAGTCTTTCCTGGAAGAGAACCCACCCAGAACAGAGTCCCATGTCACCTCCTGGGGCGTGCCTTATGGTGAAAACCCAGCTGTATTTTCTAGGGAGTTGAAACGTGCGGTCCACTAAGAATAATACTCTGTTCTTAGCATCTATATTTGAAAAATACCTGTCTACCCACCTACCTACCGACTCTTTCTATCTGTGAAAGCAGCAGCAGAGTAGCCCAGCAGCAGATATGGATGAGTCTTCTTTATATGCCTTTCACTTTGCTGAGTGGTCCAAACAAAAGTCTGAGAGCTCCACCTTTCATGCCAGGGGTGGGAATGACAGAGCATTTCAATTTGAATAGATGAAGCTGATGCCAAGGAGAAAATGGCCTGGGTCCACAGGGAGTCCTTCCTGGTGTCACCCAGTGACTGCAACTGAGCTATTTCTATCTTGTCAGCAACTTCAGGACATGGGAGAAAAACCTGACTAGAGGTGGACAGTCAGGAACAGCAACTCAGGGACATCAAAGGTTTCCTAGTAACAGACACCAGGATCTCACACCAGCATCTCCCCACCTCACTGATAATTGCCCAGCCAGCAAAGCCACTCATCAGTGCCTACATCAGGTATGGTGAGCACATTTGTGCTTAACCTAACAGCATGCTAGCCCCATCTATTTATTATACATGTTTGCCAGAAGGTAAAATAGTTGCTTGTCTGTAGAATTGTGCATGATTCTGCCTGCAAGTCTCTGCACACAGTAAAAGATGCCCACAATGACTCAAAGAGTGGAAGGTTTCAGAACCTCAGTCTGGGTGTATTAAAAATCAGAGATTGATTTGCAACCTTTGCATCCCTCGCCTTTTAACAGAGAGAATAATATATTTAAAGGATAAAGCATTGCTCTGTAACACAAACTGATGTCAGAAAGCTGGCCTCAAAGCACTGGTTGCTGTCAGGACTATGGTGATGCTACCACCACCACCAGCTGCATTGCGGATCTCTGCAAGGCACTGTGCTTGATTTAGAGCACACAGCTCAGTGTTTGCAAAGGTGTACACGCCGCCCCTGACCTGTATCTGAAGAGTAAAAGGAGAAGAATTCACTTCAGGGAGCATTGGTCAAACTCAACCTGTCGGTAGATTGCCTAATAAAAGGTTGGTAAGAGTAAAATTGGCATGAATGATGGGAAGCTATTGCTATCAGTTTGCAACATAACGCTGAGGCTAATGAGGATGAGTCACATATATACTTAAGACTGCACCTTCAAATAACACACTTCAGGTTCCTCTTTCAAGTGAAATGAAGTCAGGATCATGTTATTTCATCCACAAAATTATGACAACCTAGAGAAAGTCCTAACCACCGTTTTATACTGCTTCCCAAATCAGGATCTTTCACAAAGAAATAACCTGCTGCACCAAACTGGAGAAGCTCAGGAGCCAAGGACCCGCAGGCCTGGCTGTCACTGGTGCCACATCCAACCCAGCTATAAACTTGCTGAGCTCCACCCAAACAACCAGCCTAGAGACTTTTTGTCCCCCCCTGCACCTACCGAGCCTGCAGCAGGACCTGCCGTCTGAGGCAGTAGCTGGGATTTCCAGCCTAAACCTGAAAATGGCCAATTTCTCCTCACGTGTTTGCTCATGGGCCCGTTTCATGGTTTGGCCTCTTTAATTATATAGAATTAAAAAAATAGGGCGAGGGTGTATTTCTTCCCACATGGGTCCTAATCACCAAATGTATGGACTGTTGTCAAAAACAGTAGGCAGCTCATGATCCAGATGAAGAGGTAAAAATACTGGCGAATGTATTTGCCTTACAACAGATTACCATAGGTCCATGTTGTGAGTTACTAGTTAGGAGGCAGACTAAGGGGACTGAGGATTTCTTAACCTGTGCACTAGCAGACATGCTCAACAGACCCTCCAGGCTGATTAATTTACTGCTGAAATGAGCAAAACCCAACCCATCATTAATACAGAGGAGACAGATAATGATCTACAATCAATATCGATTGCAATTTCCCTCCAATCCTCACCATGCTTGATGACACAAACATTTTTGCTTTGGGAAAAAATCTCCACAGCAGTCATGGTTTTGAGGGATGCACAAGGGAAAATACATCCCTTAGGTGCTACTGAAGCTGCCTCCATCTCAAGGAGAAGATCTTCACCATCCCTTGACATGTGTCGTTAAGGACATCTCATTTGCTTGAATAAAGATTTCACTCACCTTTTAGCTGGTGTGATTTTGAAGAGATGTATGATCAGGCTTTTGCCTTCAGATGGACCTGTCTTCAGACCACCTGAACTGTTTCACCCAGTTTCACCAGTTTTGCCCAGGCCCTACTCTTCTTTTGTGGGAGAATGATTCTGTGGCACAAGACACATCTGATTATTTCAGAGTGCTGAATGCTCTTGAGAAGAGCAACATCTTCCTCAGTTTGTCCATCACTCTACTGTGACCAATTACAAATACTGAAGCCTCTAAGAGATCCCTGGGTGAATGCTCCAAAGCATGGTTCATTTCTTTTTATTTGCCCAAAATGTTTCCAGGGAAAGTTTATTACATCTATATGCAACAAAATACAGTATGGAAATGCTGCCTCGGTCAAGATGCTTTAAATTAACTGACAGCCAGGACTTGACCTGGTGGCTATATCAGAGATGAGGCAATGTGCCTGTGCACCCATATCTCTAAAGTATTTGCTGTTAAGGGAAGTTTTCCAGGCCATGAGATATCTGGGGGGATATAGAAATCACAGCAGCAATGGGACGGATTACCATTTTCCCTCCTTCCTCCAGCTGTTGTCTGGTTCTTCCCAACATATCTTGTCAATACCAGAACATAATTTTCCAGACACATTCCCTGCTTCTGCCCCCCCTCCCCTGACTTCTTTGATATTTCTGAATAAGAAAGTAGAAACACAAATGTATTGAACAGCTGCAGAGATCTGCTTTCTCAAGTGCATGCTCTGTCTATGGTAACAAATTAATAAATCAAAAAATATCACTTCTGTTCATAGGTGTTAAAAAAAAGATCAGAAATTAAATCCTAGAGACCCAAACAATCCCTAATGAAGGAGCAGAAAGCTGGGAACTGGTGAGAAGACATGAGTAGAGGAGAAGTAAGAGGAAATACTGACCGAAATTCATGTTGTGCCTGGCATGATCCTGTCTCTGAACTGTGTTACCCCTGTTGTCTGAACTGTGATACCCCTGTGGTCCTCCTGTGGTAGAAAGAAACCCAAAGGGCTGAGGTTTTATCTCTCATAATGCTCACGATTTTCTCTCTCCCCCGGCAGTCTTCAGACTTCAACCTTGCCTTTTGCCTTTTGGCTCTTTCATTCCTGATACTGATACAATTTCAGTGCATAAAAGGTGGAGTGGCACAAAAGCACCTTTGCTGCTCTTTAATCTCTAGTTTGGATATGCCATGACCGTTGGCTAAAATGCATGTTCAGCATGAGCAGTTTTGCTTATGAAAATATGGGCCTCTATGTCACCTTTTGCATGAAACCACTGAACCACCTGGCTGCGTGCCCTCAGAGGGTGTCCCAGCCCTGCACTACCGGCCCTGGGGCTCCTTCTCCGTCAGTCATGGGTTCCTCATCCCCGCAATGAGAGCACCCTGCCCCTCAGACCACAGCTGCGCCCTCGGAGGCACTGCACACCCTGATCCAGGTGCCAGACATCACAGAAATGGTTTAATGAAGAGGGTGTTGGCTGGTAAACCTGCCGGTGCTTGAACAAGATCAACTGGTTTGTGCAATTTCACAGCCTGCCTTAACCCCCTGCGTGTGTCTCAGGTCAGAGCTGGTGGCTCCTAGGAGAAGGGCAGCAAGAGCTTCTGCTCCCCAGGGAGATGCCAAAAGGACAACCCAGGCAGGGTCTGGGGACATGAGACGGTGTTGAACGTGGAAGTAGACCACTGCTTTCTGAAACCTTTGCCAGAGGCATCACAGGGTGGAACAAGTGGCAGCCCTTGTGGGTTAAGACCAAATAGGTGTCCTTCAGTGACTGGGTGAGCAGGACCTGTCTTACAGGATGACTGGTGGGGAAGCAAGCCACAAAGAGCAACGCAAGGACCCAAGCTTACCAGATGCCTCCAGGCATTGGAAAGCTGCCCCCAGCATCCATCCAACTTCTCCTTGCTGGGCAGACAGAAAGGGGCACCTGTGTGGCCAGGAGGATCAGGCCAGGACAATCCCGACCACCCTACTTGTTGGTGTTGACAAGAGACCCATGCTGAGACTCTCATGACACTTGTGGCTCTCTCCCGCCTCCTTCAGAGCCCTTCACAATCCTGCACTGCTCCCCTGGGGACGTCAGGATTTCAGCTGATGCAGCAGCAGCTCAGCTTCTCCTCAGGCTGGCCAGCTCAGACTTGCTCTTCCAGGAGCCTGTGAGCCCTGTGGCAAAAGCCTGTTTGAGATCCTTTTATTTAGGGATGTGTTCGTCTGTCAGCCAAGAAATGATCTGCTGACTGGGCATGGGGTCGAGTCTGCTGTGCAGCCTTGCCAGCTTCAGTTACCGTTTCCCACCAAAACGGCACACAATAAAAGAGATTGCGTCCTCCCACAGAGCAATGATGGCCTCATGGCAGTGCTGATGTGCATTGAGGACTTTGGCTCCAGCCCAGTGGTCCCAGCAAGGGACATCAGACCAGACTGAACAGCTGGGGAGGAACAAGGTGGCAGGCTTTGGGGTGTCATGCAGCCTGTCACAGCAGCGGTGGTGGGAAGAGGCCCTGGGATCTGCGGTGCAGCCCCAGCTCAGGGCAGCTGTGGCCCCATCTAGGTGAGACACGACCATCTGACTGCCTGGCAGCATCTGGGTAAAAGCATTCATGGAAAACAGCATCAGTGCATAGAAAATTCACCCCAGGCTGCTAATTAGTGCATTCATGATTTCTGGTCTGCCCTGTGTTTCCCAGGTTCCCAGGTTCCCGCCCAGCACACCCCACTGGGAGCAGAGGCAGGGGACACAACGTGTCTGGCTAAGCCAAGGCATCCCCAGCTCCTGGCTGAGGGGCTCTGCCTGGGGTCGCTGGTCCCCTCTATGGCTCCTGCCACTGGGGAAGGATTTGGAGTTTATTTATTTATTTATTTATATACACCTTCTGGGTCTAGCCACACGCCACGTGTCTCATCTACAAACATGTCCTGCTGTTGGGAGCTGCTTTATTTTCATTTCAGCGAGGATTTGGGTCACGGCTTTGTTTCAGGGTTTTAAAAGAGAAAAAAAAAATGTTTACGCACAACAAAGGAGACCAAGCAATCAAGGAAAAGCCCTTCTGTACTTATGGCAAAATACCAAGTGAAGCTGCAATTTTTTGCTTTGGGCAAGTTGTTTCTGCAGAACTTGAAAAAGAATACTTTTTTTAGAAAGACATGTTTAAACAGGATTAACTTAAGCAAGACTTTGTACTACAGAAAGATGCTTAGAGAATTTCTTAAAGATAGAAAAGCAAACAATTGCCTAATCTGATAATCTGATCATCTGATAAAATTTACAAGTAATTTTTTTCAGAAGAGAAAAAACTATTTACTGGAAACAGATTGTCTCAAACGAACTGAAAAATCTGATTAGGTAAAGAGCATTATCTCAAAGGACAATTTTACAGAAAGCTGCTTGGAATGAGGCAGAAGCAGAAGCAACATATTTAGGAAGAAAACGGGGGGTGGGGTGGGTGGGTGGGTGTGAGGGAGAAGAATTAAATCATTAATTATTTACTGCAACCAACGTGGCTTTGTGATATACCAGGAAACTATAATGAATGCAAGCTTTTCTTCTTAAATAACTCAAATAACTTTCATTAAATTTTCATTTCTGCTTTCTGACTTTGTTCTTCAGAGAAGAAAGGCTTAGGACAGGACCTATGAAGGAAGCAGCAGAGGGACAAACACAGAGCATCACTGTGCTATGGCCATCTTGTGCTCCTGTGTTTTTCACTAGAAGTCACTCTGCAAAGCTTCTCACTGAAGGATGCTGCAGATGCCAAAAGTTTACAGGGACCGATAAAGCAAGTGGGCAAAGACTTGCAATATCCATCATGGAGCATTCAGTAGTATCACAGGATGGGAGATTGTTTGCAGGAAGAGTCCCAGGCAACTTTCTGTGCTCTGCTAGAGGCATGTTATAGGGTAAGATGAGCATTTCAGCTGCCATAAGCGTAGCATCCTACAGGAGTCGGCAAGGCCAGCACAAGGACCTCCAGCATCAGAGAGGAATCACCGTCATTCACTTCTATCAAGCAAATTCTAGTAACAAATTCTGTTATAAAAAATAACCCACAACAGCATTTGGAAAGATTGTTCTCCACCCAAAATTATTTCCTGTGTTCCTCCCCCATGTCTCATCCATCTACTTTGCCTTTCATGGCTACTTCTAGGTGATGCAGATCTTCCAGGAAATTTTAAAGGAAGCATGGCTGACTGAAAATTCGGCAGTATCCCAGTGTGTGACTGAGTAATTTCTATTTGAAATGCTACTTTGCCTCACAACTAGATTCTTCTTCCCTGAAACAAGCTGATTCTTCTGATGGTCACATCATTAAGACATCAAGGTTTTCTGATGAGCCTCAGAATTTTGGCTGGCAGAAACAAGGATGTTTTTATATAATAACTGTTCTTTCATGAGGCTAAAAAAAAAAAGCTGACAACACACCGTGGAACCTCTGAGATCACCACCTTCTCTGTAAATGCCATGGTGCAACAGATAGAGTGTGTGCAGTGTGTGGGGCAACACGTTCGGTTGTTCTACAAATGCGTGTTGAACTGGAGAAAGAAATGAGACCTCCTGACCGCTCAGGGTAAATGAAATGGTCAGGTCTGCAAGTGCAAACAAAAGTCATCCAGATCACACCCATTCCAAAAGGGGCTGGCTGCAACAAAAGTCAGAAAGAAATTTTCAAGCCCCCCTACAAGGGAACTACAACCTTCTTCAAGGAGCTTTCCGCACACAACAGACCCTCTTCTCTCTTGTTCAGAGGAAACCCATGCAAAGACCTACAATCCATCAGGAGAGATGCTGTACGGGGGGCAATCAGCTCTGCTGAAGGGTGATGTCTTTCTGCACTGAAGGTTTAAAAACATTTCCCATACTACAGCACAGGAAAAATAGCTATTAGTAATTAAACAACTGCTAGTCAATGTGACAACGGCAGCTAGAGACCATCCTGATGCCACATGGAATGAGCAGCCTTCTTTCTCGTGGCAGAAAGCAGATGGGCCTGTTTAATAACTCCCTGACCTGTTTTCTTTTGGTCCACATGCCTCTGTTAGTTTAAAATATTGCTAAAAATGTGAAAACCAGTCATCATTATGTTTAACATTGAAGTTTAAGCCAACTCTTCTTCAGTTTATAAATAAAGGTCAATGTACTGAGCTGGGTTTTAGAGAGCAGATTTTGTTTCATGTGAACTTAGGTATAACAGTTCAGCCTCTATTTTCCACTTACGTAGGGAGCCTGGGATGAAGAAACACCTTCTCATACGCTTTCCCATGCAAAGAAATGCGCTGCAGTTTTGTTCAGAGCAAATGCTCAGAACCTGGCAGTATTCAACACAATTTGTCCCAAGCCTACAAAGACAGAAATATGTAAATGTTTTATGTCTTAAAGTAGCCAGACTTCATCTTATTTCTTTGTGAAGTACGGATATTGATAATGATATTCAGCCAAACATAAAATGAACCCTCTGTGGTTGGCAGCTACCTGCACACCCAGTTTGCTGCATAAACGATGACAGACAAGGGATGATTTTTGCAGCGCTGCTTGGTCACATGTATACACACTGGATTTGAAGAAAGCACTTGAGTCAGAAAATACGCAACACAAAATGAATTACTCGGCTTTATTACCAAAACATCTCAGATAAACCATAAGAGATAGGCACTGTGTACATCTCTAAGCTCCTTTTATATTCGGATTTTGCACATTGCATATCAGAATCACACGCTGGACTGTCTGTCTTGTAATTACATTTCAGGATTTCTTTCTTTCTCGATTCTTCCCTCTTGGCTTCTCAGTTGTTGAAAGAAAAAACCCTACCCACATTAAAAATGGGATTAATTACCATTTTTATCGATTTTCACAAAAGTACTCTATTGCCTCTAAGGAGATGTTTTTGTGCTGTTGGTTTTTCACCACAGACCTGTTAGATCTCTTCCTGATCCACGTTGGTAGTTTTCAAGGTCCAGGGGTAAGAGCGCCAGCTCGGAGACAGCGGTAGTGAATTCTGTGTCTGATGGAGCCAGGAATCACCTGAGCTACAAGGGGGTCCAGGCCCCCAGGTCGCAGGGGAACTGCAGGCACTACAATGCTGACTACATGGGAAAGGCTACGCAGGAGCCATCGTGTCTCAGAGAACACATCACTGAGATATCAATTTCAGTGAAACATCTAAAAACCCAGTTTCCTCATCTATGTTTCCTGTACTTTGCAAATAAACGTGGCTGATGAAGGGGGGAAAAAACCCACAAAAACAAACAAACAAACAAAAACAGAAAAAAAGAAAAGAAAAAAGAGAGAAAAAAAAGAGGGGAAAAAAAGGGGGGGAGAGCAGGGAGAAGAAAGGAAACAAAGTGCCAGTCAGGAGTAACATAAAGGCTCCTCTCCTCACCCTGTCACTGCTCTAGTTAAAAGCAGAACATTTTAATCAACTACATTCAGGCGGTCCAAATAACGACCAATTCCAAAATCATTCACAGACAGCACTAATTTTACAAGAGACAAGGGCAAGATACGTAACAAATCAAATCAGCAGCTTTATGGATGCCTCTTCATTATGTCGACAATTTCCTGGTACAAAACCTCAGTTGCATCAAGCCCCAGCAGGAAATCCAGGTGGTTCCACTGGGGAATCACCTTATGGTGGACCAGGTTCTTAACCAGGGGGAGCAGGAGGGCAACGTCCCGGGGATCAGCCAGGCAGTCCACGCCACCGCTCCATATGGCCGTCGGCACTTTCATGTTCTTCACGTCATAGCGTGGTGGACCCACCTGAAGAGACAGGAAACCAGGGTTCCACAAAGGAGAGAGACTGCTGCCATGCAATAAAATACACACTGTGCAAGAGCAATTGCTATTCTTTGGGAATTAAGGAAAAAAACCACCAACCTGGAAAGGCTTTCTTCCAGAAAGAAATCTTACTAAAAGATGCGGTGTAACTTTATGTGCTACAATTTAATGAGTAAATTTAAATTAATTAGTAAATTAGTTCTGCCCTGCTAGAAGTTCTGGTTCTGATACTACAGACTATTTGATAAACTTTGATAAGCAGGCAAAAATTTAGCTGCCCTGATCTAATGCTGGTGGATCATCCTGCTTCAAGCAGGAGGCTGGAGGTCAGACCTCTAGAGGTCCCTTCCAGCCAGCTCTGCTGTGGTTTGAGGTTACACTTCATGCAAGCACTAGCCTTTCCTTCAGCTTCTTAACAGCAGGAAAGTGTTCAGAAGCAAGTTCTTGAAAATAAGACACACGTGGAAGGCTGTTTTAGCTCAACACCATGAGGACTCGCCATCAGGTGATTTGTCAGCATTGTATCTTCTTACCTCCAGCATAACTATTCCAGTTAAGAAACATGTCACTTTCTGAACAACTTCATTTTTCTGGCTTGAGGAAGAAAGCAGCTTTTTTCCTGTGCCTCTGGTACTCTTCTTGCTATAGAACAAGAATTGCCTGAGCTCCCAAGGGATGCAGAGTTCACTGCTCACCATTCACCCTGGCAGTCTGGGTGGCAGAAGGGCTTAGCACCTTGCTTTCCATAATGGCTAGACAATTTACGATGAGCGTGCAGATTGCAGTTTTATAGGTTTCAGATAGTAACTGGTCACACAGTCATTATTGTTGCTTTTCTATGGCAGATTATGGATTCTTAACAAAAATGCTGGATAAGTGAAAAGCATCTAATACTTTATTCCATTCAGAAGGTATTTGTAAAATATTTAGAATAGATTATACTGTTACAGATTTAGAATAGAAAATACTGTTGTTCCAAGTGGAAGTCCTGCTGACTTGCTACTTGCATGCCCAGATTGTGAAGAGAGGACAATACATTTAGAAGAATTGCACCAGGCATGAATAGAAACAGAATGTGCAAGTAAAAAGGAAGACCACGACCTCGGCCATTTGAAGCAGCTTACCTGTCTATAGCGAAGACTGTTATACATGCTCCCACCATCATATGCTCTCAGTGCACCACTTTGAACTCCCTGCAGCAAATTCAGACATGCAATGGTCTACATGAAATCATAGCACTGTGGGGGGGGGGGGCATAATCAGTTTAAAAGATGAAACTGAAAAGTTTATAAAATAATACAATATTATAAATGGGATAAACAATAATATTATAAATAGGGTAAATGAACAGAGATTACTTTTATATGGGTTTTGGCTAACATCAGGATGGGAGGAAATTAAAATGGTCTAGAAAATGGGATTGTAACTCAAAATATTCCTTGTAGACTGAAGAAGTGGCCTGAAACGATGTGATCAAAGATGTGTTGGTTGGAAGGAGCCTCTGAACATCTCCCATCTAACTGGAGCAGGACTATCAGCAATACAAGGTCAGGGTGGCCATAGCTTGACCCTGCCAGGACTTGAGCCCCCCTAGGATGGAGACCCCCCACCTGTACAACCTGTCCCATGGCTGCTCTCCATTCCAAGGGAAGGATTCCTCACCTCCAACCTGATCCACCTGGGCTGTAATTTGTGCTTACTGCTCCTAGTTTTGGTCTTTGTCACCACTCATCAGATAAGCTGAAGTCCAGTAAAGAATCTCATAAAAAATTATACATAGAAAAGAAAAACTGTTGGACATACACAGAATGAGGACTAATGCTGCTGAGCCACAGCACTTCAGAAAATGGACTGTGTGTTCTTGCTACAAACCCCACAAAATTATTTTGGGGTGTCTAAGCCGGAGTGCCACACCAGGAAGAAGCTGTGCTCTGCATACAGCCTGAGGCACACACTTCAGAGAAGATGCATGAAATGGTGAGGGTCCAGCAGGGATCATGAAGAGGCCATTTGAATCCATGATCTACAAAGAAATGTGCAAACATCCAGATACCTTTAACCTAGGGCAGAGAGAACGAGGGCAGCATAGCACAATTTCGGTGTTGGAGGGGCTCTGGTAGCGACTGTTCTCCATGCCCACAACAGGAAGAAGGAGAAATAATCAGCTTAATTAATAACACATGTAATTGGATGCTGTCCAGGAGAATCTCTGCTACAATCTGACTGCTAACCGCACTCGGGCTGTGGGACAAGACTGGAACTAGTCTGAAATAAGACCCCTGAAATGTGCCTGCTGTTGATGCAGGGTCCTCAGCTCCAAATGTTTCTCTCTGCAGATCCACTCCTTTGGGGCCACTCTATTTGATGATGTACAGGCAGCTCAAGAAGCTGCTGAGCGTTTTATGAAGGGGTGAAAACAAAACCAACAAAGATACCACTGATGTGTTGCAGCAACCATCACAAGAGACTGACCACGAAGGACCATTAAAATGCTCCATACTCTCTTTTGCATGGGAAAGTAGCTGGGAAGGTTTACCTGCAACCAGTGGATTACATTTTGTACTGAAGTCCCTGCTGGGGAGTGTGCTGCGTACACATCTACTCGGCTCTAGAAGGAAACGAGAGCATTTCACAAGGGGTTTCACCTAGCTCCATAAAACAGGGCAGCCAAGACTTTGTCCTTCGGAAGGACACCGAGGGGCCTCTGCAGATTTATTGCTACGTACCATATTTACGTTACTCCAGTTAAATCCAAAGAGCATAGACAAGACGCTCTTGCAGGTCTTTGAGCAGGCACAGAATTTGGAAAGGACCAGCTCACCCAAGGCAGTGTGCGGTAGGAACTCTTTGGTGCCAAACATCTCCTGTAAAATTACAAATGTATTCATAAAATACAAAGACTGGTCATGCTTTTCCTCAAAGCACCACCACTTCATAGCTTCTACTGCACCTCCACACTGACGTATGGGGTTGCCCACAAGTGGACACTTCCCTGCACCTCGTTAAATGCTCCTGTTCTATGGTTTTTACATGCATGAACTCTTTACATTCATTGTACTCTTAGGATAAATGGTAGGGCTCATTTCACAGTCTCCACAATGGTTTTATTCCTCAATGTTCTGACACCTGCTGTGTGCACGCCTGCCCATACCACTAGTTCTCTTGGCTCTAATTCTGCCAGAATATTTTGGGAAGTAAACTGAGGACAGGACAGAAAGACTCTGGACTGAGTTGTGTGATTCCCTTCATTATATGAAAACAGATGGAACACGGAGTTCCTCTCTGCAAATGATTTGAAATAGGCTGTGTAGGTAATTTCCAATCTCTGTGAAAAACTACATTCATTTTGGCTACGCAAAATATAGTCTGGACCAACATACCTTAAGCCCATACTCAGAAAAGAATGCGAGCTTTTTAAATGGACTTTGAACAAATATAACTGTGGCCACAGGTGCTAAAGCAAAGTACATCTTGATTTTCTGAGCCAGCTGAGGCATAGTGGAAAAGGCTATAAAAGCTGAAAAAAAAAAACCCAAAGAAGAAAAAAAGTCTTACTCTTTCTAAACATTCATGAATACAGTTTGACTTCAGTAAGAACTAACTGTTTTACAAATCCCAAAGATAATGTAGACATCCTATACTGTCATCAAGATCACTCAAAAAGACCCACTTACCTATAGTGGTTCCTTGTGAATGACCAATATAATATAACTGCTTCTGTCCTGTTTTCTGTTCAATAAAATTTATAGTTGCTGGGAGGTCATATTTAGCCATTTCATCAAAGCTGCAGGAGGAAGAGTAGTCATCTTAATGAGAGGCATAGCATCTACATATGAACAACCATCACCAACAAACCGCAAAGCCAGTGGAGAGGGCAGGACAACCCTAAAAGCTTCTTCATCATACTGAGTGTGTTCTTGGGTAAGCACATGGGTTTTGAACTAGAGCAGCAGCATCTTTTGAGGACAAGTCAATTGTTTCCGAGATCTACAAACTACCCATTTACCTGAAAGCCCAGAATTCCTCCCATTTGGGAGACAGGACCAGATGTCGCTTGGACCAAGTGTTCCCTCTGCTGTTGCCTATCCAAACGTCATAGCCAGCATCTGCGAGAATGAAGCCCAGGCTGTTGTTGGCCAAATTGGTAACCCATATGCTGCCTTCTCCAAATAAACCGTGTTGCAGAAATGTGACAGGCCTTGGACCTGGAAGACAGGCATCGTGATGACTTTATTTTTTTTTTTTTAATGCTGTCTGTCATCATTTGAGATGTTTTATGGATTCTCTTTGTCGTTAATTATGGCAGCCAAAGTGTATGGAGGTTTGTGTCAGTGTCAGGTAGGTCCATTCCTTGATTTCGGTAGAACAGATTTGCTATGCAGCAGACACAGTGGGTGCACCATATCTCAGAGCCCTTTACCCTTTACCCAACACCCCTTCCCACCTCCTCTGCAGATGACTGATAATTAAAAAAATGAACACCTAGAGTTGAGGGACAGTATAAAAAAACCCCAAAGTCTTCCCATGCCCCTTATTTTCTCCAATCCCTGAAGAATCCTGGAAGGTCTTCCTCACCCCAGACATGTCCCAGCAAGATGTGCTTGTGTGTTCTTTGCTGGAGTGACAAATTTCACCAGGAGGCAGAATAATTTTTTTTCGTCTGGCCTACTGTTACTTTGGCCATGCTCTTGGGGCTAGGAGGGAAGGGTTTGAACACCTGGAGATGGGGAAGAGAATCAAACCCTTGTCTCCCACACCCTGTGGCAGGTCCCTCATTACTATCTTAAACATATACAATATGTAATGTGATATGACTATTTCAGAAACATCTCACAGCATTTGCTTTTTTCTGCAAGGACACTGTCCGTCAGGTATTTTCCAAGTCACAAGCAGAGCAGTACCTACGCTCTGGACCTCAGCAGGTTTTTGGCAGAGAGGCTTTGCTGATAGACTTAGCAGTACTTGGGCAGCTCTTCAGGAAAACATGGAGGTGCCTAGAGATGTGGTAGGATAAGATGCACCTTTTAATGGATCTAGAGCCTCCCAGTTGCCACACCTCACAGGACAAGAGGGTCCCCTGGAAGCTCCTCAAGGAGTACCGAGCTGGTCTGCTGACCCACCACATGGCTGCAGGACCACATTTTAGAAGCCAGGCTCCCAGAGAAAATCTAAGGTGTGCCTGAGGCACCAGCGGCTGGGATGGATGGGCTGCTTCTCATTGCTAGGACTGCAGCCTGCCAGGTATGTGGGGCATCACCCACACTCAGGTCTCCAGGAAGGGTGAGAAAACAGGACTGAAAGGGACCAGCCTTCCCTATAAGTTCTTACTGATTAAAACAGAGGCTACAGATACCAAGTCATGGAGAATCTTGAAAACCCTCTTGTACAAGCCTTGGTATCCCAGTCAGAAGACAACAGCATAAGGTGTGGGTTTCCTGTATGACACAGATACTGATTTTACCTTGGCTTCCAGCATTTTTTCTCCCATAAGGAATTCTGTTTAGCTGAAGGATATAGCCATCTTCTGTCAGCACATCATACTCCTCACTGGGGTATCCCCAGAAGGAGACCATTTCACTCTGCAAGAAGAAAAAGGCAAAGGATAATGCTTTCAAGACTCCATGATGCTTGTCTTCAAGGTAATCTGTAAATGTAGTATTTGATACCGGATGTTTCCCAGATACTTCCTGCCTCCACTCCAATGCCATCATACTTACAATGTTCATCCGTGCTTCTGGATTCTTAGAATATGGAAAATTAAAGAGGCATCGCCCAGATACCATCCCATGGACCACGTATGTCAAAGCTAGAGCCAGCCACATCCTCGCTTTGCCTGGAACAACACATCCACAGTGTCAGTGCCATCAGAAGCAGGGAGACTTGAACCAGATCCACACCTACAGGTTTTGATTTCATACCACTTAGATGCTCTCTTGATGTCCAGAGAGAAACACTGCTCGCTGATCAAAGCCCAGGAGACACAGCAGCACATGGGGAAGAACAACCTGTGCTTTCGCTGTAAGCTAACAATGGGTGATTTTCAGCAGCGAAAGGAGAGACGTGGGCAGGAAAACACTCCAGATAGGACTCAGACTTTGGTGCCCTAGATGACCACTTAAAGCATTATGCATGTACAGTGGCTCAGGAAACACACCTCAACTGGGATATTTTCAGGAGGTGGAACAGACTTTCAGGAATTCCAGTAAGAGGCAAGGCAGCAATACTTGGATTGCTCTACAGACCACGGAAATTCCAAGTGTGTTAAAATGTAACATCACATGTGTGATCTTTTTTTCTTATTTTTGTCTAATATATCTGCTTCTGTCTGAAAGACACCAGAAGACACCTTTGAACCCCAGTCTGTAGAGCATTTAGCTGCTGGAGCTTGAGGGCAACTTGGTGCTTTCTACAGGAACTTCAGGACTGCAAGGCAAGGCACGTCAAACAGAAAATCACTGAACATTTAATTATGCTTTTAAAAACAACCTATTACAGTACTGCGGGCTCCTATTTTGAATGGTAAATTCCAGTGTTCACCACATGGTCTCCTCAGCAGGCTGACAGCTGAGCAAACACTGTCTCCCACATCACCTTTAATAAATAGCTACCAGTCTCTTAACTCAGCAAGACACACAAGGCAGAGAAATGTGAAGTCCTCCACATGGGAGGAAAAAAACCTCTGTGCCACGGTACCAGGTGGGTAGGCTGGGTGCAAGGAAACACATCAGACAAAAAGCAGCTTGAGGAGGAGGTGGGAACTGCAGCTGACAATAAGATTACCAAGGCTGCACCCTGGCAGTGGTGAATGCTGCACTGGGCAGAGCTCAGGCACCAGGTCCAGGGAAGAGGCTATTGCCTCTGCTGGGCACTGGGGAGACCACAGCTGCATACTGTGACATCTAGGGGCTGCCCAGTACAAAACTTATGTAACCAACTAGAGTGAATCTCGTGCAGGGCTACTGCATTGGTGGGGTGGAAGCCAGTGAGGGAGCTGGGCTTGCTCAGCTGGAGACAAGGAGGCAAAGGGGGATCCAACAGCATCTTCCTGCCACCCAAAAGTGTCCCAGAGGCACCAGAGCCAGGTTCTGCTTGGAGTGGCACAGCAAGAGCCCCAGAGGCACCAGCGCAAGCTGCAGATCCCAGGCCAGATTTCTTTTAACAATACACAAAGGATGTAGAATATTACTTGTCATATCAGTTAAGACACAGTGCAAGCCACTTCTCCCTTATCTCTTCCCAGCTGCATTACAGGGAAGGGTATGCCTGAGAGACAGTGAGCTTTGTAACATTGCCCTGCTATTTGCATCACCTATTAACACAACTGTCCAAGTCTACCCAGGAGGCAGAGAGAGGATAACAGGTTGATTTTCATCAATCAGGTAAGAGCCAACACTACATTCACACCCTAAATAGAAATAAAATAAAGAAAAGAAAATCTCTAACCACTTTCCCTACTCCTTGATCATAGTGAAAAAGACAATCATTGATTACATTTAATTCAGGAAGGACACTTCTCTGAATTGCATTCTCTGAAGTGCAAATCTATGTGTGAATTGTATCACCTTGCTTGGGAGCAATGTATCTTCCAGCAGAGCTAGATGTCACTTAACGACACCGGGTTTAACACAGTTTAAAAAAAATACTTTGTGCACTGGAGAGAGCACCTGCCACAAGAGGTGGTGAAGGCAAATAGGAACAGCAGGAGGGTTTACACAAAGTTATTAGCAATAGGTCCATACACAGATACTGAAAGGATGGAGCAGTGTTGTTCCCTCCAACAACAGCTGTAGGTATTAGCAGCCACAAGGTGATGGGTCACCGGGCAGAGAAAACTGGGCCAGACCAACCCCTGGATCTGTCCCAGCAAATCAGATTTCAGACCCCTGTTCTCAGACAAACACAAGGAGTTGGATTTGAGTTGTTTTCCTTCAGTTGGAGCCATAAACACCATCCACATCCACACTTCTGAGACCCAGCTCTGCTGATGTTCTTCCCATGCTTACCTTTATAAAAGCAAAAGCTACCAGCCCAGCCGAGGGGTGGCACAGCTCCTGCAGAAGAAGACAGGGAGATGTCAGCCTCTTGGGTAGATGGACAGTATAGGGAAGTGATGCCCAGCGTGCAGAGGAGATTGAGACGGAGCACACGGCGGCAGCAGAGGGCTGATCGTCACCTTTCGCTGGTGCATAGCACTGCGCTCTTCATCTCTCTGAAGACAACCCTATTTGAACCGTCTGGAGGGTGGGGTAGCAAGAACAGAGAAGACTAAGTGTAAACACACTGAGATGTTAAACATATAAATCATTAGGCAATGCCATAGTTTAGAAAGTATGGTTGCTCAGAATTTGTTTGTGCAGGTTGGCTAAATACTGTTTAGGCAGAGTCAAATAACTATAGACGTTTAAAGGCGATTTCCATCTATGAAGTGATTTAACTGATAACTCTTAAGAAAGTTTCCAGCTTCATGCTTCAATGGCCATTTTATTTATTTATTACAAGAGAAATAATAAAGTTATTATGAGAGAAGATTGAAGTCTAAAATGGATTTCCAATAGCCGATCTTCTGTTTCAGAAATGATGATGTGCCAGACGGAGCTCTACAACCCCTTGTTATATGATACTAAATGTGTGCTGGAGATTAAATCCCAGGTAACAGTCTGAAAACACTTGTACTGGGTATGGCTGCGATGGAGTTAACTTTCTTCATAGCACAGGGATGTGACACAGCCGACTGGCCAAAGCAATACTCCATACCATACAATGTCACAGTCAGCAATAAAAAACGGGGAGGAGGGTATTGTCTGTTTTCCAAGGTGGCCATCACTTGGAGTCTGGCTGGGCACTGGTCTGCTCATGAGAGATGTTGAATGATTACCTTTGCATCACTTGTTTTTATTCACTTTCCCTCACTTACTAAACTGTCTTTCTCTTGACCCATTTTTCTCACTTTCGCTCTTCCTATTCCTTTCATCTGTCCCACTTGGAGGTGGGGGGTGGAGCGACCAAGCAGCTGTGTGGGTGCTTAGCTGTTGGCTGGGGTCAACCCACCACAACATCCTTGTTCTTCACACCCTTACAGGAAAGTACAAAGAGTGTCTAATCACCCTATCCTACATACACACTGCGGGCAGGGATAGTTACCCTTCTCCACCACCCATGCCAGGGCTGTGGCTGTCTTCTGCCCTGCCTTCCTGAACTGTTTTGCTTTGGATATCACAGAGCAGGCTCAATAGGGAAAGATGTCTTCTGGCTGTCAACCTGGAGTGGACCTGAAATGTGTCCAAGGCACGCACCTAGATTTGGCAATTGTCCCACTCTTTAAACATTGTCATAGTAGAATATTGGTTCATCATGTAGAGATTATTTGGAGGTTAAGAGTGTCTTCTTTTAGGGTACAGAAGCTACAATTCACTGAGAAAGATACTTGGATTTTCACCTTCTGAGGAAACATAATGTAAGTCTATACTCCAGGGACAGGGCAGGGCAACTCCAGTCATGCTCATCTGGAGGCACTTTCCTCCTTGAAAGGTGCAAGACTAAGGTTGCACTCATAGTCATAAGAGTCCTATAGCACTTGAAGAGGGAGACATTATCACAGGTCTTGCAAGATGCTCAGCCCTCTCAAAGGTCGTATACAGCTCTTGCTGAAGCATCATTGCTGTGGAGGCTGAATGGGATCAAGGAGAGGCCTTTGAACTTCATTACATAGCCATGACATCAAAGAAATGTTAGTGGCAAAGGATTTCTAGAGGTCTTTATCCACTGTTTCCCCAGAAGCAAGACTATTTCCAGTACTGGATCAGATTGGCCCTGGCTTTGAGTAGTCAAGTTTTGGGTATCACCCAGGATGGAGATCCCCCACCTCTGTGGTGACCGCCCCAGAGCTGCTCCCGACTCCTGAGGGAAAGAAGCATTTCCACATGTCTAGCATCAACATCCAAAGGTGCAACAAATTCCCTGATCATATCATCTGCCACTAGACAGAGGCATTTCACTCTATCACCTTTTACCCTCTGAGGAGTCACAGGCTGCTCTGAGGCTGCTCCCAGCCTCTCCGTGGCCAGATCCAATAAACTCAACTCTGTCCATCTCATGTTGTAGAGTTGCTGCCAGTTTGTCAGCCTCTATGGAGCCTCACCAGTGTCTCCACATCCCTCACACCAGGCAGACCAAAACTGGACCTAGCATCCAGATGTGGTCTCCCTTGCACCGAAGAGTGTGGGTGATAACTAACCGATACCAGGCTTGTCTGCTCCTGTAGCCCAAACTGTGGTTCTCCATCTTTGCAGTAAGAGCACATTGTTGGCTCATGTTCGGTTTGGCACCCGCCACCCCTCACAGGTCCTTTCTGGTAAGGCTGCTATGCCACAGCTCTTAATCAGAGCATTATTGTGCCCTGCCCTCGTCTAGGGCTGCCTGCCACCTGCACATACTTCAGGTAGGTGTTTGGCCCCGAAGCAGAAACATGTCGTACATCCAAGAGTTCTCACCCAACTCATGCAGCCTTTTCTTGCAACACTCTTACTTTCTTTGCTAGCAGTCCACATGGCATGTTCACTAGTGAGCAGAGAGCTTTTTGCATTGCAATGTACTGTGCTTTTACTACTGTCCTGGTTTTGGCAGGCATAGAGTTAATTTTGTTTCTCAGTAGCTGATACAGCCTGTATTTTGGATTTATGTCAGCATGAGAATAATGCTGACAACATCTTGACTTTCAGTTGTTGCTGAGTAGTGAATACTTTTAGTTATGGACTTTTCGGCTTCCCATGCTCTGCCAGTGAGGGGCACAAGAAGCAGAGAGGGAGCACAGCCAGGACAGCTGACCTGAATTGGCCAAAGGGATATTCCATACCATATGACATCATGCTCAGCATATAAAGCTGGGGGAAGAAGAAGGAAGGGGGGGATGTTTGGCGTTATGGCGCTTGTCTTCCCAAGTAACCATTACGCGTGATGGAGCCTGGCTTTTCTGGGGATGGCTGAACATCTGCCTGCCCACAGGAAGTGCTGAATGAATTCCTTGTTTTGTTTCGCTTGTGTGCGCGGCTTTTGCTTTACCTGTTAAACTGCCTTCATCTCAACCCATGAGTTTTCTCACTTTTACTCTTATTCTCTCCCCCATCCCAAGGCGGGGGTACTGAGTGAGTGTCTGCGTGGTGCTCAGTTGCTGGCCAGGGTTAAACCACAACTACCTATTGTGCTCAAACTTAATAATCATATTTTCTATAAAATTACTGTCAATGATTCTGTCTTAATTCTTAATCTTTCTCTTTTGGCCTCAATTCTTTGACTGTCTTAATACTCTTCTATGACTACCTTCCTACCTGCTTTTACCAGGCCACAGTTTAGCAAGAAAATGCACATTTAAGAAACTCTACTGAACTCTCTTGCAAATTAAGCTGGCAGTGAGAACCCAGATAACCGTGCAGTACAATAAACCATTCCCAAGCACATTTAACATACAGACCATTTGGTCATAGGCCAAACATTTACGAGGTTTGAGAAGTCTCCTTTTCATGAATAAACATGAAAATTGCAGTGACAAACCACTGCTGAGCCCGCTGGCACATGTAAATCCGTGCAGTCCAACAAGTCTTTTAGAAGACACCAGCTGCAACTGAATTCTGTGTAGGACCTCCCATGCTCCCGAGCAAAGCTCAATGCAAAGCCAGAGATGCCCCAAGCCCCAGCACCACAGGGGACTTCAGCTGTGACACATCTGTGTCCTAGGCACCAGGTGCCCAAGAGAATGGCCAGCTCTGAACAGCTGCCTGAGCCACCAGCATGGTGCATGGAGAGAGGGGTGTTGGAAGGGATCCGCAGCAGGCAGGGTGCAGAGCAAGGTTCCAACTGGTACTCTCCATAGGAGGTGCTGAGGAAGGCAACATAACTTCCTGATGCTTCTTCCCAGGGCAACAGTGCCAAGACAAAACCTCCCACCAAACCTAAAATCTTACTCTTACATGTTGGATGGTCAGTTATACGGTCAACCTTTTAAAAAAATGAGGCAGCCCCAGACTGACCACCTGTTCTCCTCCATGACTGCTGCACAACTCACATGGGAAGGGGAGACAGGGGCTCCAACCTCTCTCCAAGAAGTGTCTATTAAACATCTGCCTTGAGGCCAACTTAGAGCTCCCATTGAAGATGAGTATCATCAACACCCCCAGCAGGTAAGCCCTTGTCCCTTAGGTGCAATAAGCTCCACATAAGGCACTTTACATCAGTCTAACCCCACAATTGCTAAACAGCTGTGCCAAAGTGTCAGGTTTGGTGTCCCCCATACCACAGTGATCCTATCAGAAGTTCTCTGGAATTTCTTCTCTCACCTACGCAGCTAGGTAAGGATAGTAATCCAAATACTTCCCCCAGTCGCCCACGCTCAAGGCTGGCAGGATGGGAAGTTGTTTTCCTGAATTGTGGCTATTGGACAAACTGCTGGCAGTGTGTTAAAAGTGAGAGGGGCAGCTCTGCAGTGACGACAACAGGCAGGGTGAAAATCCCTCAGCTCATGCCTGTGGGCTCCAAGTAAAAGCATTATCAGGCCAATGAAGATGTCCTTAGAAACGGCTGGTTGTCACCTCCTGACGGATGTCTTCTGTAACCATCTTGCAGAAAATTTCATCTTTCCCAAGGCAGAGGCGGTGCACACATGCCAACACCCCTCAGTACTATCTGCTCCAGTCTCAGCATCTCAGGATCCCACTTTCCTAACATCAAGCCATAGCTTCTTGCAAAATACAAGCTAGTGTCATACACGGTTACACAAAAACTCCAGGTGTTGGAAACAGCCCATCGACACTTTCTGGAAACTGTCACACCCTCGAGCAATTCCTGCTGGGGTAGCACCTCCACGTGGGCAGGTTTTGATTATGGTAGAAGCTTCCCAGAAGGGTGGATCAGACCCAGTTCCAGAGCATTCCTGGATAACTGGTGTTGGGACAAAGTCAGTCTGATGGCAAAGGTGGCTTATCACAGAATCACAGACTGGCTGAGGTTGGAAGGGACCTCTGCATGTCATCTTGTTTAACTCCCCCTGCTCACGCAGGGCCACCTAAAGCTGGTTGCCAAAGACCATGTCCAGATGGCTTCTGAATATCTCCAAACAGGAGACTCCATCCTGGGCAACCTGTGCCGGTGCTTGGTTACTCTCACAGTAAACAAGTGTTTCCTGATGTTCAGAGGGAACCTCCGGTGTTCCATTTTTGCCCATTGCCTCTGCTTCTGTCACTGAGCACCAGTGAGAAGAGTCTGGCTCTGTCCTCCTTGCACCATCCCTTCAGGTATTTATGAAATGTCCCCTGTGAGCTTCTCCCAGCTGAACAGTCCCACCTCTCTCAGCCTTCCTCATAGGAGAGACTCTCCAGCGCCCTAATCATCTTAGTGGACCTTTGCTGGAGTCTTCCCTGTTGGACTTTCTCTTGTACAGGGAAGCTCAGAACTGGACCCAGCACTGCAGGTCTGGCCTCACCAGTGCTGAGTAGGGGGAGAAGGGTCACCTCCTTCAACCTGCTGCCGATACTCCTAGTGCAGCCCAGGATGCAATTCACCTTCTTTACAGGACATGCTGCTGGCTCATGTTCAGCTTGGTGTCTACCAGGACACCCAGGTCCTGCTTTTCAGTTGGGTGGCCCTCAGCATGTACTGGTACAAGGGGCTGTTCCTCCCCAGGTGCAGGACTTTGTACTTCCCCTTGTTGAACTTCATGACGTTCCTGTCCATTTGTCCAGCCTGTTGAGGTCCCTCTGGATGGCAGCATGACCCTCTGGTATATCAGTCACTCCTCCCACTTTGGTGTCATCTGCAGACTTGCTGGGGGTACACTCTGCCCCACCATCCAGAGCATTAACAAAGATGTTAAACAGGACTGGACACAGTGTTGACCCCTGGGGCACACTGCTGGTCAGTGGCCTCCAGGTAGGCTTTGGACTGCTGACCACCATCCTCTGGGCCCAGACATTCAGGCAGTTTTCAGCCCAGCTCACCGCCTGCTCATCCAGCCCCTACATCAACAGCTTCTCTATGGGGATCTCACGGGAGGCCGTGTCAACGGCCTTGGCAATGCCCAGGTAGACAATACCCACTGCTCCTGCCTGGTCTACCAGGCCAGTCACGTCACCACAGCACTTTATGCAGGTGGTCAAGCATCGTTACCCCACGTGCCGTGATACTCAAAGCTCAGCATGTGCCATGTAGCTGCAAAGCCATTGAAGACTCACCGGGGGCAGAGGTCTTTCGGCAAGACATGGGTTTCTGAAACACACATTTCACTGCCCGTAACTGGCTGTCCTGGTGGATTGTCGCTTGGGTTTTCCCAGCTGACAGGGTCTGATTTGTCATGTGAACAGCTCCGTTTACTCCTTGCAGCTCCTTGCTTGAGCCCTTTCTCTCGGCAAGGCGGAGCATGGCCTTCCACAGGCCTCTGCCTCTGCTGGCTTTAGCTCCTGGCATCCGACCGTCCCGGAGCAGAGGAGCTCAGCAGCCGCCAGCCCCCCATGCAGTGCGTTGTCAGCCTGGAGGTGTTCCTTAGGCCTGTTCACAGATGGCACCGGGCACATCCTTGGCCTCATCCCAGGAGGCTGCTGTCACCCTGGCCGATGTTCAGTGCTGGTCCTTCTCTCCGCGCCGGGGTCCCAGCACTGCCCTTCCCACACCCACTGCTGCCCCCCGCCCGCTCCCGTCCCGGCCGCCCGCAGCCCCTGCAGCGCGGGGGGCAGCGCCAGGGCAGCCCAGGGCGCCGCAGCGGCTCCCCGGCGCAGCACGGCTGTGCGGCCCCGCAGCAGGGACGCGGGGACCGCGGGGGGGAGGGGGGGGGGGGGGGAGGGAGGGGGCGCCCCCTGCCCCAGGAGGCGCCTGTGGGTGAGTGGGCGCGGGGTGTGTGCAGGGGTGCGTGTGTGAGCACAGGTGTGCTGCGGGGGTGACTGCACGTGTGTGCGTGTGTCGGGGTGTGTGTGCAGGGGTGTGCGTGCGTGCGCGCGCGCGCACAGGTCGCTGTGCAGGGTGTGCGCGTGTGCAGGGGTGTGTGTATGCACGGGCGCGCGTGGAGGCGGGTGCGCGTGCAGAGGTGCGCGTGTGCACATGTACGCACGCTGGGGGCTGTTTGTGTCTGGGTGCGCGCGCAGGCGGGTGCCTAGCTCTCCGGGCGCGCGGCGCGCGCGGGTGTACGTGCGGAATCTGTGAGCGCAGCGGTGCGCGCGCAGAGGAGTGGGCGCGCACGCATGAACGTGCCACGGCGCGCGCGCGTACGCGTGTGGGCGTGGCCGCACACCTCCCCCGGTGTCGGCGCCGCCCATGGGCGTGGCGTGGCGTGGCGTGGCAGGCCATGGCGCGGGTGCTGGTGGTGGGCGCGGGGCTGACGGGCGGCGCCTGCGCGGCGCTGCTGCGGGGGGCGGCGCTGGGCCGCATCGCCGTCTGGGACAAGGCGCGCGGCGCAGGTGGGCCCGGCACGCGGAGGGGGGTGTGGCGCGTGGCGTGGCGTGGCGGTTTCTGACTGGCTGTCGCGCAGGGGGCCGTATGAGCACGAGCCGCAGCGCGCGGGACGCCGCATGCACCGCTGACCTGGGCGCGCAGTACATCACCCTCGAGACGGAGAGCGCGGGGCCGCGCCGCAGGTGAGCCACGCCCCGCCCCGCCCCGCCCCGCCCCGCCCCGCCTGAGGGAGCCCGCGCCCCGCCGCCTGGACGAGGGTCGTCGTGCTGCGGGCGGGCCCTGCCCCAGCCCTCCCGCCGCCTCCCGCCGCCCCCTGCCTTCGCTCTTCCCGCCCTTCTCAGCTGCGTCAGGTGGAAAGCGGGGTGGGGTTTGGCGGGGGCGAAGCAGGTGGTGGGGTGTGGGGTCGGGCAGGTTTGGTGGCCAGGCGGCCTGCCCAGCCCTGCCCTGCCCAGGCCAGCCCACTGGTGTCGTGGCTTGCCGGTTTTCACCCGCGGGGCAAATCTGCCCGCAGTAGGAAATGCAGGCAGGTGTGGCCCCGCTGCTTCAGTCCACAGAGATCTTTGCTTTCAAGAGCTAACATACCTCAGAGTCACTTAAACACTGTGCAGGTGTCAGGAAATCTAGGTATGAAAGAAGAAGTGTGAGGTGTCGTGTCGCTGTGGGGACATGGAGTCTCTGGCAGTGGTGCCTGGCTTTGAGGATGGGGAGGATTGTGTTGGTGGGGCCAGCTTGGGCTTGCTGGGTACACGGGGCGGTTCACTGTAGGCTGGGCAGGGGGATGGTGATGTAAAGATGCAAAATTTGTGTGGAAATCAGGGAAAAGGTGTGCTTCAGGCACCTGCATCCAGCCGCTAGAATATTCCTGTGCTCTGTGGTGATGGTGCAGTTTCTACTGATACTCAGAGCTTTAAGTAATTGTTGTATATGGCCCTGCCACAGTTTAGTCCTGAAACCTTCAGGCTAAACTGCTAATGGTTTCTATTACAGGCACAGTAGGTAGCCTTGGTCTCGCGTCAAAGGCCAGCCCCTAGTAAAATAGCAAGGTAGTTAGTAATTTTGTAGCTGTGGCTCCTGTTTGTGCATAGCCTGGCTTGAAACACAGGTTGCGTGAGGTCATTAAAAACTTCTCTAAATTTGAAAGTTAGGCTGGTCTTGTAATTGTGAAAAATAGCTACCACTGCTGTTGGTTTCCATGCAGTGTATTTTCATCTCTGTGTTGTTTGCTCCCTTTAAGCTTCTATGATGAACTTCTATCTCACGGCATCTTGAAACCGCTGACTGCACCGGTTGAAGGAATGGTGGTGAAAGAAGGCTCGTGCAATTACATGGCACCACAGGGTATCTCCTCAGTTGTCAAGTATTATTTAAAACAGTCAGGTAAATTCTTTGTATGAAATGAAATGGTTTAATGATTGTGCTTTTGATGGCATTCTTGAACTGTCAAATTTAAATTTCCAATGAGAATGTTCAAGTTCCTTGTTTGTTTATTTATGTCTTGGAAGTAGCTTAGATGGATAAACATGTCTGCGAGCTCTATAAATTTCCAATTCCTGCAGGTGCTTAGCTGACTTCAGCTGCACTGCTGGCATATAAAAGTCTCTATGCAAATACAATGTCTGTAGAATCGGGGGCCAAGCTTACATTTACACCATTGGCTTTAGCATATGGAAGTTGGACCTAACACAGTTAGGACAGAGATATGTTAGTGGGAGTGAGACCGTGGTTGAGGTTTGACTTGCAGCTTGAATGAAGTTAGTGTTTGGATGGTTTTTCATGTGTGTACTGAGCAACTGGGAACATAGCGGTGAGCTACATCCTGTATTTTGTAGAAATGAGTGCTTATGCAGTTTGTGTGCCTGCTGTCTTGAAAGTCCTTTAGAAAAGACTGAAAGAGAAGATCATCTGCTAGTTCTAACTGTGTAACTACTGCATTAGGTATAATGTGGCAGAACCACTTGCATGGTTTAGTGACTAATTTAACTCTATTTTGAAAAATGTTAGCTTTATGAGCAGTCAAGCTTTGATCCTTTCATGTGAATTTTTTGGGCCTTCTTTTTAATTAGCTGGTTTTTTAGACCCTAATCTTGCAAATAATTAACTGCATTCCTGTCTTCTGATATATGAGAGATGCTAATCAGGGAAGTGCTCTCTTTTTTGGCTCCTGGGGGTGTGCTCACCCTGTGCCGCCTCCTGTGCTTGTCAGATTTCACTCTGAATTGGTTCACCTCACTAAAGCCACTAGTAAACTAACCTGTCAAAGAGAGCAGCTGGTAGTTTTCCATCTGTTTACTGAGCTGAATCATGTTAGAGAGGAGTCAGATGAATATCAGGGTCTCTAGTACAGGGAAGTGAAGGGATCTTTTCAACTAATGGGGATCCCCTCTTTTAATGTCGTATGTTGGCTTTAAATTGATTCAGCGTAATTTGTGAAACTTTGCCCTAAGACTGTCTGTGTGCTTTGTTGTTTGCAAGTCATCTAGTTACTAAGGGAAACTACTCTGCATTTTCTTTGTGAAGTTTGCTGTTACATGTATTTAACTTCTTTTTCCAAACAGGTGCAGACGTCTTCTATGAACAGCTTGTAACTTGCATCTCTCTCCGAGATGGGAAATGGGAAGTCTCCAGGAAAATGGGACCGCCAGAACAATTTGATATAGTTATTCTCACAATACCTGTTCCACAAATTCTTCAGCTGCAAGGAGACATTGTAAACAGTAAGTTCATACCTCAGAATCACAGGTGTCTAGCCTAAAATGGCAATTGAGTGTCTTGTATAGCAAAGAAACACTCAATAGTCCGAGCTGTCTGTTAACTTCCACTAGAATAGGGTGAATCTGAAAACGATAGGAGATGGATAATTTTGAGATTGTATGTGTGGTGCATGAGTGGTAATACCTTGGTAGCAAAAATATCTAAATAGATGAGTCAGTTTTTAATCTGATCTTTAATTTTTTGCTGACTTCTAAAACTAAGATTTTTCTTTCTGTATCTTGAAAATAGTTATTGAATCAGACAGGCACCTCAGCTGGTCTGCATGTGGTTGTTTCCTTATGGCTAGCTCTTTGTTGACATGTTATGCTCATTTTCAGTGTTGCCTTTGGTATGTCTGCAGTAGGAATGACCCAGAGAGTAAGACCTGAATAACAGCTGTGCTGTGGGGAAAATCCCTAGGGTGTTTGAGCCTAAAATCAAATGAAATGCAGGGCAGGAGAAAGCCCAGCTCAGAACTCTTTGGTCGCTAGTTTATAAGATGAAAGCCTCTCAGACCCTCCAGCTTGTTTGCTGTTTCTGGCTGCCCCCTGGGTGTTGTATTCCCCAAATATGAGTAAATCTGAATTATCCTTTGGTGATTGATTAGAGTGAATGTGTTGACAGTGCCGTGGAGGCTTAAGAAGAGCTGGGTGCTGAGAAGTGTAAATTCAGGTCTAGACAAGTTTACTAGCTTAGGTGCATTGTCTCAGATGTGAGGCTTCCAGAGCCAGCTTTTCTCTGAAGTCAGGCTGATGAATCCTGCTCACCCATGCTAGCTCTGCGCACAGTCAGTGTCCGTCTACAGTGTGCTCCCAGCAGTGTTGTTTCTGGGTGGACTGGTTAGCTGAGGTGCTGCAGCCTGTGAGCAGATTTGGTGTATTTGCCATGAGATCTGATTGTTCCTTTCAGAACAGGCACTGTGAGGATTTACAGGGCAGAGATCCTGATGTAGCTCTGCAGGGCTGATGCTGAGCATAAGCCAGGAAGCCCAGCCAGGCCTATGCTGACCCTGGAACCATTAGAAGTGCACTGGGCTGTGGATTTATCACCTCAGCTGCAGTGTTGTGCCAAAGACGTGCTGCGTCTGGCTAATAACCTCTCTTTGAACTCGGCATGCTGGCAGCAGCACAGGGACATCCACGTGGCTCGAGTCAATTCTGGTCAGACAGGGCTTGTTGCCTGTCTCCTGCCAGCTCCTGAAGTAGACACTCTAAAATTTGAGGGTTTTCTGCTCTCTGGTTTGTAGAAAAGCCATCAGAGCTTGAAAGATGGAGAGCTGATGTTAAAGCTTGGTCCCTTGTGCTCCGCTGTGTGTTGGATTTTAATGTGCTTGAATACTTGAGTGTGATTTGGAAGCTGTCTGTTAAAAGATACTGGAGCAATAGATGGAAGTGGTTAGAGTGAGCTGCCAGGGTCTTTCTGAAGTTGCTTCATAGTAACCAGGACCTGTATGAAGAGGACAGGGGCAGTGGGAGAAAAGGATAGATGGCAGCAGCACAGCATCTTATGGTAGCGAAGGGTAAGTTGATGTCTGATCACAGTAAAGAAGAGAAATATTTTCATTACAGCCTCTTATTGTAAGCTTTATGCCTAAATAGGTAAATATTGTGTAAGAACAGCACTTCTCTGCTATTTGGTTTTTTACAAGGTCTCTCATTTCCCTGTCCTTTTACCATGGAAAGTAATGGTAATCCCACTGAATTTTCTTGGTTAGCGTGTGTGCCCTTTCACTTCATACTCTGAATTGTATGAGCAGGGTAAATTAATAGATACCCTTTACATAATTGTATCTTTTCTTTTTAATAGTCATGTGTACTGTTCTGCTATATAGAGATACAATAAACATTAAAAACATTGACTAGTCACTAACTGAAGCGCAGCTTTGCAAGCATTAGAAAGTAAGAGGAGAGTGATGTATGACAGCTACAATGTGTTGGGCCATTCCCCTGTCTGCAAGGAGAGACATCATCTCTATTTTTGTTAGGTTTGTTATGACGGTGTAACATGGGATATTGCTTAAAGATGTGTGCAGTCATGGCTGACTGTCAAGCTCCTTCCGTTCAGTTAGCTCAGCTCACAGCGGATAGGAAACCTCAACAGCCCAAACTGTACAGGCACTTAGGGACAGGTGTAGCGAGGTGGCTGTTTGATTGTTCAGTGCTGTTATTACTCGGGTAAATGACTACTAGGGTGGGTCTGGCCCATCCTGTCCTTTCTAATGATCGTCAACAGTAAATGTCCTGGGAACAGAAGAAAAGTAGAGGTAGTGTGTAGTACTGTTTCCTCAGAGTCTTCCCGGGGTTTCTCTAGTACATCTCAAGGCCTTTCTCAATGAGGGTTGATGCCTTTATGAATTGTTTTTCTTGAGGTAATTAAATTCTTTCACATCCAAAAAGTGGGAAGGTCCCCTTCAGAAATTTTGTTAAGGTAAGCATTTAATATTACTTGGTCTTGAAATGCTGCAATTGTCAGATGCTTTCCACAACATCCTTTCCTTAAATCTTCTGTGTAACTTTTATTACAGGATTAACTTTTATCTGAGGGAACCTAGCAAGTTTTGTCTTCTCCCCTTCTCCACATTTCTGTTCCTTTCTCTCCTGTACCCTGTGTGAGGCTGGCTTCCAGATTTCCAACCAATTGTTAATTCTTCATCTCAGACAACAGCGCTGACCCCACATACCCACAAGTCCCTTAGGAGTCCCTTAGCATTGGAGCTACTGGCTTCTTTACTACTGTTTCTTTAGAAGTGAGGGGAAAATAGGGGAGGATAATGTAAGGAAGATGTTTCAGAACCTGAACAGGGTATAGATTTCAGATCCTTTTTTGACTTAACAGAGACTTAGGTACATCACTATTTCTAAATCTCAACCTCGTATTGATGACATGTCAAAGAGCTGAGGTTTTCTGACAGAGAACAGGAATTTCCTGTATCACATCTCTCTTGGGATTTAAGATGCAATTTCTTGTTAAGCGTAAGGTAGTTAACTGTGGACAGCTGCTGAAAGGAATAGTTGTCCTCTCCGCTCTGACAACATCCTACCTTTACCTCCTCTGTCAGCACTAGTGAGTGGGTACCATGGTGGGAGTCAGAACTGCTCCGTGTTTTAACCCAAAACTGACTCTGATGGTGCAAATGGATATGATAGTTTTCACTCGGCTGTGCAAGCTGAGCTGACTTGTTGAGCTGCCTGGTTGCTAGTAGTTAGCCTGTGCATGTGTTGAGGCTGCTTCCTTAGCTGTAAAGCAGTTCAATCATCTGTGTGCTCCGGTCTTCCAAATCCAGGGACAATATTTGGTGATTCTAATGAAAACAGATTTGTGCATTCCTGGTATACAATCTACCAATTCCAGCTGCTCCTGGAAGGGGAGGTTCCTGCTGCTTATTGCGAACTTGCCGCTTGCTGTCACTCAGGGTGGAAGGAATCATTTTGCTGCTGTGCTTGTGCTGCAGCTTAAGTGAGGGATATGCAGAGCTGGAGGAAGGGAGACATTTCTCCTTCCAGCAACAGCAGCCTGTGTGGCCAGCTCAAAGGTCACGTGCAGCTACTCTGAGCCTACAGGCAAGGGGCTTAAAGTGAGGTGGGGGCAGGATTTAGGAGTACAGCTACCTTAATTGCTGATCTTGAAAGCCTTTATTATTTAGAAGACAGACACTGAAGCTAAATGGAAGATGTGGCTTGGTGCCTTGTGGTAATATTAATCTTAGCTGCTGTTGTGATTTGTGCTGAGCAGTGTCAGTGGAGTGAGCTTTGGTCATTTCCCCAACAGCCCTGTTTTTGAGTGTAACTGGCACATTTACTTGTGTGTTCACTGCACGCCCTCCTTTGTTTCAGGTTATCATCCCTACTTTGACAGCTTCTTAATTAGCAAGTTTAAAGATCTTCCATATCCTCAATAATTTTCCTCTGCTTTTCCTATTTGAGGTTTCTCTCTGAGATGCCTTTTCATGTCAGTTTTGCTGCATACTGGAGATTGAACTGCTAACTGTAGACTTGTGCCAGGTTCCATTTTAACCACTTAGGTATAATTGGATCTATCAGCTCAAAGCCAAATGAAGTTTTAAATGGATTTTGATGAGGGATTGTTGGCATTAATGTGGAGATAAAGGCTGTAAAATAAATGAAGGTGCAGAGAGATGGCTGTGTGGAATAGGTGATGCTTTGATCCACTAGTAAGCATTGGAATTAGCCTTTGATATTTGTGTGTAAAAGAACCTGAGCTGGAGAGTTCAAATGACTAGCCAGAAGTGGTAACTCACCCCTTGCAGGAGTTCACCATTCTTGTTTGAGCCTTGAGACTGACCCTGTCACATGGATGCTTTCCCCTTGCTTGAGAATATTTAACTGTCTGAATATTGTATTTTTAAGCAGTGGTCTCATAGATGATGGCTGTAAACATGCAGTATGTTTCTTAAGTGACAAAACAGTCTGGACGCTGATGCCCATGTTTTCAGAGACATCTCCTGAAATTCAGGCTCCTCTGTTTGTAATTAGGTGCTTCAACAAAAGTGTGTTGTGAGTTCCTCTTCATTGTAGAACTGGTGTGTGCGTGTGTGCCTACACTAGGCTACGTGAATAGGCAGCACCTGGCAGTCGAGTTACCTTAATGTGGGCACCTTTGGGTCCAGCGGCCGGTCTGCTCTTTGATTTGCAAATGTTAACTTGTATCTTTATTGTGATGTCTTCAGGACATCTTTATTTAGACGCCTTTAATATTGTTTTGCAGAAAGCGAATGGGATGAGTCTTACCGAATTGAAACAGACCGAAATTTTACCTTCGGTGAGATTACTTAGTAATCTTCTTGGGTTTGTGTTCTGGCTTCAAGAGTGAAGACTGCGGACAAGGGAAATTCTAGCCTGCTTGAGGGAGGTCGTCTTTTGCCTCCCAAGTTTTTTGAAAATAAGTTAAATGTATTTGCATGATATTCAGAGAATTAAGATTTTGAAATAATGACCCTCCCAAATCTTATGTTCAATGTTCTGATTTTAATACCTAAAGCTCTGCAGACTAAAGCTTTTGTTAGGCTGATATATTAGTTTGTGTCTTTTTCCTGTTGTTTAGCCTTTTAGATGAGCCTGAATTATTATGTCATTGTGAAACTGTGTACATTTAAGAGGAGATAGAATTAAGTGGCCTTTGGCAACCTAGAATTACCATTTCAAATGGACTGCATGAGAAATGACTGTTCCAGAATTACTTCTCTTATGAGTGTAAAGCCAAACTTAGATTAATGGAAAAGTTTTTTTTTTATTTTAATATATATCTACACACACATAAATATATGTGTGTGTAGATATATATAAAGTATTTTGTTCTATTTACTTGCATTCTTTTGTTTGTATTCTTTGACTGTTGCCAGTATTTATCAATTCTTAACTGAGAAGCAGCTTGTCTGTGGCCAGTCTTTTTAGAATTATTCATCTTTATTCATCTTCATTTTCAACCTTTCTTCATTCCGTCTACAGCTATCATCCCTAGACTTACCAGTTGCATATTTAGCAGTAGCAGAGACAGAAGTAGCAATAATGCTGTTCGAAGTTACAGACATTGAAATCTCTTAAACCAGTAAAGTTGTTCAATTGGTAGTCTGTGAAACAGGCATTCTTAGGGCTCTTTGATACTGGTGTCTGATGAAGTGTCCTGGTTTAACCCTGACCAGCAACCATGCAGCCACTTGCTTGCTCCTTGCCACCTGGAGAGGTGGGGAGGAGAATTGGAAAGGAACGTAAAACTCCAGGGTTGAGATAAGAACAATTTAATAATTTAAACAGAATAAAAAGGCAAGAACAACAATAACAATAACTAATAATAATAACAACAACAACAGTTATAATGGAAAGGTGGGGAAAAGAATAAAATCCAAAGGAAAAGGGAGGAAGGAAACCAAGTGGTGCAGAGTACAGCTGTTCACCACCTGCTGACCGATGCCCAGCCAGTCTCCCAGCAATGCTCCTCCTGTTCAGCTAACCCCTCAAGTTTATACCCCAAGCACGATGTCCCATGGTATGGAATATCCCTTTGGCTGGTTCAGGTCAGCTGTCCTGGCTGTGTCCCTTCCCAGTCTCTTGTGCCCCTCCAGCCCTCTGGCTGGCAGGGCCCAAGAAACCAAAAAGTCTTCGACTTAGTATAAACATTACCCAGCAACAACTAAAAACATCAGTGCGTTATCAACACTGACTGTTCTCACATCAGAGCTAAAACACAGCACTGTACTAGCTACTAAGAAGAAAGTTAACTCCACCCCAGCTGAAGCAGGACACGAAGTTACTCTTCACTAATTTGATGTGGTCGGTTTCCATTCAGAAACTGCATGTGTTCTGTGTTTACTTAAGTCACAGTAGAATTACCAAACACAATCAAAAGATAAAAGTCTTTTTGCAATGCCTTCATTTTTCACATGTTTTCCTTTCTTTACATAACATGCAGTATGTGAAGAATTAGTAACTTACTGTTTTTGAAACATCTGAGTGCTAGTACTGTGTTGAGGCAGAAGGGGAAAAGCTACTTGCAACGTGTTTGAAACAACAATAGGTGGCAGCAATCAAATGATGTTTAGGACTTTCAGCTTGAATAACTAAATTAAATTTAGTGCACTTATTTGTCTTTGGGCTATACATATTTGGGTAGTAAAAATTGTGGTTATGCAGAAGGTAAGAGGAAAACGAATAGATGTGCCTGAGTTTGTAGTATAAATTTGGTGTCAGAAAAGGAATACATTTGCTTAAAAGCAGGATCCTTGCTAATGAAGGGACTAGATTTTGCAAATGTTCATCATCTGATAGTATTTCAGACATGCTGGACTGTTACATTACCTCCCGATACTAGAAAAATCCTAGATTTATATACCAGATTCAATGTGATCACTAAGAAGTATAATCCTTTTCTGTGCGTTTTCATATCAGATTGATTTTTATCGGTTCTGTTTTTATTAAGACATTTGGCAGCATGGCAATTAAGATTGCAAGAATTTGCAGTAGTTTTTATCTGTCTGTTCAGAATGTTTTCATTAAGTTGCTTTACTTGGAATCTAAAATTACAATTCCGCATGTTTAATCTGCTAATAAAACGGAATGGCTTGGCTTTTGTTTCAAGCCTGACCTATTTTTTTTTCCATCTGTGTGAATGTCCCACATGTTTTAAATAATAGAAGCTGATGCAAAGATACAAGTAAAATAGGACTGTATTTACACAGGGAGGCTTTATAATGTGAATTAGGAAAGCACAACTCTGATAATTTTTCATGAGTCCCAAGTTCCTGCTGAGTGAATGTGTTTATTTTTGGGTAGTACGATGATAAACTCTGGATTTCGTAGTTCCAGTTCCAAGCAATCTTAGCAGGGCTTATCCAGGCTTTGAGTTTGGTCTCATTACCTAACATATCTAAAATGTCTAGTATAAACATGTACACTGATTTGTTAGCTACTTATCAGACCTTAGGTGCTGGGGTCACACAGTGCAAATATTTGTGCTTTCTGGAAATACAAGTAGTTACTAGTTTTGCATGAGACTAGCTGTTGATATTAATGTGATCCTTTAAAAATCTGTTGCTCATTTGACATGGAAGCATCCTAATACTGACTGAGGTTGTGATGGAGGAAGGATCTGAGTTGGTAGAATTGGGCAGTACACTCTGATAGAAGTGCAAGAGGCCATTGTCTGCATTATCAGTGCTGCAGCAGAAAACACAGGGCATCTTACTCTGTAGTGAAACCTTCTGTCCTTGCCTGTGGGAGATCTGTTAGCTTGATGCAGCCAGACAGAATACAGCTTTACGTAGCTGTAACCTAACAGTTATGATGAGCTGTTCTCTGTTTTGCTTCTGGCTGTGAATTTCACCTGTGATTCAGTGAATGGAACACTGTCCCTACCTCCCACTGCTGGTATCAGCTCTACCTTTTACTTTCCACTGCAGCATTTTGTATCCTCCCGCGAGTTGATCTGACTCACCAATCCAGCAAGGAGACATATATATCTCTACATATATATATAGATATAAAATGTAAGTATGAAGTTGTTTTTGCTTTCTCAAGGAGTGAGATTAGGTTGTGGAATGGTCTGACCAAGCATGAGAAAGCAGGCAGAAAAGAGAGGGTGGGACTACACCTCTGGGAGCAGAGGAGGGTCTAAGGAGGAGCAACCCACAGTCTGTTCGGCTGCCCCTGAAGTCGCTACATCAGCCTTTAAATCAAGCAAAGTTGTTACGTGTTCTCTGTCTTCTGCAGCTCAGGTATAGTCTTCCTTCTTAGGGAATACTTCTCAAAACAAGGCTGCTGAAGCTGGAATATGCATATTAGGAAAAGAAAAAAAAAAAACCCCAACCAGAGTAGGCAGTGTGTATTCTTAAGCGTGTATTTGACTTAGCCTATTTTTAGGTGTTCCTTTATATCTAGAGTACTTATAATGGACTTGTTCTGCAGTTATTAGCTGGACATGTTGAAAGCCTATCAAAAGTCAAATAGACTGCCACACTGATTCCAGTGACCCTCTTTGTCTGAGAAGTGTGAGGATTAAATCCAGTGTGTGTGAGCGTGTAATGTTTGAAAAGGAGAATGGAACAGAATATTAGATCAAGGGCTACTTTGCATTTTATTGTCAACACTACCTGCTTTTGGTTGAAAGCTGAAATTTTGATTTACAGATCCCAGAGTTAAAACAGAAGAAAAAAAACGAGGGGAAAGTATACTGCCTTTTGTCTTCAGACTTGGAGGGAATAGGACAGCTGCTTCCCACTCCAGGGGAACCTGTGTTAGATCCTTTGGCAAGACCAGGATGACAGCTCTTAAACAGAAACCCTGCAGAGGGGGGTATCAGTCTGTCACAGCATCTTTTTTTAGGGCCTGGTAATCTTGCAGAAGCATTTCTTCCAGCAGTCCCTATTATTTGTTCTGCCCTACCTCCAGCAAGTCAGTTGTATCAGCATAACTGTCTGTGGGACCACAATAACACAGTCCCCCTATCCCTCTTCCCCTGCCAAAAGGCGTGTGAGTTATTTTTAGCAGGATCAGTGATGTGATCTTTAGTTCACCGTGTGGCCCACAGACTTACTGGCACACTATGCACTTTCAGCAAGGGTAGGAGAGCAGTACAGGGTCTGTGCAAGTGATTGAGCCGTATGAGCAAAGAAATGCTCATGAATCTGTGGTTTGAATTCTAAGTTTAGGTTTCCTGTTTAGTCCCAGGAGAGATTCAGAGCACCTGCATGTTAAACTGGCAGCACATTGTGCTGATTTAGCTAAACTGGTTTGGAAAAGAAGTTACTTTTGATACATAAGGCAGTGCTGCCTTTTTGTGTTGACACATGTTAATTCAGCCTGTTCTGGCTATCTGTAATTACTATAACCTGGACATGCTTCTCTTCCTGTCCTTGCTGCCTTTGCTGGTTGGCAGAGTGCTTCAATACCAGGGGACTTGATCACAGAACTTTAATGCTTTTTTAGCCTCTCTGTGTCATTCTAGTAGTAGTAGTGTATCTCAAAATAGAGAATGGGACCACAGGAATATTAGATCAGCTAAACATGAGCCCATGTGCGTAAGTGTATGTTAGATATTTTTTTTTCTAAATAATAAAGGTGATGGTATTTGAACAGAGGACATAGTTGGAACAGAGCAAATAAATGCTCTAAAATTTGTTTATCTCAACAATAAACACAGATACCTCTCAGTTTTTCCCAACAGCAGACAGTCTTTGGTATAGTTGCAGGGACTGTGTAGATAGAGAGATCTTTCCAAAACTGCTCTTTGCCATGAGCCTAAAGGAAAAAAAAAAAGTTCGCTGCCAAAAAATGTGATCAAACTGAGCAATTCTGAAACTTCTTTATTTGTGTCTCGTGGGATGTACGTTTAATGAGCTGATGGCTTCTGTGTTGTAAGAAGCTTGAATGAGTTCTACTAAGAACTTACTCTTTAGTAAGTCTAGTTAAGGCATTTATATCACACTTGACTTTTTATATCCTGAATCTAAAATGGGTTTTGTGGTTAATTTTGGGAAACAATGATAATGTACATCTAACTTCTCTCTTTGAGTAAAATCCTTTTTTGTTTGAAGTTTTGCTCTGGGGTATTTTGGGGGGGATGGGGGGAAACACATTTAGAAAACCTCTCCCTGCTTTCCTGTTACCACACCTGCTCAGCAAACTTGGGAGAGAAATGTGCAAAGGTGACCATAGGCTGATTTTGACTTTATAGCCTTCATTTTGATGTGAAATCTACAACTCAAACTGTTGCTTTTATAGAGTTGAAAAACTTTAAAAAGTCTGGTGCAGGTTTGCAGGCAGTCTTAACATTTAATTGGTTTGGGATTATTTTTTTTTAATTAGTGCTGCAATCAAATAGGCAGACAGAAGTCTTCACTGGAACACATATTTTTAATGCTTTGTGCATTTTAATATATTCTCATAGTTTAGGCAGTGCCTCTAGACTGGATGGATTTTTGTGAATTTCTAGGGGTTTTTTTAATAGTTGCTGGCCACTCACACCACAGTAATTGAAACTGTTCTTTACAAAGATTATCTTTACCTCACATGGATACATCTGCAAACTTTTAAAAGTTTTAAAAGTTATTTTTGCAGTCCACACCTGGATTAGAGCAGGAAAAGAAATAATATTAATTTTAAACTTAATGAGATTTTGGCTCCATTGAGTCAAACATAAAATTTGCATTAAGCTTGCAGTCAGCTTTTCACACTTGGCATTATAATTTCCAAGAATGTATGGTATGCTCTTGTATTAAAAAACCCTCAGGAATAACTTACACTCAGACACTTCTTGTAAAAATTAACTTCTCTTCCTTTTCTTGTGCCATCAGGAGAGACTATAGAGATGGTAGAGATTTTTACTTTGCAGAAGTGTTGCAATACTCATTGTCAGTCTTAAAGGTGTCAGATGGCTCATCTCACTGATGTGGCTGAAAACTAATACTAGGGGGAAAAATCCCACAACTAAAAAGGTTTGTGTTGGTCTGGTTTAGTCTGTGGCTGTGTGGGCTCTAATGCTGAGCAAACCTGAGAGATGTGAACCCCCTCTCAATACAGAAATTTGCAGTCGAGTCAGTTGCAGCTGACTGAGACTTCGGATAGAGGCATGTTTTCTCTGTCCCCTCTCTTTCTGCCTGTTCTCTGTTCCTTACCAGATCAAAACCTGGGTCAGTTCCTTACTCCCCTTCCCTGCATGGCCAGCAGTCAGCTGTGTAAACCCAAGTGAAATTAGGTTTAGGGATGTAGTAGTGGAAAAGACCAGACTGCACTGGCAGTGGTTTACATTGTCAGAGAAGCGGAGAACAGTGGCCTTTTTCTTTTATAATTTCCATCCAGAATATTTTAATGTTCTGTTAGTATTTGAGCTGTATGGTGTTTTGGATTTACCTGTGTTGCCTTAGAAGCCTGCATTTACTGTTGGTTGCCTTCCTCTTCCTTAGGATTTGAATTCCCTGCTAAATCTGCCTTCCCAGAGATACTCAAAGCACTGTGCTGGTCTCCTGTAACTCTATTCCTTAAAAAAACTCAGCAAAGCCCTGAAACTCATTTCTCACCTCATTTCGAGACAGAATCTGGCTTGTATAACCCATTGTTTCAGAAGTAACTGATAACACAGCTTTCTTCAGATATACCGTTATTTCCAGTATTATGTAGCATGAATTGGCATTAAGAGTCGGTTGATGTTGGTAGTATGTTTGACAGAATGAACTCTGTTCCAAGACTTGTAATCATAAGATGCACTCTGCTGTTCTGTTCCACATGAGTTTCCCAGGAGCTAGCAGATGACTGTGGGTGCTCACCTGACTTGTGCCTAGATCAGATGACTGAGAGCGGAGGCTGAAGCCTGTGCGGGTGAGCGTGCTGTTTCAAATAGCATGCCTGGGTGTAAGGTCTTGCATTTGTCTGTGTGGTGGTTTGACCCTGACTGAACACCGGGTGCCCCCCAAAACTGCTCTTACCACTCCCCTCCTCTACCAGGCAGGGGAGAGAAAATAAAACAAAAGGCTCATGGGTCGAGATAAAGACAGGGAGATCACTCAGCAATTGCTGTCACAGGCAAAACAGACTTGATTTGAAGAAATTAGTTTAATTTATTACATTCAAATCAGAAGAAAATACCTTCCCCCAACCCCTTCCTTCCTTCTGGGCTTAACTTAATTTCCCATTTTCTACCTCCCCGCCCTGAGCAGCACAGAGGAATGGGGAGTGGGGGTTACGGTCAGTTCATCATATGTTTCTGCCACTCCTTCCTCCTCATACTCTTCCTCTGCTCCAGCGTGGGGTCCCTCCCAGAGGAGACAGTTCTCCATGAGCTTCTCCAATGTGATGCCATCCCATGGGCTGCAGCTCTTCACACACTGCTCCTGCGTGGGTCCCTTCCATGGGGTGAAAGGATCTTCAGGAACAGGCTGCTCCAGCCTTGGTCCCTGTGGGGTCACAAGTCCTGCCAGCAAACCTGCTCCAGTGCAGGCTTCCCATGGGCCACAGCCGCCTTCAGGCATCCTCCTGCTCTGGCATGAGGTCCTCCCTGGGCTGCCAGTGGGTATCTGTGGGTATCTGCTGCACTGTTAACCTCTGTGGGCTGCAGCGGGACAGCCTGCCTCACCATGGTCTTCACCATGGGCTGTCAGGGAATCTCTGCTCTGGCTCCTGGAGCATCTCCCTCCCTCCTTCTTCACTGACCTTGGTGTCTGCCGAGTTGTTGCTCTCACATAGTCTCATTCCTCTCTCTCGCTGGTGCAGATTCTGGCCCCCTCCCCTTTCTTAATATGCTATCCCAGAGGTGCTGCCACCATCGCTGATTAGCTTGGCCTCGGCCGTTGGCGGGTCCGTCTTAGAGCCGGCTGGCATTGGCTGTATTGGACATAGGGGACTTCTGGCATCTTCTCACAGAAGCCACCCCTGTAGCCCTCCACTACCAAAACGTTGCCATGCAAACCAGCTACAGTCATGTACCTTAATTGTTTGTTTGACAACCATAAATATTGTCTGAGCTTTGTAATAAGTCACGTGTGAAACTTTTGAAATATCTTTGGGTCTTGAGTCCATTTATCTGAATTTCTGTTTTCTTTAGCAACTGTTTTAGTATCTGCCATCGGTTCTTCATTTAGTGCCGTTTTGAGGGGTTGAGAATTTTTCAGATGTGGTTTGCAGAACAACTTATAATGCTTAACTTTTTTGTTAATTTATTTTTAAAATTAATATAATTTATAATGGCTGGACTACCTAATAAAAGTATGGCATTTTACTACATTCAACTTCAAACATCTCCTGCTTGCCTTAGAGGTATTTTGGGATTTGCTTTTGCACGTTATTTCATTGACCGAGTACTGAAATTTTAATCTTTGAAATGATGAGTTACCTCACTTCAGATGAGAAGTCCTCATGTACATAAACCGGGATGGAATGAAGATTTAAAACACTAGTTAGTGGCTTATTAGCAGTTGTCAGGTGAGTGATCATAAGTGTTTGGATCTCGCTGATCAGGATTTACGGTCAGGGATGATCAAGGTGGGCTTGAATATTGGTTATGTTTCAGGAAGCATCATGTGCGTAGTTGTTTTCCCATTCCACTGCTGTCGAACAGGATAAGCAGGCAGTCTCACAGTCCCAAAGCTTATTTAATTTAGGAAATGGAATAGGCTAGGTGAGAAATGAAGGTGTGATTGGTTGACTTTATTGACATAGTTGTTGAAGCGCCCTATGTTGCAGCAATGGACTCAGTTGCTACAAATTATTAAAAAAGTAAGTAATGTATTGCCTTGTTTAAAGGGATTAAAGCTATCCTTTCACTTGATTTATTCAAAAGAACAAGGGAAATGCAAATAAAGCTTTTCAGAGTCACTCCTGTTGCATCAGTAGCCTCCAAGTCTGTTCCCAAAAGTAATGCTTTAAAAATACAACTGGACTGAAATACAGCTGATTGGTGCCCTTCTGTAAAGACAGGTATGAGGGGTGCATGTATACTGCTACATAAAGAAGGATTTATTGACCTCTTCTTACTGGATTTATACTTTAGGGAGAACAAGGTAGCTGCCTATGGAATTTTGGGAAAGTGAATTTTATTAAATGAACTGTGTGGAGACAATAAGCAGTTTAAGTGTCTTGCAGACTGTTAAGTGGCTGCAGAACAAGAAAGTGGTATACAACTTTGTAAAGCATAAAAGAAATAGATTTGCTGGCTCTTTGCATATCCTTTTCTCACTGGCACAGTAAGAAGTGTATTTTGGAACACTGATCAAACCCCCTTTTATCTATTCTGAATTAAGGCATGCTTGTTGCAAAAGTAAGCTCAAAACAAACATCTGCATTTTATGATCTGTATTATGCTCAAAGACAACTTAGAAACAGGCAAAAATATTAATTTTGAAATGATAAGTTGTTTTCAAATAGCTGAACTACTTCTGGAATTTATGCCCAACTTGATTGAAAAGGTTGGTCATTTCTGTAAGATAAATTGTCCAAGCAAGAGCTTAAGTTTCTGCTCTGAAGAAAATACCATGTAATTCTTACTGAAACAAGGAAAGTTGCTTTAAGTTTGGATTTGGAATCTTTTTAATTTATCTGCAAAGGATCATTGGAAGAATTAAATACTGACTGAACTGAAATGCCTAGGGCCTCCATGTCCTTTCCCATACTTGCATTTCAGCCTATGTAATTTACCAAGTAAATCCTTGCTTAAACTTCAGAAATACAGATTGCTGGTAACTTTTAATATTTTGTATATTTTATATTCCTTTGCATTTACAGGAGATTATTATCTCTTCATGGTATGGTATGGAATCTTAAGCTTTTAACTTATGTTTGAGAGAGAGGGTGAGAATTTGTCTCCTTCAGGATATAAAAATTGACACTTCTTCATTTCTGTATTGTTAGCACTTTATAAGAGTGCTAGCACTTCCCAAACATTTTCATAAGGCATCACATAAGATACCTTTAGATTTGCGTCATGCTTGTGCTGCAGGATCCTGGCAAGGTTAGCATCTGTAAGGTTGGAAGAAGGTAGACTAGTAAATTGCATATCTGTGACACTGTCAAAATGCTTCTAGGAAGGCATTCTAGTCTTTATTTGTGTACTGCTTAAAATACTATGAAAGGTCATAATTTTGGCAAGCAAAAGAGATAGTACTTTTGAAATTTCAACTCAAAGTTTTTGCCTCTTCATTTTTTAGAAGTTTTTCTAGCTTTCTTCTCTCTGATGATAACAGTCACAATGCCATGTTTTCTACTTTAGATACTGTGGAAGAAGTAGAAACACCATCAGATATTTGGAAAATAATTGTAACACATAACTTTTTTTTTTTTTTTTAAACCCTTAGGAGGTAGCAAAATGCCGTAGTAATCCCATGGGGAAGAAGTCTTGAGGGTTCCTTGTGAGCAGCTTCAGTTTGAGATTCATTAGGGAAAAGGGTTAGCTTTCATGTCCTGTAGCTGCTCAAAAATGTTCTGGTAGCCTGGGGTTTTGAAACCGATCTAAGTGGGATTTTCAGGTAGCTTGCTGGCCTGAACTGGGGTTTATATAGACACCAGCTTTAAGGGTTTTGCTTTGTGTTTTTTAACCCCTCATAAGTTTTGGCAGTGATGCTGCGATGTGTGTGTTTATAAGCAATGAGATACATACTTGACTGGTTTCTTTTAAATTAATATTTATTCTTTTATGTTGCCTTTAGCCATAAACATTATCTCCCCAATTATTATTATTTTTTATGTCACCCTGGCAGTACTTGTATTTTACTGTAAAGTCAAATGTCAAGATACTAGGCATTATAACAATTTGTGGGATTTTGAGGTTCCATTTTCAGTGAATACCTGCATCTTCTTTTTCAATGGGATTTGCAAGGCAGATAAGGCTGGGCAGCATTTTATGAGATCAGTATTTCTGCCTTTTTTGTTTGTTTGTCAGATTTAGCTATTGGCGTCAATGGTCGCTATTGATAGTTGAAAAAGTCATAAACAATTTTCCAAGAAATGGTTTGGTGTGGCAGAAGGAGGGGAGAGTTTGGCTTTTGAATACAGCATTTGGTATGATGTACTAACGTCAAGGAAATTTAATTATTTTTTTTTTTTTATTCCATCTGGTATTTTTTGCATCCTCTGGTAGGTTGCCGCTGATCTGTCAATAACTTTCAAGGAACCAATTTTTTTTTCCTTACTGTGTTACATTTTAAGCATTAATATTTTATAGCAGTGTCTTACTTTCTTACAAGTAAAAGAAGAGGCAGGTTTTTAAGTTATGTACTTGGTTGCATGTCTAAGATTGTGTGCATGATATGCACACTCTTAATTTACAAAAGTTGGATAAGCTATGGCAGAGGCCATTTACAATCAGGTGGGTCTTTCTTAATTTATCTTTGATTTCAGAACACGTGCTATGCATACTTGGTTGCATGTCTAGATCCTTTGAAAAGTCTGAGATGAGAGACAGGATGCAAAATAATGTGTGATAAACCAAAAGAAATAAAACAGGTAAGATATCCAGAATGTGATACAGCTGAAGCCACGTGAAACAACATACTGATAGTGGATGAAGTGTCACAAATGTATGCAGCTTTAATATTTTTTTTTTAGCCATTTCATGCTCTTTTCTGTTAGTGGTTATTTTTAGGTATCTCTGAATACAAGGCAAGAAAGTTGCTTAAAAAACAAGAAAAACCTCCAATTATTAATGGAACAGTAGTCTAACAAAAAGTGTTGTCAGAACATAGATGTGCAAACTCCATGGTGTGAATGTGGTTTGTATGCCAGTGCTGTTTTCAGCTTTGAGGAAAGCTCAGCTTCTCTTAATCAGTATCTCAACCTGTGCAAATGGAGGTTAATGCTTACCACACAGATAAATACTGAGGAAGAATAGGAAGGTTCGATTAGGACTCAATTTTGAGACAAGAAAGCCTGTGTGCCACTATTTCACTCTCTAACTCTGCAAACAAGCTCAGTTATAGATGGTAAAGAACATGGAGAGGTAGCATAATGTTTAGTAAGATATACAGCATTTGCTAAATATATTTGTATTAATCTGCAGAAGCACTTTCCTCTATATAATGCTGTGACTGTTGGTTGTCAGACCCTATGAGGTGTTTTCTGCTATCCTCACAACATTTGAGTAACAAGGGTTTTTTTAGGCTTACTGATTTGCTTTCCCAGTGTTAATTTTTCCATTGTTACAGAACTGCAGCATTTAGGAAGTGTTGCTTTTGTTGTTAGCCCTTAATAGCAGGTGAGATACAAAAGGATAGGAGAAAAATACCATGATGGTAACACATATCAGCTTTATGTGTCTGCACGTTACCTAACATTAGCCAAGGAAAGAAAACTGCTCACAGAAGAGATCATTGCATAACTCAGAATTGGAAGTTTAAAAGATGTATATTACACTGGGAGAAGTTATGGCACTTCCCCTTTGGTATGTTTTAGATTGCTAAAAGAAGTTATGATACAAGAGAGAAATGAGGTAGTTTATCTTTGTTCACCACGTTCTGTGTTAATCTTCCTTTGTCACCAAAGCATGTATTTTAAAAGAAAATAAGGAAGGAAAAAGAAGAACATGGTTTCAGTGAAAGAAATTACTACCATGGCATGTCAGAGGCGTATTTTACAAAATGTTACAACGAATGAACAAAATGACTTGTTTGGTTTCGTAGCTTTTCTGAGGAGTGCTACACAGTGCATTAGTAAAGTTTTTAACTAGTAGGTCAAACTACAGAACTTTCTAACAAAATCTAGATTAAATCTTATTTGGTTATTTTTACTAGCATGGTAGATGGATGTTTTTTTCTCCCCATCATCATAAGGTATGTGCTCTGAAAATCATTGAAGTATTAGGCAGACACTAAACCACTGGACATATATCGCAGGTGCCAGTTAACACCAATTCACAACTGCTTCAAGTGAGAAAACGAGAGGAAACCAAGTCATATAGTTCTTGTTAAAATGAAGTGTCTTACGCATTCGCCCTGCAGAACTACTACAGAAATTATTCTGTTTTTTATCAGTTACTCCGCAAACCTTAATGTGTGTGTGTTTGCAGGTTCTCGCTCCTGCATTGAGCACTTCAACATGCAGCAAAAGGGGAGGCGAAAATCTCTTCTAAGAGCACATGGTTTTATTTATAACCTGTTTCACAACTGTGACATTCATAGACAGGGCTTACTTGTGTACACATTCCTACTCATTCACTCTGCAAGCAAACAAAAACTTCTGATATGTGCACTCACGTTTTTAAGAAAAACAGAAAAAATGCATGGAAGTAGGCTGAGCTTTATTTTATCGAACTGAGGATAAATATTACTTCACTAAGATAAAGAAAATTACCTTTTATGTAGTAGAAAAAACATATACTTTTTAACTGAAAGTATGCTGCTTTGCATGATAACAGGTAATTTCTGTATGTAGAATAATGCTGAATTTTCATCAGAAAAATCACTGATGATTGATACGGGAATGCTTGGAGAAGAAGGGAGAGTGACAGAAACTAGTCCAAACACAGATATTGTGGTGTGTGCATGAACAGAAAAATCTGTCCTTAAATGAACATGTTGCTTGCTTGTTTTTTCTACTACATAATGTTTAATTTAAATGCTAATAAACTATAGCCTCTTGGTCTGATCACATCCAAGTGATTAATAGCATATCTTGGTACTATTAAAACAATTTTTTTTAAAAAAATTGATGGTATAAAACCTATTTGATATCCCCTTTCAGCCTTTAACATGTACGTCATGGTATAAAAAGGGAAGTACAAGAATGTCGAATATAGATGTTAGTCTTAAACCTGCTGGCAATTCTTTTCATGGTGACTGTTACACAGCGTTGGATTGTAGTGGTGGCACAGACTTTGTCGTGTACCCTTCTCAGAGTCTTCTTTCTGTTTTAATTTATAAATCCAGGTATTTGCAGATTCATTAAATGCAAGTAAAAAATGGAATGCTGTAAGCTATGACCATCTCACTCATCTTTTTTTCTACAAATTTCTATTTTTCCATTGACTGCTTCTCCATGCTTACAGGAAAACTAGAGTCTTATCCTGGTGTCATCATCTCATGTGGAACAGGGTCATGGTTTGCTGTTTCTATAAAGCTAGGGACTTTCTGTGGTACGTCCCCATGAAAACAAATGGAACTACGGTCACATTCCAGACAGCAGATTTTTGCCACTTCCTGTGCAATATGAACTCTATTTCTAAATGAAGACAAAAGCCTTTGTTCTGCTGAGTCACACTCCAGAACAATAGACAGCTACAGAAAGTTGGTATACTTTGTTTCTGGTTCCAGTTTTGACTTTGAAGTTCTCCCCAGTACTAGCTTCCCTCTTTTTTAGTTATTTTTTTCATCTTTTTTTTTTTTTTTTAATGCTAGAGTTGCAGTATGATTTAGCATGCACATTCCTGCATGTATTATTTTCTCTGAGCTCTGTTATTATAGTTCTCCGTTTCGGTTGCAGCAATTCTATTGACTGTCACCAGCCTGCAGGTTTTGTCTACTTCACATAAAGCTGCTTTATGAAACAGGGAAGTGGAAGACAATGATCAGCTTTCATGAGTCCAGAGCATATCATCTCCCAAGGTGATGAGTAATAATAAATTGTTATTTTTGAGGTGCCTAATTCACTGATTGCTTTGAAATGCAGCTGACAACTCACTGAAACATATTTGAGGGATGCAGGTTTACAGCCAGTAGGGGTTAAGGTAGTAATGGGATACAATCCATGAAAAAGGCTGTATAACGAAGATATTATAATATGCCTGGAGCCATCATGAGCAAATATCATTTGAATCTTTTGCAATACTGCTAAAAATTGTGATATTGCCTCACATTAAAGCCAGTGAAAATGATAGTAGATTAGAAAAGTATCTAAATGAAAAGGGATGGAAATGAAGGAAGGGGAAAAGGAAGGGCCCTGTGGATGTCATCTTGCTCTTGCACCAAATAACAGTGTGATAGGAGAACCTGCCATCTGTTAGAAGCTGCAGAGTCCAAATTTTGGTTTTAGAGAGCATAGTGCTGACTGATGCTAGCAACAGGATCACAGGCTTATGTGAAATTTGTGTGATGCTGTGATCAGTTAAATCCTTCTCCCTTACAGTGTGGTGGGGCTGCTGGTAGTCTGGAGAAAGTGGGCCTGCTGAATCGTTTGAAATGGGGGTAGGGAGGGGAAGGAAACCTATAGTGAAATAAAACCCTAGATTATTTTACACGCAGATGCTTAATCCGATGTTTGCGTGAAATAGAGCACATTGCAGATTTCCCAGGAGTGATTCTAATGGGATCTTGAAGGCTTTATCAATTTCTTTTTGAAAATTCTGGCACTTTACCAATCCCTGTTTGCAGCTTTATAATATTATACACTATTGCATATTTGTGTATATATATGTATATACATATATGCAATATATATGTATACATACCTATATACATTTTATATGTATACCATTATACATGATATACTACGTCTAGTAAATCTACACTTCGAGAGTTTTTTTTCTCCCATTAACATTATTTGTGGGTTTTAAGAAGAATTATTGCTAGCTTTCCATGATAGTGATGGGCTAAGCTGATCGAAGCTCTTTGAATCAAAGACAAGGGGTATTTTGGACTGGAATAAACAATTGAGTGTTCCTGTGAGAAGGTATTTTAAGCCTTTCCCGTATCTTTTTATCACTTCTTCACGCTTTATAGCAAGTCCTTCATTGAAAAAGTGCACTGCGAGGTTTGGCGTGTTTAGCTGCAATTTAGGTATATGTGTTTGTTTTACTCAACAATTAATTTTAAACTGAATTGCCTTAATTGTGCAGGGAATGTTTGAGCTCAGGTTAGTAGGAGACAACACTAACTATGAATTCCTGGTTTTAGGCAATTGTCTTGGGAGAATTTGGGTAAATGAAAAAACCACAAAATTCAGGAACTGTCCGTGCAAAAAGAAATCCCAACAGAAAGAATAAGAGGAAATAAAATGTGGAATCCCTGAAGTCAGGAATAGAAGGAAGAAGTGAGAAGCAGTCAGCAGAAGAAATGCTGGTTATTAAAACTGATGGAAAATTTGAGCATCTGGAGAAACCCGGAGGGATTTACCAATACATGCTGGATATTTACATGAATATGCAGTAATGCCTGCCTTCTCAGAACGGTGATAAAGCAGGGGGTAAGAGAGCGTTGGAAAACTATATAGGAAACTGAATTTGCTTTTAAAATAGTACTGTCACAAGTTAATCACCATCGTAGAAAGAGCAGACTGTATCCATCAGTTTGTTCAACCCATCCTGCTCAACGTTGACAATTTCCATTGATTTTTATCATGACTAGATTTTGCCTTGGTTGCATTCTTCAGTCATATTGAGTATGGTAGGATGCAGTTAACATCTTTATCCAAGAAAGTGAAAAAATGAAGGAAATGAGTTTTGCAGAGCTACTGAGAGTAGTAAGGGGATTTAAAAAATCCAGTTGAAGATGGGAACAAAAATTATGTTGATTTTTACCTAGGAAACAAGTGACTAAATTATAGTCCAGAGGCTGCGTCCTCCCATTCAGATTCAGATGTGATTGAGGCTATTGGTGCCATTTACAGGATTCATACGCGTCTCACTGTGGAAAGTGTGTCTGAAATCCCCAGTCTGCCTTGAAGAACTTGATTGTATTTGTTACAGGCAGAACACTAGCAAAATTAAAACCAAACCTCAACGTTGCCTGTGTAACATCTTGCTGATGGGGGCACAGCCATATTTCAGTTGGACAATTTGAAAGAAAAGGTAGTGGATGCCTGTGTAGTGAAAGGGTGTTAGCCAAGAGGAAGAAGATGCGTGCATTAGTCTTGCAGAAGAGAAAGATAGTTATTATCAACCATCACCTTTTTTCCCCCAAACTGTTACTTGATTAACATAATCAAGTTACAGTCAGAGCAGTTGCTCTCAATTAGTACTTAGTTTGCCAATTACAGCTTCTATTTCAGACTTGATAAAGGCAGGCAAGGTTAGTGAGCCTGAAAGTATGCCTGCTTTTTCTATGCTGAATTAATAAAGGGTATGACTTCTCTCAACAGCATATGCCAAACTTACACCGTGAAATGATCAAAGGCACAGTGACATGGTTATTTAAGATACCTTAATGTCTAAGAAGATTTAGCACTTTTATTTCGTGGCAGTTTAAAATCTTCCCTAAAGAGACACTTCAGAGTAAATAAAAAAGCTGGTACAAAAGGTGACACAGTTGTGAACTGATTTAAAAAATCCCTTAGAAAAGAAAATGTACACACCATAATTCTGAATATTTACTAGAATGAGCAAATCCCTTCTTTTTCCATGTGAAAACTCCTAATGTCAGCTGCTGCTGATATAAATTTTTCATTTTTCACATCAGTGAGGGAAGAATTCCTCATCCACTTCATAATCTCAGCCTCTGTCCTCAACCCTTCCTGGATTTTCAGTGCAACCTTAGCCCAGGGAAGACTGACTAAAACATCTCTGGTGGGATATCCATCTTCTTGCCTTTATGGAGTATTGTGGTTGACTGAGACTTCCCAGTTGCATGGAGCTACCCTGGGGACTCATCCAGGTGTCAGTATGGCTTTCTTGGGCACTACTCTGGTCAGATCTAAAGTGGAGCCCTGCAAGATTGAGCCATCTACATTTTGTCCAGGAGTCATCGTCTGCTGGGTGGTTGTGGTTATTAAAGCAGCCTCCTTTTTAGGGTTATTTTGGTGCTGACAGTGCTGACCAACCATGACCGTGTTTGCAAAATGGTCTGGGATTTTCACCTGCTCTTCTTTCCACTCCTGGCAATGTTGGAAGCACAGAGTGTGGCACTTGACAGGTCTTGCCACCATGGCATGACAACTGTGCTGCCAATCTTCATGTCTACCACCACTGCCTTGGCACCGAGAGATGGGATTCCCATGTACTCTGAGTTGTCTCTTGCAAAGCAGAGTAATGAGAAGATGCATCTTCTGCACTTAAGTTTCCATCAAGATACAGAGAGATGATGCTGTTCTTCCTTCAGCCTTGGCGTTTTCAGTCACAGGACTTGTTTTTCTCTCCATACAGAACCCACTTGACCTTACTTTCAGTAAAGCTTTTTGTATCATCTGGTAGCTTTTACGCCACCAGAGGAAGGCAAATAATAATTCCATGGCTAGAAAGTTTAATCAACTTTTGCTACTAACACTTCGTTGCTCAGTGTCAAAATTACAGTTCATGTTTCTGTATGTGCTGAATGTGCTTCTCCTAAATGCTAGCTTGTAGCAAAACTACTTTCTGTTTCTGGTTATTAATCAGTCTTCAGCACCGGTCTTTCAACTTGAACATGGTACTTTTGTCTCTGTGTTAGGGTTCCTTATGTGCCTCACTTAACCGGCCATACTTCTGATTGTACATACCCCATGACTTCTGGAAATGGTATGCTTTGTCTCAGTTAGTGTTTGCCTTCATAGTATGTGATTGGCAGAAGCTTATGGAATTTAATCAGAATTTCAAAATACCTCATTCACTGGCTTAGCACTTTCTACAGAGGAGACATTTGTTATTTTCTGTAAATAGTAGTTTTTCCAACATACACCTGGAACGAAGATCTTTCAGTCAAATAGGCCTGAAGTAAAATTCTGCAAAATCTGAAGGGCTAAGATTTTTTGCTATTACTATACCTACTGGTGAAATGTCTGTGCCAAGATACTGTCAGTAGCACTTATCTGTGCTCAACAGCAAACAAAAAGTGGAGGCGGAAGAGTGAAATAAAAAAAAATACATATTGTTCAGTCAAGATAGATTAATAGCGTTACACACAAGCCACACTTCCTTGTTGGTAATATCAGTTCTTTGTATTTTTATATGATCTAAAAATGTCTTTCCTTGCTTTTTTTCCATTTGGGGAAATTGGAGTGAGTGTTCCCCTTCTGTGGGAACAGTTGGTACCAAAAGTGCTTCGTTTTGGTATGTAAAAATGTTCATTTCAGGGTGCTGTGAATACTGCTTTCTGTGGCTTGACTAAGTTTTAGCACTTTATAAGATTATTTTTTTTTTTTCCAAAGGTGGTGATATTTTATGCTGTAGGGAACCACTGGTGATCTCTAAGGAAGCATTAAATCAAATGGCTCACTGAGGTTTGGAGTGCCTGAAAAACTTTGCTGAAATTTGCACAGAGGCTGCTGTAACAAGTATCTTTAAGAAATGAAAGGTTTTGATCTTCCCTTTCTATGTCTACTGTCTGTATATAAAATAAAGCAGTGTGTACAGGTGCTTGCAGGATGAGTCCTGGATGATTTACCAGATGTTCCTGCTTAAATAGGAGCTACATTTCTGAAAGGGGCAGTGCTCTCGAAGGTATTGTGCTGACTAACAGTTTTACTGCTGTCTTTCATAATTTAAACGTATAGTTTGTTGGGGAAGTGAACTGCATAGCCTTCAGATTGCTTTCTTAGACTCTGTGACTGTTGTACAAGGATGTTCTGTTTCCATCAATGTGTGAAACAAAATCTAAGCTTCACATGAGTCAGTGATGGATTTGTGTGTGGACATCACCGGTATCAGAATTTAGGAAAGGGAAATGCAGGTAGGTTGGTTAGCAGGGCATACTGAACATACTTTGGCTTTGTTACATCAGCCTCATCAACACTGCAGTAAAATGAAGAGGTGTGGCTATGTATTACTCTTCAGTGTGGTAAACATGTTTTCATAATAAATGGTTATGTATAATCTGACCAGCCCTAAATTTTAAATGTTTTTTTCAAATGCATGATAATTAATTGTCCATTAGCAGTTGAGGCTACACTGGATTTTACTTCAGAAACTCTCAATGCAGTTTATAGCATGTATCTTCTCTTTACAGATGTCTGATGGTTGTGATCCTTTGTGAGATGTGCTAAAGAATTAGTTGTAAATCTTCTCCTCTGAATAAAGGACAAAACTTCCAGGTAGGAAGTTTTTTGTGAGGCCAGTCATTAAATTGGAGCTTTAATATTCTCAATGCTGTAGAGAGAATATTTTACTGGAATGCTTGTAGTGAAACGGAAATCTTCTGCTGAGTTCTCATCAATAAGGTTTTTTCGGTTTTTTTTTTTTTTTTTTTATACAGGAACCCTGGTAATTCAGACACTTCTAATTAGACCTCATATCTCTGGTTCTATTTTTGGGAGGCATTTGGCTAGCTGACAGTAAGTGGGCATAATTATCATGCCAGCTCACTCTTGGCAATGATTTTGATGTCAGCAGTTTCACTTACTGAGGCTACAAATCGTGAGTCATCAATTGTATTGGGAATAGAAATCTTGTGCAAGATTTGAAGATGTTTGCTAGATGATTTGTAACTTCCTCTCAGTGTTTTTAGAACGATGAAGAGACGTGTTGCATGTCCTTTATATGCAGAAGCATAATAAGGGATTACATATTCTGGAAGCTAGGCAAAAACAAATTTCTTGTTCATTTGTTTTCTGGCTTATTCTTCTTTCAGGCATCACTTGCATGTACTTGTGTCCAGGTAGTGGTATGCTGGGGTTTAATGCCCAGATCAGATGGCTGATGTGATAGTTCACATGTAGCACAGGGACGGAGAAATGCTGCAGCAATCTTTGTGAGCACGGGAGTGGACACCTCTGCTGTGTCTCAACATTTTCAGACATTTCTTGAGCCTTAGTAAGAGTTGTGAAGTTCTGCAATCTAGATGGAAAGCCTGCCCACTAAGGTTTGCTGTTTAGGCTGTGGAAACCACAGAAATAGAGCATTAGGAATGATGCCTGCAAAATGGAGCATACTGTCCGTTACAGAGAAAACCTCAGTTTCACTTCTCAGCCTGCTCTTGCATGAAGTGATCTGATCCAGCTTGGCAGACTCCTGTAGACCATTTCTCTGACAGCGCCTAAGCCCTGATGACTGTATGTGTGAAGACCTGGAGAAAGTGGTTGTCTGGTTGATTTGCAGTAGCTTCAGGGATGCTCTATGTTTGAACAGTTGTAAAAGTATATATATTGAATGTGTGTGTCTGTGTAGGTGTGTATATACCTGTTGTATGTACATACAGACATTGTGTGTGTATACATATGCACATAAAGCTTTGTGTATGTTATTTTTAAAAAACATAAGGTTCACTGGTTAGTGAATTTCCCAAGGTTGGCTAGGTATGCATGTGATGTCTGAGAATTGCATGTTATCATAGTTTTACAATTTTGAATGGAAACATCTGGAATGTCAGTAGTTCCTCATAGGAAGACTGTTCCTGAAGTGATTCCTCACTAATCATGGTACCTAGCGTCCTATTTCCTTTCTGATTAAGCTAGAAGGTAACAAGAAGTTCAGGTTTGTGGCAGCCAAATTAAAGCAACTCAGCACTCTGACTGCCAAATAAAGCAAAATCTCTTCTGCAAAATTTTCTGTTATTTTAGTTTGCATGGTTTATTTTTTTTAATTAATGGGGAATAGCAAGGGAAAATGCTGTATACTCTTTGATAAATTGATTTGTGCCAATCCCAAAACATGGAGCATAGTAGAAGTGATTTTTTTTTTTTTTTAAATTTAATGTTTCGATGTGGGAACTAATACTACTTTTTTGCAACTGGGGCTTGGAGTGTCTTTAGCCCTCAAATGAGACAAGTTGTTTGGGTACAGTGTGTTGAGTTTGAGTTCAGCAGATCAGATGGATACTAATTGCTATTGCTTACTAGTTGCAGACCATTTTAAACGGAAGTCCTGCATAAGATCCACCCTTTGACAATGAGCAACGCCAGTGATTTTTGCTGGGTAGCACAAGAATGATGAGAGGGGAGAATGTGGCTCAGTGTTTTGAAGGTGAGGTCTACCTGTGGTCTTAGTTTTCACTGGAGCTGTTTTCATTCTTTTAATCAAGTTGGTAAGACAGCTGTAGGCTAAACCAGATGTTATTGTAGCAAGCTTCAATGTAGGTAATTTTGAACAGACTGCCTGAAATTTTGGAATGAATCCAGTATGACTGGATAAAAAATTCAGTGATCAGATCACATCAGGATGCAGTTTTCATTTTAGAAGCAGCCAACCACAGCATAGATCAGCATCACATTTATTCATGCAGCCTTTAAATATGGGCCTGTTTGGGCAAGTAATGAGAACTTTGAACTGTCCTGCTGTTCCCTCCATCATGTGTACACAACTTGATATTAACTTGAAAATTGTCTGTGATGTGCGTGATCTTTCAGATGAAACATTGCCAGCAGGTGTGCTCAGTCTGATGGTGCCAAAGCAGAGGTGCAGCAATGTTATCTGTGATTGCAAGCCTTAAATTTAATTTTCAGTTGATGATAATACCATTGGTTGCATGCAAAGAACTGTTTAGGGAAGCCCGTGCTGTTTCAGGTAGCCTGAATCACCTTCTAGTTGTCAGGTTTTGTGCTTTTGTAGTCTTGTTTACAGTTAGTTTATTGGAGGGAACTGAGCCTTCCTTGAGCATCTGTGTAGGAGGCTAGTGGTGGCAAGGACTTTCCAGAATAAGTAGACACACTAGTTTTATGGCTGGTTCTGTCCTGCTCTGAGTGTTACCAGCTAAAAGTTAAACCATATACCAGGCAGAGAAGGAAGGCATGTTTAGGTTCACGTGCAGATTAGGTCCCTTGGAAATGGTAATTCCTGTAACTTCACCTGATGAAATGAAGGATGCAACCTAAGAGTTTTAAGAGGTTCCTCTGCTGCCACAGGTAACTGTGTGTCTTACAGAGGCATCACTGGGTATGTATCTGAATGGTTTTATAAAATTCAGCAATTATTAAATACCCAAAATAACTTGCATTTGGAAGCTGGTAACTGTATCAGTTTAAAATTAGTGAGCTGTCTTTGTAACCTTGTTCATTAGAGGTACTTCGCTCAATTAGGAGCATGTTCCCCCCCGTTGTGCAGTTGGTACCAAGGATTGTTTTTTTCCATCTCAGTGACGCTGATCATCCAGAGAAGGTACTGCTGTAGCTGGATATGTGCCCGAGAGTTGTGAGTGTGCTCCCAGAGGTGGCACAAAGGTATGTGTGAGAGGGAACAAAAATTGGCTTCCACTTTTCCTCATTTGCTTCTGTCGGGGAGGCCTGGATGAAGTGATGTACTTGTTTTGGTGGTTGTTTACCTTTGCAAATGTAGGGGAAAGAGTTTTGTTAGGCTTCTTTCTCCACTGAAAAATTCAGCCACCTACCTATAGGGTGGTCTTCAGTGGTTCGGCTTCTAGGGACTGCACAAGAGATACAGCTGCACAAGGCAGGGTGACACCACCAGCAAGGTTGTGCTGTGGAGGTTTGTCTCAGATATTCCAGAAACATGAAGTCTGTGAAACAGAGGGGCAGAATGAGCCTTGACCCAGTGAACAGCTGAATTTCCGCTGGAAGGTTGTTCAGCACTTTAGCATAGCCTGATGGTGGAATCCCTCTCCAGGGCCTTTCCCAAATCCTACCATCTGACAACAAAAAAAATTCCTCCAGGAAGCTGGAGACAGTGGGACCATCCCTGCATTGTGGACAGGGCCAGGCCCTCACCAGCTGAGCTGAGTCTTGGGTTTCAGAGGTCCAAATAACCACAGTTCTCTCTGTGGGCTGACAACGCTGCATGGTTTTCATGTTGACATGCTTCCCACATACAGCACTCTGGAGGAAATGTTGTAGGGGTGATGCTCACATTTTTACTTCCTTTCCTTACTTAACAAACTGGATTTATTTTAAACAGGGCTTTAGGGTGGTTAAACAGCTACATTTGCATTTCTCTGTTTTGAGGAGCTGCTAATTTTTTCAAAATGTGGAATTTATAATTTAACGTGGACAGAGCTCATGAGCCTTAAATCTACTGCAGGGACCATGGAAATCCGTTAAATGCGTTGCGACTTAACCACAAAGCAGTCAGACTGTTCTGTTTCTCTCGTGCTAACTGAAGTGAGAAAAAAAATAATTATGTAGAATTTAAACTACAGTACAGTAATTATTTTAATTTTCCTTTTCTGAGACACAGATACATGTTTTGGGGAGTGATTTGCATAATTTTTGTTTTTAGTTTCTCTTCATTATGGTGGAGGAAGTTTGTAGTTTATGGGAATCCCAGGCTGAGTGGGTAAAGAGTGGGAATTTTCTGGTTACAGAGCTGCGTGGGGCTTAAATCTGTTTTGCAGAAAAAGACATGGGACGTCATAAACTTCAGCTTGGGTTATTATTCCAGTCTGCTAAGCTATTTCTCTGAAGACTCAACAGTAATAAATGCATAATGTGTGTTTTTGGTTTGTTAAAAATATATGTGACTTTTTGAACTTTTAAATAACATGCACATATGCTAGACAAGTCTTCACTGTAATATCACAATCTGACCTTATTGAGCTACTTATTGTTTGTCTGGCTGTGAATATGCTCTTTATGTGTGTATAGTTCTTTCATGTTAATTTTAAAGGAGCTCCTACTCATAAGCTCATGAAGTACAGACATCAACGGATTAAAAGAATGACTGCCTGTCCAGAACGCTGCAGTGCTGCCTTCCAGAAAAACTTAAAGTAATTATAGATAGGACTCTTGTGGAATGAAAATTGGCTGTTTGATATTTAATAAACAGAGATCTCCTTATCATTTGAAAAATAGGAGACTGCTGATTCCAGAGCAGTACGTTTTTACTCAAAAGATAAGTTGCCCAAGATTTGGAATTTGATTTTTTTCATACAGTTTTTATCTAGCCTGTGAAATGTACTATTAAAAATTTATTTAGTATTTCTTTTTCTGGAACCCCATTGTCATGCCTTAAATTGAGTCTAGATTTAGCTAGCCATTAGATCTTATTAGACTTGTGTCTGCCAAAGTGAAAAGTCCTCTATCAAATGTTTGTTTCCCATACTTATGCAATACTGGTGAGTGGGATGAAGTTATTCCTTGGCCTTCTCTTTGTGGGCTGGATAGAACACAGTCCACAAGCTTTTCATTAGCAGACATGGTTTTCAATCCTGTGTCTTCATATATTCCTGAACAGGGCTCCTTGCATGTACTAGCACTGCATTTCTTTTGCTGAATAAACCTAAATGTCAAGAAATAGTTTATATGACTGGTTTTCTTGTCACAAAATATCTGATGTCCTGCACACTCCTAATATTTTTTGGGGAAGACAAACTACAAGAGGAAGTTGCAATGGGGACATTGACTGATGCCCAGGTGGCATTTGCAAAACTGGAGGGGAGATTGTGCCTGCATTGTACCCTGAAAAAAAGACAAAACCCACTTAAAATCTGTCTGTCTAGGGACACCATCTATTCAGCCAACCTTCAGCATCCTTCTCAAAGCAGTCTGCTTGCACAGCTGACAGCGTTTGTTAAACCTGGAGGCAAAAGCCCCTTTCTCTCCATCCTCCCCTGCAGTTTTGCAGCAGCATTGAGGATGTGGCCAGAATCACTGGCGTGGTGATGCATCTTCCCACAGTTTCCCTAGGGACAGACAAGTTGTTTGACAATTAACATAATTGACTGGGAAAGAATCCTGTTTGCCTCAGGATAAGGAACTGTGGGATTAAATCTAGGCACATGGTGCACACGCTGAAGTGAAGGCTGCAGTAAGATGGGAGGCACTGTGCTCTGGGAACATTCCTACTTGGGATAGGCATACTGAATGCATTTACATGCAGACTCAGAATTTATTTGATAGAAGGATACTGAGGTTATTTTTGCATTTATCAGACTCTATCCACCTTGAGCCATTTCATCCGCATATCATGAAATCCTGGCATAAAACATCATTTTTCTAAAAGCCTTGAATTTTCTCTGACAAGCAGGTGAATCTCTGATTCACTTTGGGTAAAACTTGGGCACTGAAGCCACTGGCAAAATTTCCTGTGACTTTAGTGAGGCCAGGATTTCACTCTTTATGAAAATTTAATAAGACAGAAATATTGCTGACATGGGAGCATAATTCTTTGTGATCTACACAGTAGATTTGAGCCAGAGTTGAATTAAATCTCAGACCTGAAAGTCTGGTTTAAAAGTCCTTTTTCATTTTCCAGACAACAGTGAATTCCTTGGCCTGTTGTGGGAGACATACACATTCGTGGTTTCAAACTGCTACTGGTGACATTAGCTGCTGTTTAATCTGTCTCGTTTCTGTCCAGCACTCCATGGGCTGTGCAGCGGGATATAAGAGTGATCTCATTCAGATGACTTTATCGACAGTGCCGTTTGAAACAGTGGGCTGAAGTAAAAGCACTTAATGCAGAGGTCAGCGAGTGCCTGGTGTTCTTTGCTGAATCCATTTGTTGTGTAAGCAGCTCTACTGTTGTGGCGCCTACTTTAATTAAGGCTCTGACAGTATTTCCATAATAAACCGTACTTTAAAAGGGTTTATTACTCAACGGCAAAAGCTGCTGCAGGCTGAGACTTGGACTAGGAAAACTTCAACCTTAAAGCATTTTCTTAACTTAAAAACCTATTTTTTTAAAGTATGGCTGCAAAGAAATCATTCTTCAAAACTACAGGTAAAATCTTTATTTGTAAAAAGAAGAGTTTTCAGTCTAATAAACAATGCATATTTTAAGTGGCTGGTGTTGACTATGTTGCTTAGGGTATTTTTAACCATGAAATATCCATTATGGTCATTTTGTAATTTGATGTAATTTGAATACTGAAGTATCTTTTATTGTTTGTGCAATGGTATAAAAAGCCTCATTTAGGACTGGGACCTTATGTGCTAGATTGATTTCAGACACCAGAAGAGAGAATTCCTGCAGTTTAATACCCTTCCCATAAATCACAACAGAACAAGGGTAGGAAGCGGCATGTGTTAATGGCAAGCAAATGAGCATTGTGGTGAATTGCAACTTTTACGCGTTTGTAGGATACACTTGCTCTGCTTTGTTTTAGCCAAAGGAGTAACTAGGAAACTTGGAATAACATGTTTTAATGAGGCAGGTGCATTATGTATGAACTAAGAGAGCAGACCATCTGTTAAGGTCCAGGACATGATTTTTTGAAAGAATTGCTTCCAGATAACCAGGCAGGTTTTCTTTGTTTTGTTGTGCTGTTCAGCAGGGGTTTTTGGGTTTCTTTGTTGTTTGGGTTTTTTCCTGACTTCTGATTATTGGATGAGAAAATAATGGATCGGTTTCCAGCAGAAGGGACTGAGCTGTAATTGATTTTCTTTTCAGTAACAAGTTGTTCAGAGATTCTTGTAGGACAAGAACCTGTGCCAATAGGTTTTAGCAGAATGCTCTGAAATATACCAAGGTTTTCCTGGGGTTTTATTCCTCCAAAAGAAGTTTCCTGTTTTGGGTTGTCTGTTTAAGTTGAAAAGCACTGCTATTATTTACTATTAATGTGATAACATTTAGCTGCTTATTCTGGATTATGTTTAAACATACATGAGTTGATCCAGGGAAGAGACATAATACTCAGTGAAGCCTGGACCACTCACTTAATGTGTTTCTGTTGCCTTTGTGACAAGTCCAAGTTCCGCAGAATGAAGGGATTTGTTGAAAATAAGTTGTTTCCCATCCTAGCGATTGAGAGTGAACCTTCTGAAGAGTAGCCTGAAGACATAGTGGCAGTTTTATTCGGTTTTGAGTGTGTTAATTGAAGACCTTTTGAATCCTTGTTCCTTACTAGATATGAATTAACAATGATGCAACACATAATAAAAGGGCAGAGTTAAACATTGTCCAGGAAATTATCAGTATCAAATTTTCCAATGAAGTGGTGCTTATTGCCACAGTTAGTTTGCATCCTAGATGATTTTTCAGTGAACTGTTCAGCCCAGATAGATGTTCCACGGGCATCAATGGGATTTTTGCTGTGAATCAGGATATTGGCCCCAAATTGTTAGTGCTTGATCAAGAACTTGGTCTTTTTTTAAATGTAATTCTACTCCACGAAAGATTTTTTTTTTAATCTTCCAACATAATTTACTGTTATTTTTTTTTTTTTTTTACTTCCTGTTGTGAGTTTGTTATGGGAGTAGGGGGACTGCAAGAGTTTTTTCTCTGGCAGTTTTTTGGCAGATTGCTTTGATTATATCATACAGCTATTCAGAAATAGAAACACTGTTTTTGCAGCTATCATGATAGTATTTTTCAAGTGGTTACAGTGATACCAGTTTTATTCTGCAACATCTGGTGGGTTTGGTTTTGGTTTTGATTTGTTTTTTAAATCCAGAGTGAGTCACCTTAAATTCTAAGCTTCTTTGACCATGTCTGAAAAACTGATTTTATACTTTGTATAATTGGTGAGAGAAGTTTTAAATATGAAAAAAAAAAAATAAACCAATAACTCAGAAGGCAGACAGGCAGAGCAGGCCCTACACTTGATTTCACAGCCTGACCCAGGAGCTGGACACGCTGAAGTCTGATGATGCTTCTATAACAGTGTAATGCTTCGCACAGCAAAGACGGTTGCCTTCAATACCTTTCTGCTTGACTGTCTCTGCCTAAAAATTGAAAGCGATTTGTACTGCTGTGTGTTGCAGCGATGCCTTTGGCTGGTGCTCGGCTCTCTTGCAGCAGATGGCAGTGCTGCCAGTGCCTTGTGCGCAGGGATGTGCGCTGCTGGAGGGGTGGATCCTGCATCCTCCTTTCTGAGCTCTAATGCCTGGCTGCTTGTGGGCTCCCATCTTCCCCTTAGCCACTCATCTGAGTCGCAAATGGTAGGGCAGAAGGGCTGTGTGAATCAGTCTTGGTGAGGAAGAGAGAAACATACTGTCTTGGGGTACATGGCTGCAGTAACCAGAGGGCCGTGTTGAAGTAATTGGCAGTGCCCCAGCAGATTGAGGCCAGTTGCTGTTCACCTCCTCTCCTCACAGCCTGGGGCTTGTTCCTGACACATTTTCTTACCAAGCAGGCAACCTGGGATACACTTTAGTGTTTTGGTTGTTGTTTCTTTTTTTAAAAAATTGTTTCCTCCCCTCTTTTCCCCACTCTTCCTTCTTACAGTTTCTATAAAACCTAAGATTTTTTGTAAGTAAAGGTCCACTGCTAAAATGGGAAGTTTTCTTGTTCTGCCCGTTCCTTAGGAATTATTCACTAATGCCAGACAGTTACTCTTTTGAAATGAGAGGCTGTTTGATAGCTGTTCTTGACAGCCTTTTTGTTAAATAATAGCAGGTGTTTTACCTGTATGGCCTTGTGTCTAGTCGGTAATTGAGTACTGTGTTTCCTCTGTCAGACTGCATATAATATGAAGAACTGGAGTCACTGAGAGGCATGTGAGAGCATCACTTTTCTACGTTACATATGAGGTCATTTGTTATATGTGGGGAAGTCATGTTTTGATCTTGACTTACGTGAGTGATGTGGGCTGATGCAGTGGGGTGAGGGAGAGAGGGAACATCACCTGTTCCTTCAGAGTGCCTGTCTGAAGGTGTGGTTGAAAAGGCCAGTGCAGCAAACTCCCCTGTGCTCCTCATCTGAGTTCCCTTTCTTTACTGGACTACAGTCTGTATGTTCCCAGTGCATAAATCAACCAAGCCTACCAAGCCTTTGGAAGGAAAGCTGAAGTTTGAGTGCTTGCACTCCCATAATTCGTTCCTTGCTTTGACGAGGAGTGCGTTATGCCTAAGTAAGCAAGCATGACATTGTTTCAAATGCATTGAAATCTGTGGATTGATACCAGAGGGTAAAGTTTGCACAGGTCTTACAAATTGCTTAAAGTTTGAAAGGATCAAGCAGATCATTCAATCAGTGTCTATTTGGTGGTGTGTCACAAGCAATCGGTTTTCATCCAGATACCTTCTGTATCAAGCCCAGTAACCCAGATGACAATAAAGCATACTTAGGCTTTCCTCTGACACTTCAGTAGAGAAATTCATTCTGGGTTTGCAGAAACTATCAAAGATGAAGCACCTGTTCATTAACAAAATGTGCTTTTGAAAACTTTTCTTTCTAGTTGTTGGTTTTTCAAGTGTTTTTCTGCGGCTGGCTGCAGATCCTCCTAGTGATGGGAATTCTCTGTCTAGAGAAGTGCTGAGCTTCTTTAATTATCCCACCTCTCACACATCTTATTCTTCCAGATCCTTTTTAATTGGGCACAGCATTTCAGTATGCATCTGGCAAGTGTTGTACACAAATTTAAGCTGTCCTCCTACTTGCTACTCTAGCTTCCTGCATGGTGATACAGATCATGCATGACTGCCCACTCCGACTTTGTGCCATTTGCAAATTTCATTACCATTAATTTTTTGGCAATTAAATTGTTTGTATACTTCTAAGCTGCTTACTAGTCTCTGCAGAGAACCGCTAGAAATACCCACTAATAGTTGCTACTTGAGACCTGTCAGTCCACCAGTTCCTAACCCATTTAGCGTGTGCTTTATCATTATGATGCTCTCTTTAAGCATTATACCACACAGGGCTAATTTCTGTACCGTACAAAGATTTGTGTGTTGCCTGTATGTACTGTAATCAACCAGATGGGCAGTCCCTCTGAAGAGAGACTAGATTTGTTCAGGAAGACATGTTTTGGAGTCATGTTGCCATTAATTCTGCCATTTTTATTAAGTGAGCTCCCCATCAGATTTCACTCATTATGCTTGGGGACTGGTGTCAGCTTTTTCCACCTACCTGAGTCACTTCTGTTTGTCTGTTTGGCACAATATTGGAACCCTTCCACATCTCTGTGATTTCCCTAGAATTCCAGGATATGTTACGAATCTACCTCAAAAGACATCACAGGGAGATCAGCCGGCTGTTTCAGTACTTCTGAGTGGAAACTATCTATTACTTGTTGCTAGTCAAGTCTTTATAAATAGTAACAGCTTTGTCGGTACTGTATTTCTGTATTTGAAGATGCTTTGTTATCCATCCTTACGTGATACAAATCCTCTTCCTTTTGTTCTGTGTTTGCACAATAATACAAATGAACATTTCTGTATTCATTGTATTTTACCATTTCATCTACTGGTGAGCCTGAATCATTATTCAGGTTTCTTTGTTTATTGTCAGCCTTTCAGGTTTTTTTCTGAAAATGTAGAATGGACTTATTTGGGACTAGTAGTGGTGCTGTGCATTCAATTATAGAATATAATAACTTTTAAGGTACTTTATGATAGAGAGATCTGTTCTGGAATGGTTCTGCAATTCAGAACAATAAATCACAACTCACATAGCATATTTGGGAGAAGAAAAGATCTCTAGATTATTCTTTTCAGCATTTACAGTGGAAAACTTTAAATAGTTTCTAAAGTTCTGACTTTCTTCTGGAACCTGAGGTGTTCCCTGTTGGGGACTGGGGGGGGGGGGGGATGTAGATAGAAATTTTAATTCATATTTGGTAACCAAATGCTAAGTTATAAAGAGTAACCTTTAAAAAATGTAAAAATCTTTTTTTAAAAAAACTGGTAACTGTCTTAGCCTCAGTAAAGTGTTGGTAAATGTGGACTGCAGGTTTCGTATAAAGTTTCCTATCAGTAAGTGGAGACATTTAATTTAAGACAGTCATCAGTTTTAACGCTGAACTGTAAATATAATGACAGCTGCTCTACTAACCTCTGGTTGATAGGAGATACTCAGTATAAAGCCCCATAAACTTATTTCCTAATTAAGCTCTAAAATGTGGAGCAACACACGCAAAAGCTGTCTCTAGAACATACCTGGGGAAGCAGAGTAATCCTCATCAGACACACTGGTGTTAGCAGTAGCAGCATGGGCTGCTGTGGTCCACTGAGAGCACGACATCTAGTTTTCTGCAGTTGCAAGGAACCCTGCATTAAGTGCTGAGTCCTCTGTGGTCAGCTGAACTTGTCTGAGTTATGTGAGACATTCTAAAAGCAAAGAGTATAATTTTTTAGACTAAGTTAACTGCAGAAACAAAATAAATTCCAATCATCTTTTTTCTTAAGGAACCAATGACATTTGTGAACCTCACTTCAGTGTCTTCATTTGGATGGACACCTGTTGGTAACAGTCTCAGCATTGTCCAACAAAACTAGATTTATTCCACCAGCACATCTTTTGTGCTTATTTCAACATTAAATATTTGTTTAAAATTTAGTACGAAAACATCAGGATCTAAAGAGCCTGCCTATTTATGTGGCTGAGGTCTGGACCTCAAAAAAGTGCGCAGACCCTCTAACTGGCATTTGCTGCAAAACACTGGCCAGTTGAAGGAGAAAATAGAAAAATTATTTTAGTATAAGCAATATCTCCAAAACCCACATTACCCATAGCGGAGGTACCAGAATATGGGTCAAGGCTTTCAGACATTTAGCACCAGCCAAGGCAACTTTTAATTCTTAAACTGCATAATCGAAAATAAAATACTCTGCCAGTTCAGTAAAAGGATTAATCCCATTGTTTCTACTAAATTTAGGGAGACAGAACATCTGCCATGGAAATGCACAAGAGCGTCTGGGCTGTGAGCCTTCATTCTGGTCTGCCTCTCTCTTCTTAACTTCAGTTCTATGACTTCAGTTCTATGTTTTCCTCATTTAGTTCACATTTCTCTTGATTCATCATTCACTTTCTTTTTGAAAAGTGATTTTCCTTAAAGTTGGGGGGTTTTTTGTATATCTGTTACCTCCACTGTGTTTTTCATTGTCTTTTCCTCCTGCCCTATTGCCTTGCATTTCATGTTGTCTTTCTTCTGTACGTAGCACCTGGTACCTTCATTCTCGTCTGTTCTTCTGCTTATCTCCTTGCATATCTTTATTCAGTCCTGATTTCTTCCCTTTTCTGTCCTTCCTATCCCCTTCTATCCACTGCACCAGATTGTTCCATTTGTAGTGCTGGAATACATCGGAAATGATGTTTTCCCCTCTCCCCTGCCCTTTTAGTTGCTGAAATATGCACATAAGAATTCAAATATGCTTCTAAAAATAGTAAAAGGATAAAACTTTGTTTCAGCTTTTCAGTCTTTGCTTTATTAGAACTTCTGGGAGGAAAGCCCTGTAAAGCCTATAACTAATTTAGCTGCAGGGAAAAAATTAAAAGTGAAATAAAGAACAGAAGGAAAGATAAGAAATACAGCCACAACCTATTTGATTAAAAAAAAAAAAGGCAGCAAATGTCATGTGTGCTCTACCTATGGACAGTGTCAGTATGGCATATGTAGTTCAAAGTGGCATTTTATATCCTGGGTTTGTTTGCTTATGTGAGGGGGATTATTGTGTATTTCACAGTTCTGGTGGTTGATATTACAGCTGACATAACTTGGTGTGCAATTAAAATGCCCCAGATACACCATTTTCTTTTTAGAGAACATGAGAGTCGTGTAAATTCTGAAAGATGTGGTGGATGAGAATTTCATCCTGAAGGAAACATTTGTCCAGGCAGGTAGTTGTGAAGTTTCGGCATTTCCCATTGTCCAATAGATTCTTCTTCCCCAGCAAGTGGATTTGCTTTATCTTTCAAGACTGCTTATTTGTTTCTCAAATGAAAATAAAAGGATTTTTTTATTATTATTTTTACATTTTGTACACAGTATGGTGACTATTAAGCTCTAAATTCTATCCAGATTTGGATGTGTAGATGTTTGTGACATGATTATAAAGATCATCAGTGCTGTGATTCTCCAGTGTTACGTAGCTTTATCTCAGGATGTGGATTCCTGAGACTTGTCCCAGATTCTGTTCAACTAATTATTACAGTGCAAACAGCTTCTAAAAATAAACTTTCCCATTACATATTAAGTTTTATAATAAATCTACTCTTCACAAAATTTTTATTTTCCTCTTGAAAGAATAAAGTTTATGGGTTTATTTCCTTCCCCACAACCCCCTAAAATATTGAGAAGACAAGAAGGTGCATTCACTGGCTGCTTTTAAAAAGTATTTGGGGTGAATTAAAGGCTTCATAAAAATCCTCTGAGGCCAGGAGAAATTAGGTATGATTAGAGGAGAAGCTGATAATGAGAAAGCTACTACTGCTAGGTAGTGTAGGCCCTGGTAGGGCCCATTTGTGATGGATGGTGTTGAGCAAGTATTTGTTTTCCCAGGTAATGAGGTGAGAAACAAGTGTCTTTGCCTTGTGTCACCTCTCTGAACGTATCTCACTTTCTGCTGTCTGTCTTCCTCTCTTCTCTTGAAACCTGTTGTATCTTCCTACTGTAAGGTAGTGTATTGACAAACCAATCATAGTTCTCTCAGTATTATCTTAGTGGAGTATGAGCCCATCCTCTGAAATAATTTGTATGCTTTTGAAAACATCAACTTGAAAGCCTCATTGGGAGTTTAAATTCCATTTAAATGTATTCAGTGTTTAAGCTCGTGATGGTAAGATTTTTCCCAACACCAGAAAATCACAGACTTCCTCTAAATATAATTTAGTTGTTCCGTGCCCCCCCCCCCCCCCCAATATTTGTGTGTGATTTGTCATGAATTTTCTGGCACCTCGATACTGACATGTCTCAGTGCCAGTGCCATTCCTTCACTTCTCACTGGTAGTTTTCTGATCACGATCCTTTTAATTACTAGGCACTTTCCTCAGCATATGGTGCCATGAACAGTAGGATCTGATATTTCTTGGGTTTTCAGCTTACCAATCCATGGGAGAAGACAGAACTTCATCAAATGGGGAAACCTGTCTCCCTGCAGCAAGTCTTACTTCCTGACTGGTTTTCAGGACTCATCATACTCAGACTGACTTCGGAATCTGTTTTCAGTTTGGGATTTTTTCCACGCTGCTTTTTGTTTGCTTCTTTGCTTTAATACTGGTCCCAGCTTTGCTATGGTGGAAGCAAAACAGATTAGGCAGCTGATTCCTATCACCTCCATAAGGGAATAATTCTTCGCAGATTTAAAAAAAAAAACATCAACTAAATGATATTTATATCCATGTACCTCTTTTACTGTACCATGATGGGTTACATCTCGTAGAGAAGTCAGGTGTCCAAGGTATTGCAAAGTCAGTAAACACAGGGCGGTTCACATTTCTTCAGTGAAGTGACCACACAAGGTCAGTATAATTGGAGATGTGTCTAGCCATGCATGCATCAGGAGAGTAATTTTGGGAGAACACCATTGTCACTGGATCCAACACTCTCTTTTCCAAGAGGTGTATCAGTATGCAGTGAGGTCCTTGTCAGTAGGTCTGGGTTTACTGCAGTAGAAGAGCGGAAATTAGCAGAGCTGTTAGATGACCCATCTGAGGATGATAAAATATATAGGCAACTTCAGGCCAAACTAATGAACTGAAGAGAAGCAACTTGGAAACATTTAAGCTAGATTGTGTGATAGATAGAAATGCATGATCATTAATAGTATTAAAAAGGGAGACTGTTTATGATGATTTGAGAAAAAAAAAACTTAATATTGAGAATTAATGGTAGAATAGATGTCCAAAACTTCCTTACAGACATGTAAGGTCATTTAGTTCCCCAGTAACCATTTTTATGAAATAGTTAAAGCAGCAGACAGATCCTCCAGTACTTAATACAATCTTTCCTTACCAGGAAAAAACATACGGAAACTATAGCTGTACTGTCACAAGAGGAGGGGATGGCAGCACACCACTTCTTGGCTGCATCTTCTATTTTAGTTCTGCTACATCTACTGTTTAGGAAGGAATGTGATTGATTAATTCCCACATCATTATGACAAAAATCATTATAATTACTTTTGTTTCAGCACTAAAAAAACCTGTATATAGGAAGGTTACATGACTTGCCCAGGGCCATGTTGCAGGTCAGTGTGAAAGGCAAGGAGGTAGACCAGAACTGGCCACTTGGGCTGCTGTTCAAATTTTATTAGGGCGAGCTGCTCCTATCTGTGTATTCCTTAACTGGAAAATGTGTGGGAATACAAGGTATTATTAAACTTGCAGTACCAAAGTAATGGCCAGCAAAAGTGCTAACGGTGGGCTGGGATGGGCACAGAGCTGGTACTGGGTCTTCCTTGTGACTAAAAGCCAGGTAAGCGTTAGCAGAAGGGATGGGGAGGGAGAGACTTCTCTTTCTCTAGTGTTTTCCTCTAAATGGAGTGGTTGTGTAGTTGGCCTACTCAAGTAAGATGCACGTTACTTGGAGCATCTTCTGTATGTATTCTGCCACTCATTTCCAAAAGTCATGTCAGCACGATGCTTCCAACACTGCCACCTCTCACGTGATTCACCAGCTGCATTCAAATAGTGTTTTAAGTGAATACAGGTGCCAGTCCCTATAATGTGTCTTTCTCTTTGCAAAGAGCAGTGGTTTCTTGTCACCCTTTCATTTTGTGATCAGAAGCATAAATATGTGAAGCAATTGAAAAAAATAATCCTAACTTCATGTATCTGGTGTAGAAACCTGATCTGACCAATTTCAGTGAGAGCTTGAGTTTCATTGAAAATGTAAGCTCATCACTCCCTGGGACTGTGAAAGAAACTGAGTGTTAAACAGAATTAAATAGAGAACAGAGGAGAGTGATACCATGATGCTGCTAGATACATTCTTGACGTGCCTGCAGCTTCAGTGTTGCATGCAGTTGTGTTTTGATCATTCAGAAAGCTTCAGGGATGCCCACAGAGGTGGATGGCCAGAGGCATGGGATGGCTTCTCAGCTGGGGATGACTAAATAGCCTGGGATTCTTCAGCCTGGAAGAGACAGCTGCATTGTATTAGCAGTCTCTGAAAGCATAAACCTCTCTTCCAGTACAAGAACTGGAAAGCCCAATAAAGCTGTTTGGACTGATTCCAAAAATGAAAAGAGAAGAGGTCTGGATAGAGGTAATACTGAAACTTGATAACCTCTGGCCTGAATGGGGGTAAAAATCCCCTAAAAATCACCCTGAGAGGGTTCTTGTAAAAGTTGAATACAATTCTTGCGTCTTCTTGATGTGCATGGCTCAACCCTGTATTCTTTCCTTTTGTGTCCTCCTGGTAATGAACTAGAGATGCACATTTACTTTAAAAAGAGAGGAAAATATGTTTCTTTTTTTGTCTTAAGTGGAAATTTCCAGTGGCCAGCCGAATCCTTCCTCAATAATTAATAATGCCTGAAAGCATTTTCTGTAGTACTTATTTAAATTGAAATAACTTTGTTGTCCATTATTGTAAAGCTGCATTTTGATTCTGTGAGTGTGCATTACTGCTGGTATTGCATTACAGGTATTGGCTTGAGTTTAGTAATAGGGAAGTGTTGCAAGGAGTCAGTCTGTACTGAGACCTTACAGATGAGCCTCCAACTGCTGCACTTCAGCTTTGCATGCCATTAGGGTCTTCCACCACAGTCAGTGGTGAGCTGCAGCCCAGAAGCCAGAAACATCAGGCAGATCTAATTCAATTTATTTATGTGTTTATTCTGTCAGAGTCAAAATGCAGAGCAGTAAGCCAACATCTTTGTTGCCTTGAAAAGCTTTTAATGCTATTTCAGCAACTAGTGTCATACTTAAAGAAAATAAATCCTTTCAACTTTATTATTCAGCTCAATGCTGTGTACAGTAGCTGCATAAGTTATTTGGTAAATGTTTTATGATGACGATTATGTAAGTAATGAGCTTTTACATTTTGGCACCAGAGAGTAGCAGAACTGTGTGTAGCACTTTGTAACTTGATGTAGGAAGGAAGCTCTTCTAAGTCCTCTGTAATGACGGCACAGCAGGAAGATGAATCTGGATTAATCTGCAAATTAATCCAGAGGAAATGTGACAATGAGCTTTATTTATTTTTTAGCTAAACTTTTCCAAGTCTCTTAGCTCGAAGATGAGATCTTAAATCTATACAGAGGTCTCTGAATAAAATCAGATTTTCTCAAAGATGTCTTCAGCTTCTGTCTGCTTCAAAGTCAGTCACAGAAACTAGCAGGCTTTGCAACTATAACACATGACAAATGTTGCTCTGCCTATAGTATGGAAACTGTATTTGCAGTTGTGCTAATGAGAGTAATATGATGTCATGTCATATATATATGTTCTATATCATTAGCTATAAATGATTACAAAATAGAAACTGGAGTGTATGTCTGTAGTACATTTTTTATTTGGACTTTATTGGCTGATTTCTTGGGGTTCTTTGTAAGTGACTCTAATTTCCAAGCAAGTCCAAAGTCTCCTGGAAAATCCTGGGTATCTTCATTCCTTGCTGGAAGGATTGGCCTGTCCTGGTGGCTCCACAGAGGTATTCATCTTTGCTCCCTCTCAGGCAAAACTGGAAGAAATTTCCCAGCTAAAATATGGGCATTTTGAACCATTACAATTGTGAAAAATCAGTTACTGTCTTCTTTAGTTTTACTTGCTTATAAATGTCATATCCTGTTCTTCCCAGGGTGGAAGCTTAGCAGAGACTCATATTTTAAACTAAGATGTCATTAATTTTGAATCAAAACCATAGATACAATAAACCACAGCAAGCAGCATTGCTGTGGTGTGGTGTGGGCATCACATATGCTGCAGTTTCACGAGACTAAAATGTCATGTGCTGTCATTGTATGCATCTTCAGGGGGCTGCATTGCTTCTGATGGCATCACCGAGGAAATGACTGGATTTTTGGTTAAGTTTCAGCTTCCGCCCTCACAATCAACTCATCCAAGTAATATGTCTGCAAAGTAATTTTGCCCATTAACATGAATATAAAAATCGTGAATCTGTCTACATATACATATACAAATCCACCTAAAAACTGCACACAGCATATGGGCTAAAGAGAACAGTATGGCGCTCCGTAGCTGTGTGTAATACAGTATGCAGGTTAAGAATAAGCTGAGGAATGGGCGAAAGAGGATAGAGGCTTGTTAAATTTAGAAATTGAATTATGTATTAAGAGTAATAAAAAAGATTATTGCTTTGAGTCAAGGACTTTTTTTTGGTAAAAGTATGACCTGAGCGTGTGAATAGTTATAACAGGGACCAATGTAAAGGTAGAGAAAACAAAGGTAGTTTTGCAGCATGCTCCTGTACCAGTCTCCTACCACAAAAATGCAGGATCTGTGTCAGTTTGGGCTGGAGGAGGCAGGCACTGGGCCTGGCCTTTTGGGTGGTGCCGGGGTGCAGACACCCGAGTGTATCAGCTCTCAGAGCAGCACAGCCCTTTCCGTACTGCTGAACGAATGTTGGTGCAGCAGGTGTAGCATGGTCCATTGTTTGGCAGAGATCCAGGGCAGCCCTCCTCTTTTCTCACCTGCCTTTTCTCCAGGAGACAGGAGCTGGTGGTATTCAGTCCTCATGCCAGTGTTGTCCCCAGTCCTAGGAACAGTGCAATTTTGTTTCTCTGTTGATAGCAAAAGTTGACTCAAACACAATGTGTGGTGCTGTAGGAGATTAATGTAAATGTTTCTTGAGAAAATTGATGAAGGTTTTAGTTTAATAGTGAGTGAATTGCTAATCATATTGTCAAGAGTAGCTGGTGCACAGGTATTCGAGCTTAGTTCTCAAAATCATAAACTTCATAAAAAATTACTTGTACTTCCCGCCCCCCACCCCCCCAGCATCTTTCTTTCCGCTTAATCATCTGCATTTTTAAATATGCCTTTCCTTCACGTGCCACAAACTTTAAAGTGGCTTTATGCCAAGTCAGCCAGGACCACAGGGATTTGAAATAATTATTCAAGTTGTTACAGACATTGCATACATGCAGGAGTGAGCATTGCATTGGATCCAAACAGGATTGTTGAAACAAAAGCTGAGCATAATAAGAAAATGAGAAGTATATAGCAACATGTAACTATGTTTAGTGAGTATTTCAATGCAGATACAGGCATGGCTGTGTTTAACTGTTATGCTGCCTTTTTTAAGAAATCTTGAGCTGTTTGATAAGGAAGCTGAACTTAAAAACGAAGCCTTTCTCATAACCTCTGCTCCCTCCTACGCAAAGGCAGCAACAGCCTGCATCTTGAAATGGTCAATGTGGTGGCAGAGGGCCAGTGTCATGGCACGGTGTCAGCGTTGATGACTCTGCAGAGGGGGAGTGTCTGAAAAGTCTGTCCTTTGTCACCGCTCAACTAGAGAGCTCAGGGCAGCAGCTTCTTGCTCTGGGGAGTAGTAGGAAAGGTTTCCACAAGCCTGCTGAGGAAGAAGAGGTTGCCATCCACAGAGGCTTCATTGTGTGAAGGTTATAGTAATGTGCCGTCCTGAATAATTCATCTCCCGAACAGAGCTATGGCAGCACTTTGTGAGCTGTGACAATAAGCTGTATCTCCAGGTACTTAGCTGAGCTGCCTATTCTGCTGGGTGAGCGTCTTACTAAAATCTCTTAACTTGATACCTAGGCTAAAAATATCTTTGCTGTTTAACCATGGAGTTTCCTTTTTAACTTTTAAAATAGTGGTGATCACTAGTCACTTACAAATACTGTGTCACTGACAACATCTGATTGATGCGTTTAGATTTGCTGTCAGTGTATCACTAAGATGCTGCAAAGAAAACCTTGAGTAAAGCAGTCTAAGGGAATAACAACACCTTTCGGGGGATAGCATCAGTGGCAGGGTTATTGAAGGCATAGCTGTGACAGAAGTGTATCATCACAGAAATAAGGTATAGGAAAAATGAAGAAGGTGGAAAGAAACCTTCTAATTAAAGGCTGAATTGAGTACGAGGGAATTACAGGGAGGGGCTTGTGCACCAGCTTATCCATCTGCTGGGAAATAGGCAACACCTACCGAGATCCTTCATAAATTTGTCAGGTTTTCTTAAATCCATATGTCTGACAAAATTTTCTGGAAGGTAGGAGAGAAAATGGGCAGGATGTTTTTATTTCTCTTTGTGCCATCCCCTGGCAGGTGGAGATGAGAGTTGGGCAGGACTGGTATTGTTTCCAGAAGACAAAGCTGAATTCCTGAAAACCCGGGGGTGTCTGGGCAGTGACAAAAGATAGCTGGTTTCTTCCCAGGATGCAGGGACATCTTGCTGCCCAACCTTGATGCTGAGCTTTTCAACAGATGAAAGGGATATTTTTCTTTGCAAATGTGTCAAAGCAGGAGTGGATACTGAGGCACCGCATAAGCCATGGTCGCTGGCAAAGCTTCAGCTGAAGTTTTTGCTTGCTAAAACTCAAGCAGGGAGGAATAGAAGGTAACCATAGAAGCACCTTTTCCCTCTTGTAGTGGTTGTGGGTGGATACAAGGGGCTGCTTCATCCCTTGATACAAATTATAGTATCCTTCAGAGTATTTTCGTTTTTCCTGATTGCTTACAGCCCCAGCAGGACTCTTGTGGTTAGCAGAAACCGCTAGTCCCATCAGACACACCTGTGCCACCCTGCTTCCTAGGAATGGCTTAAGAAAGTGCTGAAAGCAGGCCCACAAGGAGCAGGAGTTACACTGAATTGCAAGGATACTCTGGAAAAATCACAGAGCTCAAGCCAGGTTCTAATACTATTCCCACCAAAGCTAAAGCTGTTGGATAATTAGAAGAATAAGAAGTTTCCAGTAAAAGAAGTTAAGACTAAAAAGAGCGATCTTTTCCTAAAAGAAAAAAAACTTCAAGTCCAGCATCCTCTTATTTTGCTGCTCTAATAGCATTCACTTTCAGTTCTTAAAAGTACTGCTATAGGGTGGGTTTTTTTAGTGCTTCAGTGGCTGGCAATGTCTCTAGTTTTACAGTTACCTTGGTCATACCTAGTAAGCAATTTTGAATATATTGGGTGATAGCTGTGTGCGTTGAAACACTAACTGTATCTGGTTGTTTGTTATCTTCTTTGGAGCTGCTAGTTGTCAGGATGCAACATCCTCTGTGCCACCCAGCAAGACTGGACGGTAAAACAAAATAAGAGTGTTTTCGCTCTAATGCCTGGAAGTCTCTCAAACCAGGATCTCAATTTGTTTAACCAAGTTTGCCCACACATCCTTACGTGCATTGCAAGAGCTGGATACAAGCATCCCAGCTGAGCTCTGAAATCATGTGGTGACTTGATAGAGAGATAAGTGTCCACAGGCTTTTAGAAGTACTGAAATTGGGAATAGCAAAGTTTCCAAAACAAGTATTATTTAAAATGCATCTCACATTGTAGCATCTGCTTTTCTCTGCAGTTCTCCCTGTACCCAGCAGCTGCGACCTACAGTGACAGGTACATGGGACTTTGTGTGAAGTTACGGGTAACCTATCTGCTTCAGTTACCAGACTGACCTGAATCCTTTACCAACCCATCATGTCTCTTCCTCATCTCTGCTTGCTCAAAATTGCAGTTGCAAGTCCAGTCTTGCTGGAGCCTCTGACAGCTGCCACAAGCTGATGGTCAATGATTGAGGTGCTACCTAGCTCCTGCAGTGCCTTTCTGCAGGTAAAGGTGCATATTGCAATCCCCTCCCTTACTTGCTGGCAGATGACTAAACATATAGGATTAAACCTTGATAGTCCTAGTTGGTTCTTGGCCATTGGAGCAGCTGGGTTTATTTTTGCTTCTCTGGCCTCTGTGATGGTAGGCTGGGCTCAGTCCTGCACTCCTGAATGGCGTGGTGCCCGTGCGCCCCGCCTGCCAGCTGAAGCCTTGGCTCTCCTCTCTCTTGCTGGCCCTAATGGGATCTCTGGGTCCTCTCCTTCCCACAATATGAGTGAGGCAGCGAGGTGACATTAAAGTACTGGAACAGCAGATAAAAGGCCCTTAACTATATTTATTGAGTGTTACAGATAAGTAATCCACTCTGCCGTCAGTGTCTAGAGAAACAGCAAATAAAGTATACATGCCCCTTGCTTTGATGTGATGAAATCTCCAGAGGACATTTACTTCAGTGGCATTTGCAGTGCAGCTGTAGTTGAATTTGTCAGTGGAAAATATAAGATTTTCATGTCTTTATGCATTGCTTTAAAAATATCACTATGGCTGAGTCTTGTATGCTGGACAATTCCATGGTTTGAAAGCTGGGTTTTTTTTCCAAAATGTTATTAAAATCATCTTAACCATTTTTGTTGGAAGGGGAAAAATTAGTAGTTATTTTGTGGTTTCATACACAAAATTAAAACAACAGTCTGGTTTTCATTTAAACCAATAAAAGTATGGAAATTCAAAATGAAGGCTGTCTTCTTGTCCTTAGATCAACTTGTTGGCCTTGCTAAAATACGTAATGGATGGAGCAGGGGAAGAACCTTAGTCTTACAACTCGTAGCATTGTTTTTGCATACAGTTCAGCTTTTTTGTTGCTGGATTTCAAACTTGACATCACATTATTGCCTGTCTTCTCAAGCTATACAAAATTTCTCAGTTTTGCAGATTTGCAGTTTAAAATCCAGTGAACCACAGACATTATTTCTAAAAAACCTAAGCAATAATTAAGCAAATTGGTTAGCAAACTTAGATCATTAACTGAATTAAAACACTTTTAAATTTTGAGATATAAACCTGACTGTTGGAGACAATGGGTATTAGTCATTTCTGGTTTGTGATATAGTCAGAAAGAGACCAGAGGCACCGGCACAAGCTGCAGCACAGGAAAATCCGGCTGGCCTCAAGGGAACAGCCCATCCCCATGTCAGTGGGTCGTCCCTGGGATGGGGCCCTGAGTGATGGGGGATCCCCATCCCTGGGGATGCCCCAACTCACCCGGCCGCAGCCCCCAGCGACCTGCTGCAGCTGCCTCGAGCCTGAGCCTGACCATAAGTCCAATGCACTTGTGTGTGGGGTGGTTAGCGTTGCAGCGCTGCCCCTCTGTTTCCACTCTGCAGGTTCCCTTCCAGCTCTGGTTTATCCAAGGACAGGGTAGGACTGAGTGTGGAGAAACTCCTCAGTGTTTCTGGGGTTCACTTCTTGTTGCTGAGCTGCCTGTCACTGTTTCTGAAACACCTGCAGGCGCTGGGCAGTATAACCTGGTGTGCTTAGCCTGTGTGTTATTCCATCTCCCCAAGGCTTTGAAAAGCAACTTCTTCCCGAAGCTGTTCCTTCCCTCGCTGCTGAGAAAGAGCCGCCCTAGCTGTTTACAGCCCTTTGATCTGTTAAGTCACAGTTCTGTCACTTCTGGCTGGTGCCTACAGCCTCAAAGCTGCCTGCCTGCTGTCTTCCCTCTCCTGGGAGGGAGGTTGCTCAGCTGGGCTCGTTGCCTTCATCCGCTTTTGCCAGCATCCCCCGGTCAAGCTCCATGTGTATATGTATGCTGAAAGCTGATAAAATTGTAACTTATCTTTGATTACTGCACCGCTATTCAGCACCCATCCCCAATGACCCCTAACACCTTCTGAAACTTTATAGCTTGTGAAGACAGGCCATAAAGTGACGTTAAGTCTTAAACGAGGTACTTCAGAGCCAACTGGCTGGCTCGGCTTTGGCAACACTTAACGTTGTGAAGGTTGTACCTGCTGAAGCGCTCTGTGTAATAAACCATTTGCGGAGGAAACTTAAACTTGCCCGTCCCTTCCCCTGCAGCAGCCCATGTGTGCTGCGGAGCAGAGGCAGGGTACGGGCTTAGGCAGCTCAGCAGCTGCAGCCCCCAAGCTGGGCAGTTCATCCCTGTCTCAGATGCGTTCCTGCAGTGCAGAGGTTTCTGTGTGCTGAGCTTTGCTGAGGGAATTTGCTTTGCAGGCTGGAGGAGGTCTTGTTTATTTTTTTTTTCCCCAAGGGGAAGTGAGTTGCCAAAGTAACCTGGACAAAGAGTAGTGTTTTAGATGGGATATTGCAACTTTGTATTTATTTGCTTGTTTATAGGGCTTTTGTATTCTTTTGAAGCACAGCAAGAATGCGTAATAAGTTGTGATTATCATAACTGTAAGAAGGGGCCTGGTGGTGATGGACATCTCAAAACCCAACTGTGCAGAGCCCTTACCTCAAAGAAGACAGGGAGGTTTCTGGACAAGGTCTGTCCCCTCCACCATGCAGCATGTGTTTAGCAGCAGTTCCCTGTCTGGGCTCTTGTGGTCTGCCAGGAGGAACTGGAACAAACACTGCTGAAGTCGCTAGCATCACGGTTCCGACTTGGCAGTAACGAGCCCCCGAGACAGTTCCCGGATGCTGGCACCATGTGCCTGCACTGTTGAATTCATGGCTTGGGTGGGAAGTTATCACAGGATGGGGAACATTTCCAGTGGGGTGGGATGTGCGAGGTCCTCTCATGCTGGCGTCCTTTTCTCCAGGGCAGTCCTCCAGCTCACCCTGTGTCCCTGCTTAATCCCCTCCCTTCCCCTCCTGGTCGCAGGCTTTGCCAAGCGGTGGTGCCACACCGCAAAATCTCCTGGTGCTGGGGGCTGCAGAAGCTGGAGAGAAGCTGTGGAAGAGGGGAAGGATGGAGGAGGATGGAGATGACAGCCTGCAGGAGACTCATGGAGCCAGGGGAGTCCTGCTAATGCCCAGGTCAACACAAAACCTTTGAATGGCATGAAAAGCCGGGATGAAAGCCAGTGCCTCACTGCAGCCCAAGGCAGCTGCCCTGCCAGGCTGCTCTGAAGGTTTGGCGTGGAGCCCTGTGCACCCAGGAGCCCAGGGCCCCAGGGGAGCAGCCTGGCCCAGAGGAAGGCAGAGCGAGCCTGGGCAGGGTCCTCTGCACACTGTGGCTTTCAGAGCTGGCTGGCCAGGCAGCGCACACAGATGGGATGTCTGCACCACCTCTGGAGTCTTGGGGTGAGACAGGAGACACCAGTTCCTCAGCTGGGACATGCTCAGGGTGAAACAAGAACAAATGACCTTGAAGAGCAGCTCTTGCAACTACCTCTTCCTGGTTTTCTGTGGAGCACATTGTACAGGGTTGTTCTTCCACGGAGAGCTGCAGAAGCCCGCTCAAGGCAGTAGGATACCAACAGCATTCTCCATGCTGAACTTTTACTGAGTCTTGGTCACAGACCAGCAGTATAACAAATGGTAACCCTACCGTGCCGTAACTTACGTGGAGGCAGCCTTGTCAAGAGGAGGTGACAGCAGAGGTTGAGGGGTCTTTGACACAACACTTAGAGGAGTTCCTGTGTTCCATGGAGAGGAGTTGATCCTGCTTGGAAAGATCTAGGTGCAGGGACAAGATGAGAGCCAGATGGGCCCCCTCAACACCTTCTCAGAGCGGGCATTGGACTGGAGAGGGAAAGGGAACTTCTTCAGACCCCGTCGTGCTCAGCCAGTCCTACCCTCCTGGGCAGGCCTGTCCTCTGCCTTCCTCTGTCAAGGCAGCTCCACTGCCACCACCCCTAGTGGCAGATGCCTGGTTTCTCCTCCTTATGTCTCCCCAGCTTTCATGAGCTGGTGAGGGTTTCTTTCTGCCCCTCACGTTTCTCAGCATATTTGTGTTAAAATTTGTGAGCGTTTTCCTTGGGGGCATTTCAAGGTTTATTTCTGATGGGATTTGAGATGGAATCTGGCTTGTGATCCTCTTGTGTGCTGGTAATTAGGTAAGGCTGGTGTGGGTGTGGTGGAGTGGGGGAGACCAGCCAGGAACCTCAGTTAGGAGAGCAGTCTGTACGTGAGGTCACTGTTTCAAGGGAGGAGGCAGAAAGCAGCCTCTGAAATCAATCTTCTCCATGACATGTAGAGGAATAGAGTGGAGAGACATCATGGAAAAAATACACAACTAGAGAAACAATGGGATGGGGCAGATACCTATGAGTAACCTGGTGGGTTTTCAGGTGAGAGATTGTGACGGCAGACCATGATGCATCCTCCTGTCGAAGGCACCTGTCTGTGAAGAGTGGACTCCATATCCATGGTAAACCTTGTCTGGTGGTTCACCAAAGCTTCTGAGGCATAGTAGGCTTTATGGCTTACTTGTTGAGCTTCTCGGAGGACACTAAATGGGGACTTGAATCAAGTCCCTGCACATTTTGGGAGGCCACATGGAAATGTTGCCAGGATAGACCAGTCATGACAAGGAGTTTGGACTTAGCACCTGTAGACTTGCACAGCTGAAATGGTCACCTATTGGTTGGTAAAAGCTGGAGTGACATCAGAACCTCCTCTCTACCGGGACTGGCTCAGGAATGACACTCTCCCCTCCTCATTGTCCTCTGCAAGTAAATAGACTCCATATGCAGGCAGCCTTGATGCTGTTTGCGAAGGGCATATGCCAGCAGTGGTGGTGGGAATGGACCTTGAGGCAGACCGGTGGTATGTAGGCTTCACAGGCTGTGGTGGTTTGACCCTGGCTGAATGCCAGGTGCCCACCAAAGCCACTCTGTCACTCCCCTTCTTAGCTGGACAGGGGAGAGAAAATATAATGAAAAGCTCATGGGTCGAGAAAGGGACAGGGACATCACTCAGCAACTGCTGTCATGGGAAAATGGATTTGACTTGGGGAAAATTAGTTTAATTTATTACCATTCAAATCAGAAAAAACACCTTCCCCCCACACCTCCCTTCTTCCCAGACTTAATACCTGATTTCTCTACCTCCTTCCCCCAAGCAGCACAGAGGAATGGGGAGTGGGGGTTACAGTCAGCTCATCATATGTTGTTTCTGCTGCTCCTTCCTCCTCACACTCTTCCCCTGCTCCAGCGTGGGGTCCCTCCCACAGGAGACAGTTCTCCATGAACTTCTCCAGCTTGAGTCTTTCCCACAGGCTACAGTTCACACACTGCTCCTGCGTGGGTCCCTTCCACGGGGTGCAGTCCTTCAGGAACAGGCTGCTCCAGCCCGAGTCCCTCGCAGGGTCACAAGTCCTGCCAGAAAACTGGCTCCAGTGCGGGCTTCCCACGGGTCACAGCTGTGTTCAGGCATCCTCCTGCTCTGGCATGGGGTCCTCCCTGGGCTGCCAGTGCATATCTGTGGGTATCTCCCCCTCCTTCTTCACTGACCTAGCAGAGTTGTTGCTCTCACGTAGTCTCACTCCTCTCTCTCAGTGGTGCAGATATTCCACCCCCCGCCACCCCAATATGCTATCCCAGAGGTGCTGCCACCATCGCTGATTAGCTCGGCCTCAGCCATCGGCGGGTTCGTCTTGGAGACGGCTGGCATTGGCTGTATTGGACATAGGGGAAGCTTCTGGCATCTTCTTGCAGAAGCCACCCCTTTAGCCTCACCGCTACCAAAACCTTGCCATGCAAACCAGCTACACAGGTTTAATGGCAGCTGTTGCAAGGACTTCTCAGCATGATTCAATGTGCTCTAAAATAGGCATCCTGCTGGAAAACGCTTTGACAGTGCTGCTGGACCCCTGCCCTGGCCGGCACTGCATAAGTCGGGAGTGCCAGTGTCACAGCACCATGCGTGGAGGTTTGATGTATAACCCTGATTCCTAGGGTCTCACCTTGGCACAGCAGGAAATACTGGTTCCCGGGCACAGAGTGTGTGCTGGTGGAGCGAGTGTGTAATGAAGCCATTCTCATTGCAAGGTCTGAGAAGGAGCGGCATTTGTCGTGACAGCAAGGTCAGTCATGAAGACAGTGTTCTTCTATGAAGTACTGTGGCATGAGTAGGGTATGCAGCTCCAGCTGGAGGCACCGAGGTTGAGTGTCTCCAGCCTAATACTGCTCCCAGTAGGTCCAACACCACAGCTGCAGCAAGTTGTTCAGGGCCATCTCCCTGGTGAGCTGGGGCAGTCCCCGGGAATGGAGACCCCCTTCAGTGGACCACATTAGTGACCCTGCTCAGGACCTTACCCTGTTTCTTGTTGTCTTCCTTGTACTGGGGGCCACAAAAAAACGCACAGTGTGGCCAGATGTGGCCTTGCTCGAGGGTAATAATATCTGCTAGATGCTCTCATGCTGGGCTGGTTGGCCTTCACTGCCGTGACTCCTAGCCAGCTTGCTGTGCATGAGTCTTGAGATGCCTCTCACATGCAGAGCCTTGCATGGAGAGCTGCCCCCTCCAGCCCATCCCAGCCTACCCCATGCGTGGTGCTGGTCTGTCTGGGGCAGGACTCAGCTGAAGTCTTTCTGAAGGTACCACTCAGTACCTGACTTGCTGCCTGTGGGAAGTGCCATGGTGGATGTAGCCATCAGCTGCTCCTTTCTTCGTACAAGATGTTCCTTAGGTTGGCTGAATTTTGCATACAATGAAGCACCTCGATTGTTTTCCATTTGCCTCTCAATATCAAATCTCCAAGCAAGCACAATGGAGCTTGCAGTTTCACATGCAAGTGGGAGACTGTTGTGATGTTGTCTTTGCACATCCTGCTCCTGCTCACAGAAGCACTGCCTGTCCATTTGGTAATAGGAAGAGACATGTACCTAACTCCACAATTTGTCAAACTGCTGCATTTCTCTTTAGCATGAAATAAAATAGTATTTGAATGCACAGTGGGGCTAATATTACTTTGTGCAGCTTTTTATGAAGATTATAAAATTGAGGCAAAAAAAATCTTGCTGTAATTGGAAGATAGAAGAATTAATCATGGGAAGGACTGGATTCATATTTGCTCTGAAATTTTTTAAACTGCTTTCAGATACCTGCAGCTGAAGGAGCTGAACTTCGTTATGGACCCTTTGTATGCTGAAGTGCAGTTTTCTTTATCCATTTGAATTGCAACACATAAGCTGCAGGGCTGTTTTCCCCAGAGATTCAAGAGTCCCTATGTTCATTTTGTTGGTATGTGAAGTCATTGGGTTTTTGAAGAGTCATATAATCATTTACTTGGTGTTCTAGAGGCCACCCAAACCTCTTATTCCCATTTATTCACCCTTTGAGAAAAGATTTGGAAAAAAGTCACCACTCATTGATGTTTCAAGTCAGAGGCAACTAGCGGAGAACTGGGAAATAAACGGCCAACAGATGGGGGAGGGTTGCGTGTGAAGGACGTACTCTACATAATGCGCCATTAAAACTTCATGAAGAGGTGTCCCAGAAAAAATATTACAAAGCACTAAGCTTAATATTAAATTCTTAGTTTTAGCAGTCTGGTCATTTTCAGGAAAGAATAATCAGCTTAACCACAGCACTCACATATTTAATGTTCTGAGAGAAGAGGGATTGTCTGATTTTTATATTTTTTTTCCACAGTAATTAATGAAAGTCAAAAGCAGCAACTGGAATCTGTGAGCTACTCCTCCCGCTATGCTCTGGGACTTTTTTATGAAGCCGGTACATGGATTGATGTCCCCTGGGCTGCACAGTACATCACCGATAATCCCTGCATACGCTTCATCTCCATCGATAATAAGAAACGCAATATAGGTCAGTGCTCCCATTATTTCCCTTAAACACAGTGACAATAGAGGGTGTAGATCATGAAACATGCTGTTTAATTGAGTGTTGCTATTCTGAACAGAGCAAGTATTTAACTCCAAGCCACAGCGGATAGCATTTAATGTCACATTTGGCCTGTAATAAAATACACAATGAAAGCGGGAAGGTCCTCAGAAAATCACCACCCAGCACATGGTTTATGTTACTGCATTTATGAAACCAGTGTCAGGGGATTTGAGACATCAAAATGTTGCTATTCCAAGAAAGAGCTGGAGTTCCTTTGTTTAAACATTGATTCATACACATGCCAATTTATCTCCCATCATCCGTTACTTTACAACTCCTGTTCTTTCCACTAAGCATGCTTGGAAGTAGTAATGAGTTATATAATTGAGGCTGTTCAGTCTAATTCAGAGTTAGCCAGTGTGCTTTTACAATTATGGAAAATCCTTGAAATGGCTGCACATAGTACGGCTGCTCGCTAAAGCTTGGAGAACATCCCACAAGGCAGACACTTCTCATATGTTTTTGGAAGATGGCAGTCGAGTAAGTGTATGTTTTATTTATTAAATGTATTTCATGTACCAAGACTCTGTTGGCATAGAATAGCTTAAGAAAAACTGCTAGCATTTGAGTTTAATCAAGTTCGTTAGGAGCTGAAAAGACTTCCTGATTCTGTTACTTGCTCACTTTGGGACAATGACGAGGTTTAACCACATCGGTAGAGTGGGGGTAAAAACCTACCCACCTTTGTGGTGACCTACAAAGCACTGTGACTCACTGTCACAGAATAAGGAAGGATTTTCATAATCAACTGCTGTCTAATGCAGTCTAATTATTATTACCAAATTCACTGCACTAAAATATGTTCAAATTTAGGCCTGGGAGACTTCTGTTTGCAGTCTTCCTTGTTCAGTCAGAATTCATTGCTTCGTGCCTGCAGTCTGCAGGCATAAGTGATATTAGTACCTGCTGGGCAGGGCACTGAAAACTGTGCCCATCACCCTTGCATCTGCATGCTGTCACCATGCTAGAAAACAGCCATAAGGTTGGGCATGCCTTCCCTCTCTTACACTGTAAACATGCAATAAACTATCATGAGGGAGTGCCACCATGTAACAGTGGCACTGGTGACCAGGACCTCTGAAGATCTCTGCTCCAGCTCCCGCTCACAGCAGGCTCTGCTAACACAAGGTCAGGGCAGCCATGCTTTGTCTAGCTGAGGTTTTAAAAAAATTGAGGATGGAATCCCCCACATTGCTGGTGACCTGTCCCAGGGCTGCATCTCTGCTAGGGAAAAGAGTTTCTTCATCTGCAGTCTGAACTTCCCAAAGCTTAACCTCTGGATGTTGCCTCCTGTTCCATTGTCTGCCTCTACCAGTTAGATACATGGCCATTCAGGCTGGAAGGGACCACTGGAGGTCATCTGGTCATACCCCCACGCAAGGTTTGAAGTTAGATCCAGCTGTGAAGTTGGATCATGTTGCTCAAGGCCCTGATATGCTGTGGTTTGCCACCTTTGCACTGCTGGTTTACATTCAATGGTGGGTCCACCATAACCAGCAGGATCTTTTCAGAACAGTCTGTTGCTAAGCCAGACTGATGCATGGGGTTGTCCTGTGTCAGGCACGGGACCTCGCACTCCTCCTTGTTGTGATGGTAGTACAGTTTAAGTCAGCTCATCCCAATATGCCCTTCTTTGCACCGAAGCCACCTGTGTAGCAATGTCTCTTAAGTGCCTCCAGCAACAGCAGTTTGTGCTGGGAGCAAAGGAGTTGGAAAAATGAATCAACTCACTGTTGTGGAAGCCTGATTTTGTTATTTAGCCTGTTCATCTGAAAAGAGGGAAAATAAAACAAAAGAATGGCTGAACTGGCCAAAAGAAAGATGTATCCACCCTGATATGCTTCTTCCAGCAGGGACCAATAGTGAATATGTAAAAAAAGAGTGTAAGGAAAGCCAAATACAGAGTGATTTTTTTTTTCTGTCTCTGGCATTGTCTCCTGTTACTGACAATATGCAGTTGTAGATGATCTTGCATCTAAGATTATATCACCATTGTTGTGTTTAAGAATAAGTACTTGATAGTTAATAGCACCTACTTGTATTGTCCCTCCCTGCTGCCTGATTCTGTCTGTCCTGAAGAGGACACAGCCCAGGGGAGAAGTTCACCCATCCTTTCCTTACCTGTTTACATGTGTGGTCTCAAAGTGCCAGCATTGAGAATAACAAATATGGAATTATAATGGAATTATCAAATAGCTAAGTACAGTGTCTTTGCTGTCTCCAAAGGCAATTTAACCAAATAGAAAACATTATTTGTGGCATATTGTTAACAAATACATAGAAACAACCAGAACATCAGTGTTGACACATACCTTTCTCACTGAAATTTCCCTCATATTATGGGAGAGATCTGTTGATATGAGCAAATTTTTCTAAGAAGAGCAAATTGTATACCTTCACAGGACTGAAACAAGCTGGGGGTCAGCAACTGAAGATGATTTCTCTCCGGTAGGACCCTCCTTGTGACACATAAACAGTCAACCAGCTGCCTTGACTGTGCTGTCTTTCCTGGTGAACTTGCATTTTGCAGATTTGCAGTTCGTTCCAGGAAAAGTATTACTAGGGAGAGAGCAGTACGTGTTAGCTAGAGCAGTATTTCTCGCTGTGAGCACCCGAGCTGAGCACAGGAGGGCTGGAAAGCACGCCTGTATTGTGTTTGGTGATGCTGACATACAGGAGTATAAAAATCAAAAGTGGTAACCAAGTGATTCGCTTTTCTTCAAACACATGCACAGCTCTGCTGATAATAGACGCACATACACATATATACTATAAGACAACATGGACAAGAGGGGCTGAACGTGAAACTTACTTACACATATGGAGTACTGCAGCCAAAACACTTGAATATAAAGTGCCTTTATGTTTGTTTAGCACATACACAAGTATTTTGCATTTGGGATTGGTTTTTTTCCATGCGTCTGACTGTCCTCCAGAACATTTCAATGGGAGGTACCGCAGTACCTCACTGTCCCTTGTTTGCTGTTTTTTTGGGGTGCCATTGCTGATGTTTTAACACTGTGCTCCACTTATTTATCAGTCTTCCCGTTCTTCCATTCTTCAACCCTGATTGACCATGATTCATCTGAAGAAGACAATGGTGATAATTAAAAAGGTAGCGTTCAGAGAGAGAAAGCAGAAATGCTCAGGCTAAGATTTATGTTGTGTCTCCTGGGTGAATGGTCCCACTTCTACCATTCCCCTTCTATGCTGTATGCACTGTCTCTGTATATTCAGTTTGTTATTTCTCAAGCGCCTGCATGCATCCTTCCCTCCACTGTATTAATCTTAAGAGAGAAAATTACTTTGCTGCCCATCAGAAGTGGCTGCAGGGCTTACCAGGAGTACATCTTCAACAGACAGAGGAGCATGACTGCAGTTCTCTAAGCATAAGTAAAAGTGATTAGTGGATCAGACACGAACATAAATTTGATTTTTCTGGTGTTTCTACACCTACTTCGATGTATCCACAATTGATGGAGGTTTATTCAACCCTTGTTACCACCTCAAATAGTAATGTTTTAGTAAACAGCATTGAACTATAGAGATCCAAAGAAAATAACTCTAGCTTTCTACTAAAAGACTCTTCGTTAAACACCTCATTATACAAAAAATAGCTACATCTAAATAATGTCTACCTAAAAGCAAGTAGTCTAGCCCTCAAAGACCGAAAGGCAAGGTCTGGCTTTCACTATAAAAGTCCAAACTGTCCTTTTTGTTTGCTTGAGATGTGGTAATCCCTGCTTTGATGCATTTAGTAAAGCAGAGATGTAAATCTCTTATGGAAGTTTCACATTTTACCGGTGAAAAATACCTCAAGCAGCCTTGTTATAATTATACAATAGGATGGGTTTGTTAGCAGAGCCAGTGAGTTGCAGTCTGTAATTCTCCAGAAATCTCAGCCTTTGCTTGCTCTCGGAGCCACACACTTCCCTAAGGAGCACTCACACTTTGCTGCATTGTGATAAGCTGCAGTGCTCTGAATTGCTGCTTGTGGCATGGCACTTGTAAACTCATGAAGCCTTTTCTTGCTAGAAGACGTGGCAGCATCACCTCTCTTTTTGGTTTCTCATTAATTCCTTTGCGTAGACTGCTCAAATGTTGCTGGTTCTTCAAGTTTTGTAGTGTAATGATACTCTAAATTGTAAGTTTGCATTCAACATAACTCTGGTCAGCATGTCCCCCGGACTTCTGTAGTGAAGAACAAGGCAGGTGACCGTGCTATCTTTCTGGCAGTCCAGGTGGGTGAGGCAGAACAACATGACTTCTCAACAAAGAAAGAGATCTGTCTTTGTTTACACTGCTAGAGAGAAATACAGTCTTTTGCAAAGGAGTAAACCTTGCTGCGATGGGGAGGAGGTAGCGAACCTGTCCCATGCATGGCTGAGCCCGCTGGGGAAGGCACCAGCACCCGGGGAGCCCCTGGCAGCTCCTTGCTGTGGCACAACATGCTACCATTAGTTGGCTTCGTTGTGACACAGCGCAGTTCCTTACTGATAGCTACGGATGACATCTGTTTTCTTCCCGATTTATGCAGAAGAATCAATAATAAAGCTGTTTCTTTGATACTTCTGTTATCAATGTAATCTGGAGTGTGCTGAGCCTCTGAGAAGGAGGGCTTTTTGCATCAGCTGAGGATCTCGGCTACTGTTCATAAAATTGTGTCTCCGTCCGCAGAGGTAATGCGCTCAAATGTTACGTAAGGAAGAGCCTACAAGAAGTGTATGTTAAATTCCCTGTGCGATATGTATGAATATTAAATATTTGTGTGATTGGCTGCTTTAAACACCCCATCAATATTTATAACTGGTCGGGGGGACAGTGGGAATTCTTCAGTATAAATTATTTCAAGCCTCATTTCTGTAATACCGCAGTCTTTGCATCTCTTTGCATTTTGGAGGACTAAAGATAGATGACACATAAAAATGGAAGCAGTTCCCTTCTTTCGCTTCAGGATTGCAAGCTTATATAATGTAAAGGGAAGATTCGTCTTACAGGTTTTCAAGATCAGTGTAATTCTTGAATATCCTTTTTAATTTTAAAATACAGATTCCTTTATCTTCTCAGTACCAAAATAAGAATTTTTAGGAAGATGGAAGAGTTAAGAAGAGTTATTTAGGTTTTCATCTCATTACATGGCCAATTGCTTTGTAATCCTCTGCCTGCCCTGCCTGCCTTTTAGAAAACTAATCAGAAACTGTCTGTAAGGCTAATGAAATGCTGAATTTCTGAATATAAAAAAGCCAGCACCGTTCTTTACATGGACTTTTCCAAAACATGCCTTGTGAGATAGAGCAGATTTTATTCCAGGGGGAATATGGGACCATACGAACCACAGGAACTTCTGAGGATAACTTGGGAAGCTCGCTAACCTCTTTGTTAAATAGAAGCATGACGTTTTGAAAGCAAACCTCCATATCTCTTGCTCGTTTGCTAGGTGTGGTAAATTTAATAACTGCTCTTTTTTTCATTTTACGTATAGTTTTATGAAGCCTGCATGTTGACTTCTCTTTTGTCAGCCTGCTGAACCCTCTCAGAGAGCAGGGATACAGTTCCAGCCATCCGGGAGGTGTCCAGCATCTGCTGCCCTCTGTGCTAACCCAGCAGCATTTCCTTTACAGCCTAGCTTCGATGGTTTGTTTAGCATGGCAGTGATGAATCCATTTCCCTTCCCTCATGCTACCCAGGACCAGAATGGGTTTTGGATAGCAAAACACATCTCCCCAGTAAGATGAAAAAAATCCTGAGGGGAGGGGAGCAACCATGTCTTGTTTTTTATCGGTGTCTGTTCTAACTCCAGGTTTTGGGCAGGAACACGAGAAAAATACTTGACAGTGCTCCTCTAGGAAGGAAGAAAATGTTGCTGTGGAAGATGTGCACCTGTCAGATCCGTATACAGGTCTCTTCTGGAGACTAGTTTATAACCCTGGGATCATTCCCCTAAGAAGGAAAGACATGGTGCCCGTGCCTGTGCTGGAGGGACTCCCAGCCATTCAGCTGAGCACTCAAAAAGCAGGAGTATGATCTGCCTTTGAAGCTGGCCCCTGTTTTGAGCAGGAGGTTGGACTAGAGACCTCCAGAGGTCCCTCCTTCCCTAAGTCCTGTGACTCTGAGGTAGACAATGTTCTGGTGAATATTTACTGAACACACTAATAAGTTAACTGGGAGGTGAGTCCAACCAAGCCCCTGTGGTGAACACAGGCAGTTCTTCAAGGTTTGTCTATATTTGGTGTCCAGCAAGTTTTAATGTCAGCACAGCTAACCAGTAAAAATTTACTGTACTTTTTGTGTACCTTTTGGGGATGTATCTATGGAAGTGATCTGCAGGTTTTGCCTACTTATTTTTATGCCTTTATCAAAGCAGATCTCATTCTCCCAAGGGTCAGTGGATTTACAGGCTTTGCAGAGCCTGTGAGACACAAGGCACTTCCAGGGCATGCAGACTGCAGCCCGTGCTGCCTCATGCCTCCCCACAAATGTGCTCCAGCCCTAGACCAGTGCAACTACTTCTAAGTTCAGAGCTGATCAGCCTTTCTGAGCATACTGTCCTTGGCACCTCAGTGGACACTGTGTCCCTTGCAGTATGGGGTTTCTTGCTTCAACGCCTTTCAGCTGAGCAACAGCAAGATGTGCTCCATAGTGGCCCTCAGATATGATTTTCTCTCCTAGTATATTATTGTTGAGACAAAGCCTGTTGACTTCTGCTTTCTTGGGGGCAGTAGGAGAAATCTTTGCCAAGTCTCCATGGCTAGCTGCACAGGCAGTGTCAGAAGGGCAGATGGGTCCTTCTTAGGGTATCTTCTGCCATTAGTATAGTCCCAAGAGCACTGTGGTCTGTTCCCTTCCTGGTGCTTTGAAATACATGTAACCTGCCACTTCCTCCCCTTCCACAGTTACTTTTCAACTTGCCACATTCCCAGAGCATGATAGATATCATCCTGACCATTTGCCAAATGAATCCTATGACTTGCAGGCTCTGATAGTGTTCTCCCTGCTAAGAAAAGTTCAGGCCTCTTTGGATTCCAGGGATCACAGCTAGTTTCTAAAATGTCCTCTGAATTTAGGGACTTTGAACTCTGACCTTGGCATAGATTCACCAGAGAAAAGTAGCTTTTGCATTTTGCAAGGGAGAAGATTTTGGTGGACAGTTAATCCACTTTGGGCTTTCTCTGAGAAGTTTTGTTTTATTGTGTTTATGCTTTAGTGATCTCTCTGTCCCCTTACTTCCCTGAGACTGGTGGTAAGGAGGACGTGGCCACCACAGGAGCTGACTTGACACCCCTAATATCATCTGAGAACTTCCTAGGGCAGAAGGAGGTCACTGTGGGAGGACTTGGCATTGCAGGCTGTTCATATTGTCACTGTCCTGCAGAACAGAGTGCACAGAGGAATTCACCCACAAGTATTTTTACCTCACTGTGATAGTGACAGCTATGCTCCTAGGCCAAGCAGCTTTGCTGAGCAGCTTCACTCAGGACACTATGCTCTTCCATCTTACAATTCTGCACTAAACGTGTTATTCAAAGCTAGGAGCCGTCTTTCAGACACCAGATGCTATGCTCTTGAGCCACAAGCCACGGGGCTGGGGAAGTATCCCTGGGCTCTGTTCTCTGTGCTGTTCTCCAGGGCATCTTTTATTAGCCCCATCATTTTTTCTGGAAGATAATACTCCTAACAGGCTTAATCCTGCATAAATTCTCACTGTCAGCATTCTGTCCTTCTCTTTCTTTACATAGCCTGTGTGATTCCTCCAGCTGGGAATTAATGACAAGCTTTGAGACAGTCCTGAAATGTTAAGAAGCTGATGACTGCCTTCTCCTGCTCACAATCCAGACACCTTTCCCCTCATTCCCAGGTTGCAGGTCAAGACCCAGAGAGTTCAACATGAGGAGACTTCGCTAGTGCTTAATTCATGGTTATAACTGGCTGAAGTGCAGTGGATGGTGAGCTCTAATTGCTTTCAGGCTTTCTGTCCTTGACACCCCTTCCAGATAGCTGATGTGTTCTCTACCTGAGACAGCTTGTACTTCACACTACTCAGTGCTGGAGGTCTTCCTCAGCTGTTTTTGTGGGCTTGTACAAACCTACCAGGTTCCAGCTGGAGGCATAGAGGTGGGGCTCTCTGACCTGGCCCTGGTCCCACCAGACATCACAGCTACAGCAGGTCAAGTCAGGGCAGTCCCGAAGGATGGAGACCACCCACCACTCAGGGCCCCATCCTAGGGATGGCCTGCTCACATGGGAAGGGGCTGTATCCTCATGTCAGTTGGGATTTTCTCTAGTTTTAGGTGTGCCCATTAGCCCTTGTCCTGTTGCTTTAAACTTACAAGAAAGGTCTGGCTTTGTCATCTCTGTCACATTTTATTTAGGATGTGGAAGATACAGTTAGATCCCTTCCTGTGGGACCCACATCAGGGCCTGGCTGTGCCCCTCTTCACATCCCCACAAGCCAGACACTCCTCAGCCTGCAGGGTCTGCTCCTCCCCAGCCACTGCTGCCGAGCCAGGCAGGGATGTAGCGGCTCCTGCACACCTTCCCTGTCACAGATGGGACACTGGACTGCATGGGGTGGTGCGCCAAAGATTGCACAGTTCTTTTCTGTTTACATGGAAGCAAAATAAATCTCAAAAGGAATGTGTTTATCCTCACATTTGTCACTTTGTATCTACAAGCTGCCTGTGTTGGTCCTACACAATGCAGCAGAGCAAAAGAAATTATCAGTAAAACAAGGAAAACTTAACGCGGAAGGAAAGGAAACCTGTAATTATAGTATTGCTTCTTCCCTGTGCCACTGGGAAGAGGCCAGCCTGAACCTCAGGCACAAACTGCATCTGCCAAACTGCTGTTGCTGCACAAGATGATGCTGGTGCTTCCCTCCCTGGCCGCAGCCTGAGCAGGGTCTCTGCACAGAATGCCACTGTCCTCCAGGTGCGAATCAACAGATGCAGACCGGAGGGTTCAGGGACGGATGGGGAGGTGGGGGTGGGGACAGGCACCCAGCCCCTGCAGCCAGTGTCACCCCTGAGACAGTGCAGCATGGGCTGGACAGAGGAAGGAGAGCCAGGCGCAAGCTCGCTGCTTGTAGGTTTTCAGTGGGGTCCCTCAGCAACTGTGGACGCCCAGGATGTTGCCAGCCCTGGCAGAGTGGCTCCTTGCTCACTAAGTAGATATAAGCTACCGCCAACTCTGCTGTCTCACTAGCTCTGATCTACCAACGTCTCATGCCTTCCATCGCATCAACGGATCAGATTAATTGCCATGCAGCTGGGATGAGAGGGGGGGAGAACTGGGAGCAGATGAAAGCTTTTATGTTGCTTCCATTCAGCCCTCACATGATTAACCCTCGCATTGCTGAGCATTCCCGGGCTTGCCACATCTCCTATGCTACTTCGTCATCTGCTAGCATGGCTGTGGATGGCTTGCATCCTTGCCAGAAATAAAGGAAATCAAAAACTCATGAGAAGCACTACCAGAAGTCATCATTTTAAGCTAGCTGTTGTGGCCTGATCTAAAAGCGTTGGGAGGGAAATCACAGGTTTACTCGTGTGACAGCTGAACAGTTGTTCATACCTGGTGCATTGAAGCTGAGATACCCCCATTGTTTTCAGGGAAAAATCTATTTTAAACTCCTCTCATAGCCAGTATTTTTGCAGAAGAAAGAAAAGGGCTTGAGGCTAAACTTGATCCTCACAGGCTGCATATTTCAGTACTGGAAGGCTGTGACTCAGTGGCCTCTGGAAGCCCTCCAAGCTATCAGTAGCTCAAAGGAGGAATTAAAAACTCAACGAACTGCCTGTTCTCCTGAAACTTGTTTTGTACATGCTATGGAAGAGATGAGGGTTTTGAAAGAAGGCGGCCCTGTCCAAGAATCATTGGCTATAACAAGTCACAGCAAGCAATGAATATTTATTTTATTAAATGCTTAGACATCTTTTAATGAGCCTTTTTGCCAAGTTTATGTGGAAGAATTTGCCAAATACCATGTGCACTATAATAAATCCCAAGGTACCTAATAGACTTCCCCAGTTGGTCTTCTCTCTCTGACAGTCTCTATGTAGAGATGTCAGAATACTTGTTTTCTCCCCCAAAATGGGAAGGAGAGACTGAGTAGCTGACATTTTTTCCAGACAGTTGGAAAAGCTGATGTGAACAGAGATGTGTCTTGTGCTAGTCTGTGAAACCAGGCTTGGGGGTGGCGGGAGTAATCCCAGGAAGATGAGGCTGAGGCTGGGTGTTAGACTCAGGCAAGCAGTTCATCAGAGCTCAGGAAAGAAGGTGGCCCCTTTGGCTGAATCTCTGCTTCTAGGCAAGAGTGGTCCTTGTTTCACTCTACAGTCTTAGTCCCCAGATCTGCCTTGCCATCATCCCAAATCCATGTCGGGTGGATATCTTGGACCCATATGTCCCCTATGGTTAAGGCTTACTTTCAAGCCAGAACACAAGAGGGCAAAATCAGCACCTCAGATGAAAAGAGGAAACTAACTCAAAGGTTCTGGACACTTCAGGAAATCAGGCGGGAAAAGATCTGTAGTACTTGCTGAAAACAGAGCTTGTGAGCCCAACCCAAGGAGTGAAGTGAGTGATCTCCTGCTCTTAGGAGTGCCTTACTTGGAAAAGGAGAACTTTAAAATGAGCCAGCACCATGGCTCGGTGCCTTCAGATGTGGCCTGTCAGAGTGCATTCCTGATCACAACCAGGAAACATCTTCCCACCCTTATTGCCCCATTTTCCCAGTTCTCGAGAGCAAAGGTTGACTGAGCTGGCCCACCCAATAAAGAGACTCGGTGAAGGAATCCTTCCAACTGAAGTCAAAGCTATTCCTTTCATGTTTGCTGTGGGTGCTGGGACTTGGTAGTTGTGTTCTGAAGTTATCAGACCAGGACAGAAAGCTTACCAGAGAAAGACATTTTGGTTGCCTTTGGAAAGCTGGAATTTTTCATCTTCTCAAGGGGAATATCCAGCTGGAAGAGCTGGAGCTGGAGATCTTTTCACCAACACAGCAGAGAGAAAGATTTCTATCAAGTTTGGTACCAACAGCAAGAACTGGTCAGAAAGTGTTCAACTGTGTCTTTCTTTGTGGATTCCTTGGTCATAAAATGCTCATTTACTGCAATTAAAATATTTTTCTAGGAATATGCTAATTCAAACAAAGGTTTAGCCAGAAAAGCCTTTCTGCTTCCAAAAGAGGGAATTTCTGATTAATGGAGTGAGAGAGAATCGCTTATTTTAATGACCAGCTCGGTGAGGTTTTTTTCTTGATTGAAATATAGCAAAACCCGAGTCATGTCCTTGCTCCAGCAAGTGCATCTTGCCCATTTGAAGCAGAACAGCCCCCAGAATGACTCATGCAAGGATCCGCTGGGTCCTCTCTGCCTTGGCACAGGGAAATCACTGAGCCTGAAGATCATCTATTCTAGGAAGATTCTCTGGCTGATGGTTGTTAGTTGTCCAGACCAAATCTGTAAGGTGACACACCAACATGTCAGTGGGGACAGAAGTCCCTTGCTGTAGAGAACCTACAACCAGCCTAAGCCATAATGAAGCCTGGCCATTTCCAGGTCTGCTGGGGTGAACATCAGCACTTGAGCTGCCTTTGGTTCCTCCCCTGGCACTTCAGCCTGGTTGATTTTTAAGGGAGAAACTTTTTTTCAGTTTTGCTCACTTGGACATACTTGCCTGAGGACAGAAGTTGTATTGAAGGTTCATACTCCCTAAAACATGCATGTAGACAACCGCACATCAGTTTCCTGGAAGTTGCTAGAGCAGCAAAATTTGAGTTCACTTGTACAGGCCAAAAGGAAGTGCTGATTTCTCAAGCTGACCTGCCCTGGCTTCTGTTCTTTTTCTCTGTAAAGGTGAAGTACTGGTTTTATTCTAGCCTTTCAACTACGTTAATACTGTTGCATTGCCAGTATGCGGCCAATTACAGAGGGAGCAGATGTTTTTCACAGTAATGCAATAAACACTCTTTTTTGTCCTTTGCCTTAAAGATAATTTTTATCTCATGTTGATTTCATGTTCAGGTCTTTCATATTTCTGTGTTGCAGAGATTGTCCCCTTAAGGGGACATGCGTTTCAGATGTGCAGAGGAGGAAGAATATAAGTTACTCTGATATAGGTGGGAAAGCAAATTGGCTGTGGTGACCCAGCTGCCCACGCTCCTCCAGCTATTCAAACAGAGGAGGTGGGTTGCTGGCAGAGCTGTGCTGTTGGTGTGGTGGTTTGCATGCCTCAGGTGGCTGTGACTGCAATTTGTTTTGCATCTGGCGTGTACTGCTGTGTTCGGACTTCACGTGCCTTTGGCTGTAAGTGGAGCACCAAGACCCTAGGCTCCAAAAAAAAAGAAAGGTCTGTCATCCATGGGGTTTTTTTTCCATCCAAAAGAAAAAGGTGCATCGTCCAATACCTTAATCTTACTACACAGCTGGGTGGGTTTCAGCCTTTGGTAAAGGGTTTCCCCTTTAGGGTTGCCAGTGATAACATGAGTCCCAGCTGCAAGTGCAGCCCTTTGGGAAGCATCACCTCCGCAACCACCACCCAAGCAAGGCCTTGCGGGTGACTCTGACTGCATGCCTCTGAGTGCCCTGTGCTTGTAGGGGCACTAATGGTTACTATTTGTAGACCTGGCTGGAAAATCTCCTGCAAAGTATTTTTACATGTTTCTTCTTGTTCTCTTTTGCCAGTTTGCCACAATTGCCAGGTAGGTTGTCCTCCTTGTAGAGGCTGTCAAAATGTCTGGGAGGTAAAAGGGGAAAAACTTGCTTCCAGTATATTCCCTGCTTCTTCCAGCTGCTACTTAAAGGGTATGGGAAAACCATCACAAATTTTGCAAAAAGCCTGGATTTCTTCACTGTGCTTCTTGTGAACAACTTGTATTGTTACTCCTTGGTTTTTTTCCAGCTGGAAGAACAGAGTGGTGCCACAGATATTTTCGTTCTTACTGACTTCTAGGCTAGAGACATAATTGTTAATGTGCAAGGAAGGCAAGTATGCATGAGTAATCTTTCAAAAGCATCTCTCTTCTTTATTTCAGAGTCTCCTGAAATTGGGCCTTCAGTTGTAGTTCACACAACTGTGACATTTGGAAGTGAGCACCTGGATTCAGACCCTGCAGAGGTGCAGCAGTTAATTCTCAGTCACCTGGAGAGGATTGTGCCATCCCTACCTAAACCAGCCAGCATCAAGTGTCAGAAATGGAGATACTCTCAGGTACTCCGGTGGGATCAGTCAGCTGGGAGAGTGCTGCCAGGGCTGTGCTGTAGCACGGATTTGTGGTGTATTCCAAGAAACAGGACATCATACAGCCCAGTGGTTTTCATCCTCAGGGAGCACCAGGAAAGGAATAGTTGCTCAATATCCATAACACATTCCTCCACGTAGTCATGAGCAGCATCCAAGGCTGGCCAGTGACAGCCACATCATTTCTAGTCATCTTTTTACATAATGGACCTGGCTTAGTGGTAAGTTATGCAGTACTCCTAGTAAGTGGGGACAGGAGCAGTGCACAGGAAGGAAGCAAATCCCACATACTTTGGTGGGATTTTTGCTGGTATTTCAAAATATGACTCAGTCTGTCTCTTCTGTATCCGAAAGTATGTGATATTATTAGCAAAATTCCCACTCTACTACAGAGTAGCAGAAATCCTTGTGTTCAGATATACTAATTGTTATTTGATTTGGCCCAGTTCAATTTAACAGTATGTTATGTGAAAAATATTTTAAAGTAAACTACCTAAAAGCAATAACAGTAGAATGTGTATATTTTACAGTCTTCTTTTAAAAATCCAAGGCAATTGTTGGCAATTTCCCAAGTATTGGAGTATATCTACATGTTTACCCAAAGCCTCTTAAGTTAAATTACATGAGTGAAAATGAACGTGGAAGTTGATGCAAATATTTACTTAAAGCAGTCCCCTAAATATTTTTCCTTTTATGAAGTCTGGAAAAGTTAACTGTAGATGACTGTTGTGGAGTCTGCTCCTACCCCTTGATCTGTATTTGATTTAGGAACCGGGTCTCATTAGCCCAAAGTTTATTTTTCTGCAGTTAGGCATTGGTAGTTTGCATATCGTTTCCCAGTGCATAGTATTTGTTCTCAGTTGTTGTATAAAAACATAAATGACCTTAACATAGGTTTTAGTATTTCAGATGACTCATACAAAAAACATGGTATGTTTTATACATACCTCTATCAGTTCAGGGAGTTTTTTTGCTAGTAGCAGTTGTCACTGTTAAGGCATCCGTTTCTGGTTGTGACTTCTGGTCTTCTGCACTGCCTGTTACCTTCCCGCTTCAAACTGCTTGTGAGCACAAGAGCTGCAGGTGGTAAGAAGGAGAATTGGATCTGTCTCCAGCAGACAAACACTTGGTTGACCAGCTCTGGAAAGGGCTCCCAAAACAGAGCAAGAAGTATATTTAAACACAACTAATACACTCTAGATACTGCTGCTATCACAGAGCTCTATCATAGAATTTGTCAGGTTCAGCTACTTTGTTGGTGTGTGCAAGGAAAAGGCTTAATATGCCTTTCCCTTGCACCACTCACACTTCTAGCATAGTGTCAGAGGGATATATATGGCCCATTCTGATTTATTTCACCCTGAACACATGGATAAAGACAAGAATAGCAGTTAATTTCTTATTACTGATTAAAAAAAAAAGTCTTAATTGCATTCTACCAAACAACTATGCTTTCTGAATCCTGGCAAGTTATGGCCATACAGGATTTATTATAACCTTGTACCTATTGCTTCATCTTTTAGAGGTAGCTGAAACAGTGACGGTAGGAATGAACGCTTATTTTCTACAGTTGCCTCAAAACTTGTCTTCCTAAATCACTGGGTGTGCGTCCTGTTTCCCCTATTTAAAAATTACATTCAGACATCATACTGCTGGATAATACTCTATTATTTTCTCAAACCACTGTACCATTTACAGCTTTTCCCGCTTTCTTCTTCTGCCTGCTATCAACCATGCTGCTGCTAACCAAACCCACTGACTTCAGTAGCTGCTTGTGCTTTATGGCTGTGTCACAGGAGGAATTAACACCAGTCTTTTAATTCGGTGGATGAATGTCAATATGTCTTAGATTGCAAATAAGTCAGTGTAGGTCAGATCTGTTATCTCAATAAAGAGATCTCTAATGCCACCCTATAAAATAATCAGTACCTAAATTAAATATCTGGGATAGAGCTCCCTCTTAAAGCTATCTTTACTTTTGATTGTATTAAGCTGTTGCCACAGAAGCAAAGAGAACTGATAAGATGGGTGCATCTTTCCCCTGACTCTTTTAGACGAGCTTTATCCTACTTGTTAATTAAATCCGGCTGTAACGTCCTTCACATGGCCAAACACAATCCTGAGATTAAAATGCAGACATTACAATTATCCATGGCGGATGAGGGATTAGGAATTCCAAACTTCTACTGACACTACTTAGCAGCACAGCTGCAATTCTGGATCCCCTGCTTTAATTACGGTAAGACACTATTAGCATTCAGAGCCAACAGCTTCCCAACCCATCATGTCCCTTTGACAGAGTCACTTTATAAGGGATACTGGGAAAACAGAGAATCACAAAAATTGGACCTCTTCAGAGGGGACCTCAGAAGGGACCTCTTCAGGTCTCCAGTCCAATCTGTTGCTCAAAACAGAGCTATCACCAGCACTAGGTGAGCTCCCACCATGGCTTTATCTAGCTGAGTCGGTCTTCAAGGACGAAGATCCAGCAGGCTGTGTCATAGCCAAGGGTAATTTGGAATTTATATTGGACAACAGTTTCAGAAGAACTTGAAGAAGGGGCAGGATCATTCCTTTCCCCAGTGACTGTGCCTTCACTACACTGAGCACACAGTCTTGCTGCACAGGCAAAAAGATGGAGGCTGAGATGTGAAAATACTGATCCTGTGATTGATATGACAAACCAGAAACTGTTTGGTGCAGCCTGCATCAAATAAGCACTGGGTAGTCAAGAGGGAAGGGCACTCAAAAAGCCTATTTCTGCTAAACCTTTCTTCATTGTTTATGCTCAGTGACCTTGATCTGTAAGAAAAATTCAGGAATAAATTAAGTACTCTCCTAAAATTAGTCTGCGAAAGACAGTCTCTGTCTGGATTTACCATGCATGGCTAGACTATTCTGTTAAGTTGAATAAGAGAGTGGGTTGCAAATGGCTACACATACAGTTGTATTTGTACAGATAATCGCCTCCTTTAAAGAGATGCTAACATGCTGGTAACACAAAATGCAGCCAGTAACATAAATGTGGGTGTTTTGCAGCTGATCCTAACTTGGAAACGGCAGATAATGGCACGGCAGTGGCTAGCAGAGTGTACATTTGAATCAATGGAAAAATCCCCTGGACTGAACAAGATGCCTTGGACTTGAGGTCTTGTTCTCTGGAGCTGACAGTCGCACAGTGGGATACAGCAACAGTTATATGCTTTGGATTACAGGTATCCAAAGCATATCTTTGGACAAAAAGATATGTTTGAATCCAAAACATATCTTTGGACCAAAGGCAGAAAGTCAAGAAATAAACAGAAGACATTTGTATTCTCTGTATCATGCATGTATCTTATGGTTTGATCTCTATTGCTGGTGTACTGCTGTGTTTCTGCTGTTTTCTTCCGTCCCTCTCTCTCTGCCTTTCCATGTATTTTTTCCTCTTTTTCAACATTTCATCCTTATGGGTCTTGTTTTGTCATTCCTTTTCTCGGACTATTTCTTCCCACCCTCCTCTACTGATCACTTCATCATCAAGCTGTCCTGCATCTTCTTATCTTTTTATCCCTTCTGCCTGAGCCTGCCTTGCCCTCACATTTACCTTTAGGCCAGTGCTGCTGCTGCTGCCACCTTATCTCCGTTCTGAGATTCACTGGTGCTACTCTGGGATGCACTGATTTAGTACCACACGGACACTCAGCCTTTGTACATAGGTTTGAAACAGACTACAACGACACTTGATACAGCCAAGTGTGGTAAACCCACAAACGCTGTGTGCTTTTACTCTGCAGTTTGACATGCATTGGTGTTTGTCATAAAGTACAATACTGAAAAGAGGCCTTGTTCTCTCCATGAGTTCTAGGTACTAGGTTAATACCTAGGATACTAGATTAGTGGGTACTGCCCAAAGCAAAGTCCATTCACTTTTAGAAATGTTACACAGAACTGCTCAAGAGCTGCCATGCCACAGATACAAGTGTAATTGAGGATGTAGTGCCAGGAAAATTATGTTTAAAATGAATACAATGCATACATTGAGAACAACATTAAACATTTATCAAAGCAATTTTATTCAGAACTTGTCCCATGCTACTTGCAGAGCAAGAGTTGATTGTATCTCTAGCAGCGTCTAAAAATTGTTGTGCTACTCATATGGAAAAGAAGAGCGGTGTAGCAGAGCTGGAGACAGGGTGGCTGTCCCAAGGCTGTATGTACGCTTTCACAGCAGCAGAAAGCATGGCCCGGTCATCATGACAGTCGTTACTCTAAAGTCCACCTCACTTCCCATCCAGGGAGGTCACCTGGTCAACCCAGTTGTGTTGCAGGCTGTCTTGGAAACAGCAGGCTCCCTTGCCTTTGTGGAACAGTTACATATCTGGGGTTTTCTGCAAGCCCACCTTTGCTGATGTGGGATCGTGTATCTTAATGCCTTTTGGCTTAGAGATCTCCATGCTTCATCTGTCCAGGGTCAGGCAGTTTGTTTCTGCTGAGACAGACTGAAGTAAGACAGGATGGGGCTGTAAAGTTTCTAAATTTCCACATACAGGGAAGTTTTGCTCTTAATTATTTGACTTCAGGATATAAATATTTTACTACGGTACTTTGATTGCTAGTGCTTGGACTTATGATCTAGGATGGGAGGGGTGCTTTGTATGAAAGCATGCTTCAGGAATACAGACCTTTCTGGTGTGAAATTCAGGTAGATAAAATACTTTCTTTTCCATCTCCCTGGATGCTTTTCTTTTTCAGGTCACAAAAGCTGTGCCCAATTGTCTGGGACAAATGATTCTTCATACTCAACCTCTTCTGATTTGTGGGGGCGATGGATTTACTCATTCCAACTTCGATGGCTGTATAGATTCTGCTCTGAGTCTTGCAGAGGCTGTGAAGTCTCATTTATAGCAGTTTCAAAGTCGGCTGCTAAACGTAGTCTAGACTTAAGATGAATTTTACTATGACAGATTGAATTCTAGTTTAGTGTTAACATCACTGGCCTCTATCTTGTGAAAATAAATAAAGGAGGATCTATTGGTGTGCTGTAGTAATTATTGGGATGGAATTGAATTTTCCAGGATCTGTGCTGTGAGTGGTTACTTTGCTTGAAGTAAAGCTTTTTCTGGCTCTAGTCAGAGGCACTGCGCTCCAGCAGTCTTGCCAGGTCTCCTGATACTTTTATAGCTCATGAAAATTATGTCAAGGAAACGAGCCTGACTTCAAGCAGCACAAAACCCCATGGAGCTGCAGAGTTTTCTCCTTCTGTCCAAGCATTTGGAGCCCTGGAAGTGACAGAAGGAACACGCACAATTGATCTCAGAGCTTTCATACATACACGTGGTCATTTCTTCCGGTACTGATCAGCCCTGGTCATGGTTATTGTGTTGCCATGGGCAATCAGTGATGGGGCATACCTTGCTATGCTTCTCAAGTTGGATGGCCTATACGAGGTCTAACAGTGTCGACTCAGGGTTTAACCGTATCAGCGCAAGGTCTAACCATGTCTCCAGGCACAGACAACTTATAAGTGAGGGGTAGTAGCTGTCTGCCAACCAGCTTGCTTGGCCCACTTTTCTGGAGCCCTGGTTGCAGATTGCTGGAAGACCTCATTTAAGAGCTTGATGACATTACTGGCAATGATGTGCCACTGAAACATGGTACCCGTCCTGGGTCTGGTCTAAGCAGCATCAGCCCAGCTGTGCTCATAAAAGAAAGAATGGAGAGAAGGTGAAAGAGAAGGTGTGCATGTTTCTAGCGCTGTATCCCAACACAATAGGGCTGCTATCCCAAAGTCATCTTGGGACTGGACATTGACATCTGGGCTGGAACATGAGTTTAACACAGTAAAGTGGACAGGCCAGGAAAGCGGATGCACTTAAAATAGGTCAGTATTTGCTGGGTTAGAGAGTCACCAGTGCATCATGGCTCTCTGCTGGTCCAGGATCCCCTGAACAAGGAACAGCCCTTTCCTCCTTTCAGGTTGTGGAGGAATCAAGGTAGGAGCAGCCAGTATAGAAAGTGGTTTAGCTGCTTTGCCTGGCAAATGCCAAGAGGAAGGAGGGAAAAGAATTTATCTAAGTGAGGTCCATGGCAGTGCGTTAATAAGGAAACTGCTGACATTTCAAGCTTAGGATTACATCACCACCACCATAAAAACTCAAAGTAAACAGTCAGTCTGAAAGTGAGGTGAGTTCTAGACAGGTCTATACTTTATTTTGGCAGAACAGGTGTAGAAATAGAGGGACAGGTCCAGGGAAGGATATAAATACACGTGTGAGTGAATGAACAAGGAATTTTATTTGAAATACTAAAAAAATAAACAGCAAGTATAATTGTGTTGAAAATAGTACCTGTCATGGTTTCAAGTATTTCTAAGCTACTAAATGTGTTTCTGTGAAGTCAATTTTTAAATTACTCAGAAATTAACCAAGAAATCATTTATTTATTCTAAATTTGATTTTAGCTTGCCCTTCCTCTTATATCACGTGTCACAAGTTTAGTACCTCTACTACAGCACTAAAAATAACAAAACACTATTTTCAGCAGACAGATTTTTAACCATTAGAGAAGTACAATTCAGCCTCTTTTTCTTACACCGTTGCATTTCACAAAAATCTGACATCCTGTATTCACTGCAGCTGGACACTGTAATTTACTGCTGCATTTGACCATTTCTAGTGCAGTATTTTAAGTGACACTAAGAACTTTAAAACAAGTTACTTTTAAAAACATCTTTGAAGGACATTCTGTGATACCATGTGGTTTTATTGTGTTTTTTTTTCTTCTTTCCATGAAGTCCTGAAGTTTAAAACTAGGTGGTATTACTGTGTCTGAACCAACCAGCTCCAAAGCCTCAGGTTTCAGTCACTGCATGTTGTGCAGAAGCGGGAAAGATTGGTGGTCGTGTAGGTGCATAAATCTTTTACAAAGGCATGTGATCTATCGTCCACAGATCGAGGTAGCCATGAAGAGCCACATGATCATGGAATAAATCTAATATGGTGAGGCATTTAGTATTGGCTTGATTTAGCACGAGCTCAAAAGCAACCTGAATCCCAGGTGAAATAGTGTTCTATGTTGCAGTGTTGGAAAAGCTTAATCAAAGGTTGGCATACAAAAGCGGCCAAGCCCCATTCTTCATATGTGTTCCTCAGCTTCCATCCAGGCCTGGCCATCCTGTGGGAGTCAGTCCCCAAGGGAGGAATGTGCTGAACCGTACAAGAAGGTTTTCTGCTGGGTTATCAGTTCCCCTGGAAGACGTCTCCGTGGCAGGTGGGTCAACCATTGCTGGACTCTTGCTGATGGTCTCTGGGGGCCTGTCGCACCAGTTTGCCTTCATCCAAGCTCTGACATAGTGTCCAGGGAAGCATGTGGGTCCTTTTCATGCAGGGGTGGAGGAGCAGAGGGGCTTTTTCCAGACTCTTTGCTTGTGCTGTTTTCCTCATCTTCACTCTCTTTTCTGCTTCTTTCTTCAAAGGTGGATTTTGCATTAGAACACATTAAAATTTGCACTTCCTTCCCCTTCCTTCAATTTTAATGGAAGCAAGCCAAACCACTAAAAATCCAAATAAAGATCAATCCTGAAAGCATGTGACATGCAGAAAACTGAAAATGAGGCATCTTTGACTTAACGCTGTGTCATTCCTCTCACCTCCTCACAAACAGGCATGCTCCGAAGAGTCATGATGCTCTCACAGGGGCTTTATATCAGTGCCAGCCTTTCATACCAGAAGTGACAGATAAGTGGAGATGTCTCTGACTCTATCCTTTCAGCAATCTAACAGCTTTGGTCATTATGAGACCTCAAAATACTTGATAATAAGCAAATCACAGATTGAGAGATTTTTTGAATCATGGGATTTTTGATTCAGAGGTTTTCAAACATGAATCACAATGAGTCTTAAATGCTCCCATCCTTCCTCATATCATGACAGTCTATCAAAATCCCTCTTTCACATAGTTTCCACCCAGATTAAGATGATTTAAACAAAAATTACTTGTTTTTTTAAGGTGGAGTAGGAAAGTTCACGGACATGTTCCTCTGCATGCATTCCAGACAGCGGGCACTGAAGGGTATCTGTGGGGATGTCTCATTTTCTAGATGTGAGCAGGGAGACAATGGTATTAACTTTCCCACACAAGGCAGGTAACAAGAGGTGATATTTCAAAGAGGCCGCTGTATGCGAAAGCATGGCAACAGAAGAGACTTGTCTGGTTGATTTCCTGGGCTTTTCCCTGGATGGATGTAATTTTCGGTTAACTGGCAGATCCATCGGTTACAACCACTATCTCCTTGTTCCCAGACAGGGGTGACAGCTGCATCTGATCTCCTATATGTCACGAGCCACAGCTAATGCTCAAAGTTGAATTAAAGCATTTCAGCTCTCGGTTGACAATGTTATTGTCTTCCTCATCACAAGGAAAAACAGGGCCATAAATGCTCAAAGCCTTTTAACTCACACTTGTGTTAGCTTCCACCCAGTGAACGTCACTTTGCAGGGCTGGCCCATGGCATCTAGTGCAGTCACTGCTTTTACTGTGTGTTCAGTTGTGTGAGATGCATTTTCTGATCTCTGAGCGTTCAATTGTACCTTTAGGTGTCTAACAGCAATACTTTCTTTTTAGTTACTGCCCCACCGATAGCTGGCAGCAGCATGTTTCACCAGGAAAGATTGTGTATTATTGGCCAAATAGCAGACGAGGTGTTAGGCAGGAAATCTTGGCAGACACAACTACATCTACTAACAGAAGTGTGAGACCTGTGGCTCAGCGAGTTGTGATCCACCCAACATGTGCCTTGGTAACACCACGCAAGGCAGTTTTCATGTCACAGCTGTCATGTGGTCCTCAATCAAATGCATTTGAGAAAGTCAAGCATGCTGTACTGAGCCATCAGACCCTGTACTCTGCCACCCCTTCCCGTCACAGACAGCCCTTGCTGATCTTTGCAGCCCTTTCTTCATTCTTCTAGGAGGTGCCTGAACTGAGCACCATGTGCATCCATGCGCTGCACTTGCAGAGGTGTTTCTGGAGGCAGCACCAACTGAGATCTTGGGCACGGGCAAGGAGATGTTTGGTGCTTTTCCACCCAGCGGGTGGGACATATGGTGCCATTGTCACCATGTCACAGGTACTAAGGCAGACCCGTCATATCCCATGCCATGACAAACTTTGGAGGAGGCCCTGGCAGAGATGGGCTTGAAGTCATGGCACACCCTCTCCTCCTGAGGGGCATCCCTCTAGCATGAAGTTGGGTCCCTGTGGCAAGGATGCGACCCTGCCCGCTCTTTACCCACTCCTGGCATCTGACCGTGCTTGCAGATCCCTGAGATGAAGTAAAAGTGCTGTGAAGTGCGTAAAAGCCAAAGCCTTTTAAGAAACCAAGCGTCATAGGAAGCCACAGGACTCTGCTGTGAGACCATCAGAGCCACAAAGCCTGACTGCAAAAAGTGCTATTAAAGACATGCTCAGAGCTCTCATTACCCCCAGTTTTACATCTGCAGCCCCAACAAGCACAGATCTGCTTGCTTTGTGTCCCAGGGGCTTCAGAGACCTCTCCATTCCCAAGGCAAGGAAGATGTGAGCAGATGCTCATCACATTAATTGCAATGCCTTGGGGCAAAACATTTGCTCTAGGCTAAACTAGCTCTAGGTGAGCTCCAGGTTGAGAAGCTGTGGCTGTACGCAGTAGCCCAAGCCCATATACACCTTCCCAGCTGAAGGTCAGGGCTCTGCCGTGTCCAGTGGATATGTCCCCATGTCATGCTTGCTGCAAGGGGGCAACCCTCTTCCCAACCCCTCCTTCCACACCAGGGCTGCATCTGCCCCTATGTCGGGCTGCAGAGAGGACGTCTTGTTACGATCCTGCCTGCACAGAGCATGTTGTGGCTGTTAGTTGGAATAACTGTCCCAGATCTATAAAATCACCTGCATACCTCTTTTTGCATTTAGTGCAGTTAGTAAAAGTTGAGCCCATTTCTAAAACGAGCTAGGAAGACGAGACAGACTCTCAGCTTCTTCAGCTCACTTTGATTCACTAACTGCATGTCTCCAAGGATCTGGACAGTATTTTTGTGCAAGCATAAGAAAATAAATTAAAAGATTCTTTTAGTTTGGGCTGGGGCTTTTTTTCGTTTTTTAAAAGGCAGCTGCAGATGGGAGCTGCTGCCCAGCTGAAAATACATGGTGGGTTTCCATAGCACTGAGTTGTGAAACATGCCTGCAGCCAAAGCCACTGGGGTACGACCTGGTCTCCCAGAGGCCAGGATTTGCTAGAGATTTGCTGCCCTCAGGGTGTGCCAGCATCGTCATATTTGGCTCTTTTAGAAGGCACGTGTGACTGAGAAGGAGGGCGTGGAGGTCTCTGACTTGACCCTGCTCCCAGCAGGACCAACACCACAGCTAGAGCAGGTTGTTCTGGGCCATGTCTGGGCAATTTGGGGCATCCTCATCCTCCACCATGACCGCACTTCTTCTTGATGGAGGGACAACATTGGGCTGGTACAGCACCAGCTTAAAAGCAGGCTGCAGCACCAATGTGGCGTGCAATACTGCTGAGATGAGTTCCTTTTTGAAATAATGCGAAGAAGAGGAACCTGACCCTGCGCCACTGAAATTTGCAGTCATGTCTGGGTCATCGCTCCCGACCTCAGCTGCAGACTGAGCCCTAGCACCGAAGGGTTTTTTGCGTGCCTGGGCAAACATAGTGTTTACTTGGCTGCTCCATGCTGCAAAATTCAGTGTAGTGAACACCAAATGGCTGGTGACATGCCATTAGGAAGTGGGCAATGGGATCAGGTGCCTGAACATTCTCAGCAGGTATGAGGGCACTCTGAGCTGCCCAGTGAGCTCCTTGAGCTGCTGCGCAGAGATTTCCCTGGGGCGAGAGCCAGCTTTGCCTCTAATCCAGGCTCTGGCTTGGATGTGCTGTCTGTAAGCCACTTTGTGTGGCAGAGCTGAAGCCCTGAAATCCCGGAGCCTTCTGCTGCTGCTGCTCTGCCTGTCTCACCGCACCGCCTCGCTATTAGCCTCCTTAGGATTTTCACTTAATTCTCACATTCAGGTGGCACCTTCAAGATCAGCTGGTGATGACACTGCAGCAGTGCAAAGCACGTCCGGCGCTTGCAGCCACTGTAGAAGAAGCAGCCCCTCACGGCAGTGGAACAGCCCTTGCCAAGGAGGAGTGAGAGTGGCTGGACTTGTTTTTGGGGGAAGCCAAGCAAAGTTTCTCCTCTGGAGGTACATGAATAGAAATAGGTGAGAAATAACCCTGGGGGAGCTATTAGCAAATTGCAAATGGAGAGATTGTGTTCAGCAAAGAGGGTGCAGGGCAGATTGTTGTCCTCTTGGACATCGTGGTGCTGAAACCTGCAGAGATCCTTGGAAAAACCTCGTGATTCTTGTCATTCCCCAATTTCATCCTGTAACACTGGAGCATCACTATAACCAGGTGCTTTGGGCGCTGTCCCAGTGGAAGGAAGAACCCCAGGTCCTTGTGCACCACACTGTGCGTGCCTGTCGCCCTTCCCCCTGGTTGCTCTGAAAATCTGGGGAAGGGGTTTTAATGCAAGGGGGGTTGGTGCAAGCTGGGGCCACACGAGTGAGCAGAAAGCCGCCGCTTTGCCCTAGCCAAACCCTGACACACTGTGCGGGCCCCGGCTGTGGGAAAACAAGCCCGTTGCCCGCTGTCCCTGCCGCCCGACCACTCAGCCGGTCACGAGGACACTGTGGTAAACCACAGCTCAGCTTGAAATTATCTTTTCAGCACAAGGTTCCTGTCGAGCCGAATGGCACCTCCTCCCTCACCTGTGCCAGTGCCGAAACATCCTTCCTTTCTCAGCGCTATCGTCTGCTCAGATCTCTTCTCCAGGATGATCATGCACATCAAGATCTCTAAAGCAAAGCACGCCCTGCTGCAAGGACTGAGGTCTCATTTCCCCTCCCCAGGCTTGTTTCAGGGCATGGAAGTGATGCTCGCGCCATGCACGGATTTGGCCATCCTCTCTGCCATTTTCAGCACAGATTGGGGCGGCGGGGGGAGAAGTGGTGGCCAGTGAGGCACCACTCAGGGCTGGAATATAGGTCAGCCTCTGTCCTGACAGCTGCTTTCCTTGCCCAGAGCAGAGGGAAAGGGGAGGAGCTGGTAGGAGAGGAGGGGCTCAGCCACTCTCCTTTGCCACCTTTTCAGTGCACAGAAAATCCCAGCTCACCACCTCAAAGCAGGGCCGATGTTTCATTTGCACCCGCTGAGATGTGAGCATGCACGTGGTCATTCTCCATCATGAAGAAATGAAGTATCAGAAATGCTCCAGTATGAAGAGATTTTTGTTTTCAAGCTGCTCACAAACGTTGTAGGAATAGCCATTGGCTGTGCATGATTATTGCTCTTTATTAGGGAGGTGCTGGAGCAATTCTGGTCCAAAACCTGGACTATCAGCACCCTGGTCATTTTGGATTTGCTGCCTCACTTAGCACACCTGTGCAGTGTAAACCCTGCTCTCCTTTTATTTAAAAGGCAGATTTGGAGACCAGCTTGGGAGTGTGAACTACAAACACAGCAGGATTGCAGCAAGTATAAATAAAACCTTTAAAATATCATAGTCTAGTGTTTAAGCCAGTCCCCTGGCCCTTGCCAAAGGACTTGCCAAAGGATTTCTGAGCAGGACACAACAGCTCTGGGTTAGAGAAAAAGCTGGGGTTTCTGCCCAAATGTGGCTGGAGATAGTTTCTGGCTGCTTTGCCAAATAAAAGAGCTTGTCATATTTGCACCCCCAGGACCATGTGCTGGACATGGGAAAGGAAAGAGGAAATGAAAGGGACGCATCTGCTCCTTTGCTGCTCTGCAAGGGGGAGCTGACTCCCTTTACATGGCAGATGCTCGTGAGGAGGCCACAAGGGATGGTTACAGGTCAGCTCTGACCTCGGAGGACAATGTGCTTTGCTTCCCATGTGTCCCCACTACGGCAACGGACACGTGTGCTGTTCACGGGCTACCTCCTCGAGTATCCACCTGCATTCAGGCAGACCATCCTGACACCATCCTGGCAGAACCACCCCAACATGATCAGCATCCCAGGTCTTTTCTGGCATCTGTGACAGCGTCTCAAGGGGGCTGTCCCCGCTCCTCCCTCTGCAGCACCCAGAGCCATGCCAGGGCCAGGAATGCTCCCTCCCAGGGACAGGGAGTTAGACAGCTCTCCACAAAGAGGGAAAGTCACCCATAAGAGGACACAGTTCTGCATTTGCAGACCTGTGGGATCATTTTCCCACTGCTGGTTGCAACTGGCCCATCCAATGTGCCCTGGAGGACTCTGATGGGCTGTGCAGGCTCAGAGCCCACAGGCTGATCTCCCCCCATGGAGAGGGCACGCAGCTCCCACTGGAGCAAGGGCTTGAGGAAGAGATCCATGGACTTTTCATGCCCTGGTAATGAAATAAAAAGGATTAGGCAAGCTTCCCAGACACTGTGAAAGGCAGTGAGTTTCAATATGTGCAGGACATTCGGTGAGCAGAGCCACCCCAAGGAAAGACACAGTTTCAGGCCACAGTGATGCAAAAGAAGGAAGCTGCAGAGAACACCCTGACACTTCATCTTCTCCTCTCTTAGGTGGCAAGAAGGGTCAGGCCCAAGGTGTTCATGGACCCAGCAGCAGCACTCACCTCGCAGACCTGCTCGGCGAGAGCTGAATGGCATCACTGCAAGCTGGGAGCACCGCAGACTCAGAACGGGGCTTTGGAAAGAGCACGGTGCTCCGTGCACATTTTGGATGGGTCAGCTCCCTCCAACACCCCACCAGTACTGTTGAAATACCACCCTGGAGACCAAGAGAAGCCCTCAGACCTCTCTGATGAGGAGATTAGAGGTCAGTACACTCCACGCTTGGTGCTACTGGGTAGGTGAAGGATGCTAACCTCTAGCTAGCTCGAGGCAAGGCTGGGTTGCTTTCCACCTGCTCACCAGGGGTGGCCTGTGCCTTGCCAGCCAGGCTCCACTTGCAAACAAGGATGTTGCGTACCAACAGCTTGCAGAAGGTGTTGGAAAGTGTGGCAATGAACTGTGAGCACGAACAAGCAGCTGGACTGATGTCTAAAAGCAAATTGTGTCTGAGATCATTTCAGGATGGGAATGGAAAACAAAGATGAGATGAGTTTAAAGATGGTGTACAGTGGAGACTTCCAGGGCCCTGGTGATGGTGGGTGGGGGCCAGGGCACATGAAGAGAGGCTGTGGGAGCTGGGCTTGCTCAGCTGGAGGCAAAGAGGCAAAGAGTGATCCAACGGCATCTCCTTCTGAGCGAACGAGTCCTGGAGATGCCAGCACTGGACTCTTCTCAGAGGGGCACAGCAAGAGCCCCAGAGGCACTGGCACAAGCTGCAACATGGCAAACCCCGGCCAGCCCCAAGGAAACAGCCTGTCCCCATGCAAGTGGGGTGCCCCTGAGAGCGCCCTGCTCACAGTTTCTTGCCAGCTGGGTTGACTTCACCCACAGAAGAAGCTATTTGGCAGGGGTGGGGTTAACTCTCTCTTCATGGAGGATGACTACGCAGAGCACATTTCTGAGAATACAGGAAACCTCTGGTAGCCCTTGTCCTGTTCATCAAGCAATCCGGACCAGGTAGCAGATTTCTACTGAACACTTCCACACGTGCATCCTTGAAGACCAATGGGATAAAAGCTACAGCTGGTCTTTGACAAACCCCCATTGTTAACCTTCTGATGTGGCATGGCTGTTTCTTTAGGTGTGAAATGCTCCTGAGTTTTTCCATTAGTGCTAAACTCACAGGTAGGACTCATGCTGAGTGAGCAGCTTAGCTCCAGAGAAGAGGAATTTGGTTAGGCAGGGAGAATTCCAGGAATAATTCATGCACCAGCCACATGGCCAAGTGATGCATGGTTGTGTACAAGAGGGGACATGATTTGCCCTTGTTGTGGCTGGCATTGTGTTACCATGGCTAGAGAGCAAGGTGAAAGCAGCTGGGCCGTGTCCTGCAAAGCCTATGGAGGTGGTTGTGTGGCCCAGGGAAACACCAGGAGCTGAACCTCCCTTTTCCCAGTCATTAGTGTGTTTCTGGAGCATGGCTGCAAGTGAAGCAGAGACACAGGGTTTGTTATTGCATTTATTACAAATTATGAGGGCCAGGGTCAGCTTTTGGGCAGAATCTGGTCATTCTGAATTCGGGGGAACCACACCAGGCTAAAATCAATGTTGCAGCGAGGGATCGCATTCATCTCTTGCTGTGCACAAACAAATAGCACAGGCAAAGATCCACCACTTAATGTGGATTTGCTGGCAATTGTAGAAATGCACTTTTCTTTGCTCAAATCTACATAAAAATACCTAGGTGAAGTTTTCTCATGGGACTTGTCTTCTCCTTTTGCCCTTCTTGCCTGCAAGTGTTATTTTTCAATTTGGTCAGTAATAGAATGATCTATTTCTGTATGGATAATTAAAAAAAAATGATTTGTTGCTTTTGATTTTCCCTGGAGGTCATAACTGTAGATGAAAATCCTGAGCCATATTCACAGAGGACTTCACGTGGGGGTGCTCCACCTGGCGTTGGTCCAACTAGTCATTTTTGAAGGAATATGATATTTAACTCCTAAAGTAGTGAGAAAAACAGAAACAGGACACTGTATGGCAGATTTTCTGCATGCATCTGTGAACACAGGCATTTAACTCAAGGGCGTTAAAGAAAGCCCCTACTCCAGAGATTGACCAAAGGGTTAATTTTGACTCTCACTCACTTGCTTGCTTTATTTCTCAAATAATGAAATTAGTTGTTCCATAGTCTTTTGAAGAGCTGAGTTTAGCCTTCTTGCAGAACAATACACGCTGTGCTCTTGATGTGAGTGCACTTATGGTGAACTTTGAGCTACACATCTGCTATAAAGAAGTAACTCTTATTCCCAGTTGGCCATTGCTAGCAAAAGATTCAGGCTCCATCTACGCCTCAGCATAGTTTTGTTTGCTGCATGTAAGCCTGACATGCAGAGTAGATGGGTAGAAACTATTTGCAAACCTAGTTAAAACGCACCAGCACACTTAGCACTTTCACTGGATGAATGAGAGCTGGAGATGAACCCTGCAGAAGGTGAGCACGTGACTAATCTGCAGGCCATTACCAGCAAAGACCCTTAAACTGTGAGTTAACTTCCCAGCCGCACTGGGAGGCTACATGAGGGATTTCCTTGGGATGCTTTTTGTTGGTGTTTCCGAACCAAAACACATGCTCTGGGCTAGTTATAGGTGATTTATGGTAAAACCACTCCTGCAGGCTTCTCTTGAGACACCAGACCTGCACACTACCACCCAGTCTGGCAGTCTGATGTAAGACCATCTGAAAATACACCAGAAAAGTGATTGTCATCAAGCAAGCAGATCCCACTTGCATCCTTCTGCAGGGCAATCCATGTAGACAGTGCATGTAGGCCTGGAGAGACCACATGTACCAATTTAAAAATCTTTCTTCCAGACATCTGGGATGCCAGTGTGTGCGGAGCTGAGGCTTTCTTTTTGGAAGCTGGGTGCATTATACTCTTCATGTTGTCCATCGGTGCATGAAACATGCACCTGCAGAGGGCAGGGAGGAGGGCAGATCATATGGTTTCTCACACCCTTTCATGAAGTTTAACATGAAAACAGACAAATTCTGTTTCTTTTTTCCTCCTTCTTTCCTCTTAGGGTTGCTGTTGGCTATGGATCAGGCAGGCATTTTGTCCAATATAGAGATTTTCTCATCAGAAATCATTTTCTCCGCACAGGCCTCATTTTTTACCCTCTTCCTCTCAATTGCTCTTCTTGATGCTGGTGGCACTTCCACCTGCATCAACATCCATCAACACTTGCAGTGGGAGGTGTTGTGCACAAAAGGAGGTCTTTCCGAAACCAGTCTGTGACCGCATACTTCTTATCCAAGGACCTAACTGTGACCTTGTTGAGTGGAAGTCAACAATAGAGGGAAGATGAGCAGCTTGCACTCATCCCAGAGAGGTTGCCAGGTTTTTCCTGAGGATGTCAAGAAATAGTAAAGATAGGACTTCATTCAGTTAGCTGCTTCAGTGCTTGATTCTCTCCCAGGTCTTTTTTCTAATGTGACTGTCTGCAGCTTGAACCACCAAGACTTGATAGGCCTTTTCTCATTGTCCTAAAGAGCCCATTGGTATGCAATAATTCCCTCTTTAATGCGTGGCAAGGAAACCGCTTCATAATCTTCTTTTGAAAAGCAAAATAGGCCAACCATCTTGATCCTTTCCTTTTCAGCCTGGATCATTACAGAGATGTTGGGCATGGCAGCAGGGTGCTGTAATCCCCTGGGCATGCACAAGAGTGTGCACCCTCTGCTCAGCAGGACTTGGCTCCAGGCACAAAGTCAGGAGCCCTGGAGGAGAGGCGTCAGTGTGAAGATCAGGATCTGAGCTGCTTCGATTTAAGCAGAGCGGCCAAGCAGGTCTTTTGCTCTAGTGGAAAAACCACTGGAGATTGCTGCTGTGAAAAAGCAGAGTTACCGCCAAACACGGAAATGTTTCCTGATCTGTTTACTAATATTTGGTGCTCCTTTCTGGACAGTGTTCAAACTGAAATCCAACCACACGCGTCAGCGACTTCCTGCCCTCCTCCCTGCCCGCCGCTCCCGCACCCCAGGGAGAACCAGGGATGGGAAGAGCTGGTGAGAGATGAAAAGGGATTAGGGCTGCTATTTCCATCTTGCAGAAGGGCTCCTAGTGATGCCATGGCCCGACTCTGCTCGGAGGGGCACAGTGAGAGCACCAGAGGCATTTCTCTGCATGTAATGGGTCTCTGGTGCTCTCACAGCTCCAGGGGTGAGCAGCACTGGGCCGTGGCAGGAGGGCATGGACGGGCTTTGCTTGCCCACCCTCTTGGGCCACCTAAGCCTGTGCCGGGCTGGTTCTTAATGGAAAATAAATAGGATGTTACAATTGTCTCATTATTACGGGAATGTTTACAGCTGTCCCAGCCTGTGGGGGAGGGATGGGAGAGACGGCCAGTTTGAAACTACTGAAAGGTCAGCACGGCGCATGCGGCTACCGTAACCCTTCGACTACATTAGGCATTGAATTGTCTACTTGAGTAGTCATCCCCGGTTCATATTTAAGAACATCAAACCAAGAGATGTAAATTATTCTTTGCTAATAGCAGTCATTATACTAAAACCAGAGCTTTTTGCAGTCCTCAAAGACATTCACTTTCATTGCCGGTTCTTTGGTGTTTGAGGTTTCTTTGGACTAGTTGTGAATTATCAACATTATTCTATCTGGTTATAAAGCAATGGGATCTGGGTTTTACTTCCCTGCTCTGCATGTAATCACAGAGCTGTGTTTTAAGGAGAGACAGGTTGGGTGGGAGCAGGCGCAGAAAGGTTCCCAATGCAGAGAGGGAGAAAGCCCAAGGAAAGAGGTAACGCCAGCTAAACAGGCTAAAAGCAAATTAAAACCCACCTGAGGCATTTCCCAAGATGCCAGGCAAACCTAGGCCACGAATCACTGAGTTTTGCCACTGCCCTTCCTGGTTTTGAGTCATGGCAAGGGCTGCTCCTCTTGGTTCGGGCAGCTCTCCTTCTTGGAGATGCCCATGGCAAAGGCACGACAGGTTATACCCTTTCTGTGTTGAAAAGGAAAGGTATTAATAGCTACGAGCAGCTGTGGTCTTCCACCACAACACACTGGTTTTCCTCATTTATTCCTCTACAGAGGCACGAATGCCCTTCTTCCCCCACTCTTCCTTCAAATGACCCCCCATGACTGTGGTGCAAATGCTTGGGACATGCCAATCTCACCCAAACCAGATGGCAGGTGGGCCTGGGGGAAGGTGGCTGCTCTCAGGAGGTATTTATTTATCCAGTAGCACCTTCAAACTTGTGGATCACACAAGTCCCTGCTCAGGGCTTTGGGAAAATCCAGCAAATTCTTGAATGCATGTTTAGAGCTGGGTTTGGCGAGAAGAGCCTGGCTCAGGGGTGTCACATCTAGCACCCACCTCTCCTGAATTTCAAGCCTCTGTGTAGAGCTTTAGGGGAATTAGAGACCATGGGAGAGCTCTACCCAGCCATGAAAAGATACTCTCTCCCACTGCCCCACCAGTGAACATGTTAGGGGAAATTTCCCATGGAAGACCTACCTAGCAGAGCCCAGGCTCATTGTTTTTGCACAGGTCTAGAGATATTTTACTTTATTAACTATTTTATAGTGGGGGTGAGGGGGGGGGGGGGGGAAGAATGAGAAGATTTTAGTTAGTGATTGAGCACAACGACCAAGGAAGAGTCTTAGGAGCTTGACAAGACAGGCTGGTAAAGAGAGAAGGACAAATTAGTAGGTCTCCTGAGATAAATTCCTGAGAAACCTCTGCATCAAAATGCAAAACAACCAGAAGCACCAACTGCTGCCCTGCATGCAGTGTGGCTGTATTTGATGGCGGCATCCAGAAGAAAACACATCTCCAACAAAACCATCAAGGAGAGATGAATTCTGGCATCATTAAATACCTACCAACAGCACCTTGAAACACACAGCTGGGATCCTTGAGTCTGACCATGGGGAGGCTGGGGGGGCTCTGAAAGCGGCCCCTGGCTGTGGCACAGGCAGGGATGGAGGAGAGGCACCCCGGGGAGAGCAGCCACACTATAGCAGCCTGGGACTGTGCTGGTGCATGGGGTTTGGACTAGAGACCCACCCAGTCCCCTCCACCAAGAGAGGAACAGATAGTTGTCAGGTAATCTCTCTGAGCTTGCACATGGGCTTTCTTTAACAATAAAATAATTTGGAAAAGAAATCTCTGTTTGTCTTCCCTGTAAGCAAGATGGGGAAGTTAACTGTAAAGCCAAAAGGGACGCCAAGTTCCAGTTACATAAAACTTCTGAGTTTCTGAACACACACTTGGCTGAAATCAGGCAGAAAAGACAAAACTGCTGATTTTTCTTGCTTTGTTTAATTCTTTAATTCTTTTTTTTTAAAAAAAAAAAAAAAGACTAGAAATCCTGCAATATTTTCTTTCTGAAGCCCTGAGGCACAGTGGGAAACACGCACTGCAGGATCCCTTGAGGCTGTTGCCTGTAGTGGTGGGTACCTTGACTGCTCATTATGGAGAAATCAAGACCTTGTTTCCCAGCCACTGTCCTGGCTCTGATCACTGATTCTCTTGGGTTTGCTCCAAAACTGGGGAGTGGGATCCCTCTCACTCACTGGGATCCCAGGGAGTGGAAGGGATTAGGGTGCATCTGGTGGAAACCTGCCTGCCAGGCTGTCTGGGAAACCACACATTGCCCCAGCACAAGATCTGTTGACCTCCCTCACCAGATTTAATTCCAAATGGACATTCCTAAAAAGTACATGGTCACCCATGACAGCATTCCAGTGATGTGGGCTACCCCACCATGTCCCCATAACTGCAATGAGATCATGGCCCTGCCACCGCACACTGTTCTCTCATTCTTCCTGTGTATTCCCCGTGCTGCGTGCGTGGGTGTACAGGCACTTCAGAGCACACAGGTTTCCCAGGAGGGCTGCAAGAGGATCCACCATGGCCACGCACACCCTTGAGGTGGCTGGCCTTCTGTACCCATCTTGGGAGGCAGCAAGGGAACATGCATCGCTGCTCTGGTTGGCCTGGCTTATTCCCCAGTTGGATGTGATGGTGTGAGCATTGCCACCTTGGACCCCAACCCACACCAAGTCCTTCAGTTTAAAGCCCATCCCACCAAGCTGTCCAGCCTGCTGCCAAAGATTCCCTTGCTGCTTCTAGACAGATGGGTCCCATCCCACCCTAACAGGGTCTAGTCAAAGAATGTCCCAATGTCATAGAAGCCAAACTCCTCCCGATGGCACCAGCTGTGAAGCCAGAAGTTGATGGGCATTATACATCTATTTCTGGCTGCACCCTTTCCTCTTACTGGTAAAATGGAAGAAAAAAATAACTGGGGCATCAAAATTTCTCACTTGTAACCCCACAGCTTTATAGTCTTCCTTGATTTCTGCCCAGGTTCCTCCAGGACAGGACTATCACTTTTTCCCATCTCCCACCAACAAATACATGTCCTTATTTACTACTCCTCTTCCTTGGGGAAGAAGTCAAGGTAGAGGACAAAAAAGCAATTATTGAGTCAAAAGAGGATTGCACTTAGAATTTTGAGCCCTCTCACTCTACCTTGTCCCATCTTTGCCAGACTATGCCTCGTGCCCCAGATACTCTGCCTCTTCTTTCCTTGTATGAGTCAGATTAGAAAAGAGATGCTCTGGTACTATGGAAAAGTCTTGGTGGTGCTTGAGTAGTGACTAAGACCACAGCATCTATCGTCAGTAATTAAAGACCACTTGTCTCTACAGTGCAGCACTGAGATTGTTTTGTTGAGTCTTAGTATCAGCCATGAGCAAGCCAGTATGTCTAAAACAAGGACTTGCATAAAACTGGAATGAAACTTGCATTAAGTTAGGGGAAAAAAGAGCAGCAAGGTCTTATTTTTAAGTCATCTGCTTAGTACTTTTTGTGGGTTCAAAGGGGTCAAAGGTGCAAGATACTTCAATAGCATTACACAACTTCCGATTCGTTAGCATGGGGCTGAGTAATTCCGAAACCCTCACCTCTGAAGTGGAGCCAAATGACAGCAAGTGAATCACCCAGACCGAGACCCTTTTCTGCTGGCAAAATAACTGTGAACACATTGCAAATTGCACACATTTCTTTGCTTATTCAGCATTTTGGTGCAAGCGCCTTTTGTCTTGTCAGTATTGCTTACCAGTTCAGTTCATGAATGATTGTATTGTGAGATATCCTGTAATTCTTTTACTCAAAACCGAGTAACACAGATTTTCTGAAACAGAATGCATTTTTACACTTCCACAGAAGTTTGGGGGGGTTATTTTTCTTTTTCTTTCCTTCAGTCTCTGAACTCTGGGCTTCATCATTAAATGTTTAGCTTGAATCAGGATGTAAAGCAGAAATCACTCATTCATGATGCCTTGCTCATTACATCCGTCTTCACAAGGGAACGTCTCTTTGATTTCCTGTGTCAGAAGAACACGAAAATGGCTGTATTGGTGCAAATCCACTAATCCCAGGACCCTGTCCTGAACATTGGCCAGAAACCTGGGAAAAGGCTAAGAATAAGAAAAACAGGCAGGGAAATTTCACCTGGGTGCTCCACAGCTTCTGGTACTTTGCTGCTCAGGGATTTTATGAAATAGGTCATTTTGGAAGCAATCGGTACCCTTGAACGAATTCCTTATAGGTGAACTTGTTCATCGCTCTTTTAAACTCACAAAATTTCCTCACATCCCCAAAACCATGCACCAGGGGACCCTGCAGGGGAAACATGTCCTGAGAGCAACACCTGCCTCTTGCCCAAGCTGAACCTGCCTCCAGCTGAAGCTAATGCCATCTGATACACTCTGATATTTTATAGCAGGAAAGGTCATGTACAGTCCCTTGTACAGAAGCTGTTCCAGATCTTTCATCCTCCCCAAAGTTTTCCCAGCTCTGTTGTATCCCTTCTGAGATGGGAAGACTAAAACTGCACCTGGTATACAAGACACAGAGCATAGCGGATTTGCGTTGCAGCATTGTGATGCTCTCTTTTCCTTTCCTGCTCATTCCTTATGGCCTTCCGGCTTTTTTTGATGCTCCTGAGCAATGGACTGGTCCTTTCATGGGACCATCCATCAAAATGTTTGGATCTCATTCTAGCGTGCTCATCATCAGCCAGAATCCATCACCACATACGTGGCATTTGGGTTATTTTTCCTTTGCATCCAGTTAGTCAGCCTGCAGTTCTTCACTGTTGTCCCTCAGCTTTACCATTCTGCAAAACAGCATCATCAGCAAAATTCCTCTTTTCCCGGTTGCTAACAAATGCGTTGGAAAACCTGGATTTCAGTAATGTGGGGTTTCCCATGCTGCAGCTTGTGCCGGTGCCTTTCTGGCTCTTGCTGTGCTCCTCTGGGCAGAGTCTGGCCCCAAATACCAAATCTCTCTAGAAATACCTGCATCTTCACGGACACCAGGGGCTACTGGTGCTCCTGGGCATGGCATGGTCTTTCCATACCTGGGTGTGGAGGTGGAGGTGGGGATGACGGCACCTCCAGCTGTCTTTCAAACATTGCCTGAATCCTGGGGAATGAGCCTAGAGCTCCAAAAATCTGCAGTGACAAGGAAATGATGTGGTCTGCCTCTTCACAGAGGCAGCAAGCCAGGGTTTTACCCTAGTTAATGAGCTAAAATGCAAATAAGGTAAATATTCTCATTTGTGTAGGATGCCTTCTATTTTACATCGGGGGCAGTTTGGTCTCCATCCCCCAGACATCCCTCTCCCTTGTTGAGACTAAAATAATGAAGGCAGCATCAATCTGGAAAGATTAAGCCAGTATTTTATAGCTAGTGTGCTGAAGCAGATATATCCTTGTATCCAATATCGGACAGTGAGACATCTGTGGTAGCGTCTCTGAGTTTAACCACTCTATTATTGTGTATTTCTGGAAGCGTGCCTGGGAAGATGCTGAAGTTCAGCAAATGGAAACTGAAATCCTAGTACTTTTTCATGTATTAGCCACTGCTTCACGCTCAAGGAAAGGCGTTTTTGTAGAAAGCCTGTGTGAAAACCCAAGAAAAAGCAAACGCAACACAGGAAAAACTTGTTCAGCTTGAGCTCTGCTCAAAATTTTTGAGGTTCCAGGAGGCCCTGACTTCTCCAGTGGCTTCATCACAGGTTCACCTGCCTTCTCTGGCAGGACGTCTGCCAGCCACGTGTACCAGCCCAGGAAACCCTCTTCCCTCTGGTGGGGCTCCCATTCATTTTGCGACATCCTCTTTCCCCAGCCAGAAAGTTCTGCCTCCTGTCCCACCTGCCCTGCCGCGGGGGCTTGGACAGCTGGAGGAAGAGGAAGGATTCAGCCCGGCTGCTCCTACTTCAAAAGGCCGTTACAGGGATTTCTTAATTAACCTGACACCCCACTTAAAAAATGTAAAACAACGTGAAAGAGCCAAGGCTGTTCCATGATGAGGGACAGCTAGTTTGCGTAAGATATTGTTTCTTTTTCACATACGGACATACGGGTTGCATTAACATTTTGGCACATGGCAAGAAGTAGCTGAACATTTCTTTCTCCTGTCTCCTTCTACCAGTGCTGATGTTGAAGATTATTTCTATGGGTCTTCTGGTTTGGATGGGGACTAGGCATAGTTCTAATAAGGCAAGTTAGAGACCTTGGGCCAGTGTGCTCAAGGATGTGAATTTTATGCTCCCTTGCTGCCACGGGAGCACCCACCTGGGGACTGCTGGCCTGCCTGGGAGTTTAGTCATGGGGATGTGCTGGGATTGCCAGCCCCAGGAGGGAGGGAGCATCTGGAAATGGGCACAACACTGCAGCAGGACCTGACTTGTCTTCAGCCTGCAGATTGGACCACCTCGTCAGGACAGTTTAATTACTTTTTTCCAAATAACGTCACTTACCCTGATGCTTATGGTATTTATAAATGAGCTCTAATTCAATGATAACCACAGATCCCTACAGTGGACACCGCTGTATGAAATTACTTAAAGAGAAGAGAGCATGCTCTGAAATATCAGCTTAAATAAATCTGTGAAGTTACTTTAAAAAAAAAAAAATTAAAAAATTGCAGAAGCTGTTGTATCTGTCCAGAAATTCTGATCTTGTGGCAGATGTGGCCTGGGTCTCAGATGAGAATTTACACATGCTTTCTTACCAACAGATTTTTTCCATCCTGCAGAGGAACTCCATCACCTAGGTCATGTATCAGAACAATTCAAGCATGACCATACCACAGTTCAAGGTATAGAAGCTTCATGCAAGGACCAATACTAGGTAAAATAAATTTAGAAAATGCATACAAGAATACTTTTTTAAATTTTAAAATGTAATTAAATTCACATCTGAAAAAAGAGGGAAAAGAGTTAATCTTATTTACTTCTGGACTTTTGAGGCTCTATGGTTTGACCTGGCAAGTCTTTGCAGCCAGCAGAAAGAGATATTCCATAAGCAGGATCCAAAAGGCTTTTATGTTTTACCCATTTTGTCACCTTATCAAACAACACAGGCTGTAAGTTGCAATTTAAAAGGAAGATGTTTCCAAGATGTCTGAAGGTGGGAAGGATCAAGTGGAATTTATTGTTCCTGTATCTCCCAACACTTGTTAATTCTCATCTTCTGCTTTTTCAAATACTGTTTAAAAAAACCAAAACCACCACACACACAAAACCCCAAAACCCAAACCAAACTTCCCCAAACCTTTCCATATCTCTATGATCCAGCATCCCAGCTGGTCCCATGCCATTGTCCTTAAGCATTACAGTACAGCAAAGCCTGGCTACATGGATGGGTGGGAGGATGCTCCTGCCCAGGAGGTAGCAGCTGACCCCTAGCCACATGGAGCTCACCTTGCCTGCCTACCTGCAAAAGAAGTCCATCCAGTGCTGTGCCTAAGGATGAGGGAAGAACAGCTTGGGTCTGGAGAACTCTTCCCCTGTGCTGGAGCAACTGTGTCCTATGCCATCTTTCATTTGGACTGGTTTCCACCCAGGTCTCCCTGAATAGAAGCTGCAGCAAAAGTCCTCACTGCAATATACCTTTTGTGAGCAGCAAGAGCTTAGTTTATAGCCCCAGCCTGTGTGTCCTTCTGTTTGTCTCTTGAGGAAAGTTTCTAGGAGAATTGCAAATGAGTGTAAATAAAGTAAATTATCTTTGAAGACATGTAGAATGAATAGTCTTATTCTTCAGCCTGCTCAACAAAACATTTCATAGGGAGTACAACACAAGATGTGAATCTCTCAATCAAAGAAGAGAATAGAATTTGCTGAAGAACAAACTGATTGAGGAACAGAAAGGATCTAAACTGGTATTAGTTTACTTAAGACTAAACAGAAAACCTCCCCTTGCATCAGTAATATATCTTCCAAAGCTTGTATAGAAGCCATACAGGAATAAAAAATTATTAAGACAGTAACATAACAAGATTGCTGTGTCAATCTACACTAGGAAGATCATGACTGTGCATCTTATATTTCCACTCCATCTCCCTGCGTCATGGGAATGGATGCATTCATACCTGCATGATGTTTTCAAACAAGCACTAAAGCTTTGGGGGAAATCGCCCAGAGAAAGTCACTGCTCAGCATGGAGGACCATGCAGCAGAGCACCCCTCAACAGGGGAGGAGAGGACCTGCAACCACAGAGATGGCTTTGTTGCCTTCACTCTACCCAGCAAGTGGGAGGAGAGGGGCTGACTGCAGCCGTTACCGACAGAGCAAGGGGAAAGACTCCAGCCTTGCCTGGCTGTGCACAAGGATGCCCAGGTGAGATCGCCCATGAGGCATCTCTTTGGCAAGACTTCCTTGCTTTTTAAGTGTGATGTACGGGGCCGCCATGAAATTTTGTGATGCAAAGCCTAAACAACACTTCAACCTTCATGCTATTTAGCATGGCCCTTATTGCATAACAAACTAGAGACAGGCATAATGCATGACCGACATATGTCAATGGGGGAAGGGGATATAGAAAAGTTTCTGGCACAGATGCTCAGCTGCTATGCATTGACATAAAACTATTGATTCCCCTTGAGCCCTGAAGAGTCACGCAGAGTGGTCCTTTATCCTCCTACACACAACTGCTTGGTTTTTGTTCTTTCAACAAGACTTTTTTTTTTTTTTCACAAAATGAAAACAGAATTGGACCCACAACATTTGAATATCAATGAGAGGAGTACAGACATTACTTCCATGCAGAGAAACGTTCTTTAACACTTGTTTTAATGTCAAGGATCCCCCTGGCAGGTAGAAGTTCCATCCACCGGAGCCCAGAGGAAGGCACTAATTTAGAAATTAGTAGTTTTGCTTCTATTGTGCCATTATCCCACCACTGTATTTCTTGAATTTCATCAGCTGAGGGTCTGCATCACACCTTGGGTTGTCTGCAATGCTTTGCAAGTTGTGGTTTGTTCTGTTCCTGTGCTAATGGGGCTGAAAAGAGCAGAACCTCCCCATAGCTGCCTCTCTCTCTCTCTGTGAAAACTATTTCTTTAATCACACTGATTATCAAAATCGAGGTCATGACGCAGGTATGTTTGAGAAACTGTTTTGTGTGATCAGGGGTGGGGAAAATGAAAAATCAGGGCTTGCTGGATCAGCAAGCTGTGACCTTGCCTCCAAGGTGCGTGAGCCACAGAAAGAAATTAGGTCTATCGCACAACGTTAAGCAGAAGAGTGCTCTATTTAGGCAAAAAAAAATGACTATGCAAAACTAAAACAATGAGTAATGGAAACTAAACTTCAGCTTTTGGGGTTCCCATACTTCATAAAATACATATGTGGGGGTCTCGCAAGTCTGCGAGAATGAAGAAATTCTTTCCACCACCTGCTGCTTATCATAGAAGATTTTCCACATCAGTTGTTAATACACACCTGGAAGTCAGCAGGCTCAAGTCCAGTTTCCCCAGAAGACTGTGGAAACTGGTGGAAGTCTCCCAGCTGCCTCCCGGCTGCCCCACTGGCGCTGCAGAAGCCGATGCTATTTTGCAGCCTGACACTATCAGTGGTGGGTTTTTTTCAAGTTTAGAGATGGATCTTGCAGATTGGACCTCTCATTGGTTTACTCTGCAGTCCATACATCCGATGTCAGTACCTATTTTCTTCCCTTTGGTTTTCTTCAGCTGATGCTAAACAGGGCTCTGACTCATTAAAACAAGAACCCCCTTGGCTTACAGTCATGTAGCCTTCCTGATGGGATCTTGGGCTTCCCTGTATTCCTAGATGTGGTACCTGTGCTTTGAGACGTGCAAAGAATCAGGGCAGGCGCCCTTGTGTTGATGGGGACAGCGCCCACACTCAGTTTCTATTAGGCCTTTTTTATTGAAAAAAAATTCTACTCTGGAAACATCCAAAAAGAAACAAGACCTGTCTCTACTAAAAAAAAAAAGGATAATATTCAGCACAATTCAGATAAGCAATGTGGAAAAAAAAATTAATGTGTATTTTTAAATGGGCCACTTCCAGCAGTGAAGGGGGTGGCATAGTCTTGTCTCTGTAGGCAAAACCAGACCACCCACTTTTACTCAAAACAGCAGAAGACATGCAACATGAGTAAAACATCAGTGGCATCTTTCTGTTGATGCATGCAGCAAGAAGAGGGCAAAAATGACAGAGAAGATGGGAACTGATCATGGCCCTTGCTGGCTGGGCTGATGCACCTTGCTCTGCAATGATGGAGAAGTACAAAACAGGAGGTTGATTATCTCATGACATAAGTTATCTGTATCCATAGCAGTCACACCAGTCAGTCACTCAGATACCTTGGACCTGACCTAATAGTAGATGCTGAGAGACAGTGAAGTTTGGCAACCCCCAGGTCACAGGTTTAAGAGAACCCTGGTTCCTGCCGTTAGTCTCTTTCCCTCTGTGCAATAAGGCCTTTCCTTTGGAAAACAAAAGTGCCCTTCTTAGCTGACAGCAGTGGCATCTCCAGTTGCAGCTTCAATCCAGTTTTGCAGGTAAAGCCTCAGTGCCCCAGCAAGACAAATCAGCTAGGCATGGACCTCCAGGATCTTCTTCCACCCTGAGGGGGAAGGGAGAGTCAATACAGACCCACCAACAAGTTTCACCCTTTCATACCTGTGCTTTTGCTTCTCTCCTGTCACCAAAGTGACACATGCTGTCCTGTGATTCCTAGAGCAGGTGAAACATGAGATGACATCTGTAGACCTGGACACGTGTCCACATGCCTGATGCAGTGAGCTTCACTCCAGCCAGCAGAGCTGATGTTAATGTTGACGACATCTCCAGCTGTTTGTCTGGTTTTATTCTTCTGTCAGTCACTTTCAATAAAAAGCTGAGCCTTTTTTCTCTCTTACAGAATCTGCGAACGCCTCATACGGTCAAGAAACTGAGATTCTTCATAACCATAAACACTATGTATAATTTTTGCTTGTTATAACTCTGTCCAGATGCCGGTACTCTGTGTGCCCGTGGAAATTAGGCACTCTCCTCTTTCCAGCCTCTCCAAGTACCTCAGCACTCTGACTCACAATGAAGGGGAAGAAAAGAATGCAAAGCAACTGCTTACAACTCATAGTATTTTATTTGTCCTGGTTCTGGTGAAAGGGAAACAGAGCTTTGATACTGAAAACAACAGAGGTCTAATAATGATGTCAAAGTGTTATTTTTCCTTGAATGACACTGAGATCTTTCTGCTCCTCCTCCTCCTCCTCCTCCTCTCAGCAAGCAGCAGTCTCTGCACTTTGTCCAAGCTACAGTTGTCCCATGTGGGAGGAGCCCTGAAAGCCAAACAAGTGAAGGTAGAAAAAAAGCCCAAAGATAAAGGCTTCTTTGGAAACAAAAGAAGCTTTTCTCTAGATTTCATCTCTTAATATTTTGCAAGAGCTAAAACCACAAAAGGCAGGTTGGTTTCAGCAAGGGTGTGCCCACAAGTAGCCCAAACACATACAGTTCTGAAAGTATAGGTATTCCCACCAGCACCTCTCCACTGCTGTCAGGAAGAAGTGAGCCTACCCTACACGCACAAAAAGGGTCTCAAAGTTTAGCCCTAGCAGACAGCTTGTGCTCTGCTGGCAAAACTCTGGCACCCAGCCCTTTCCTTCAGGCTAGGGCTAGCTTCAAAACTGGCATCACACCAACAGTGGGGAAGAGCTCCAGGTGCAAGCCCTCATCCCCGAGCCTGCACATACAGCTGGACTCCAAGGGGATTGCCTGATCTGTTGCGGTTGCCTAACCCACATGGTAAGTATCCGCTGGATGAGGGACAGGAGAGTCTGGTCTTTCCCTGAGTTCAGGGGTGATTGCTTATGGTGATACAGAGTCAAACTTACAGCCGTGCTCTGAGGAAGCTTTAGGAAGGTATAAAGGATCACTTTTCATGCACTGAAGTCAAAGCACACAAGGAGAGGAGCAGGAAGAAACCCCATTGGGAAAAGATGGTTGGAGGAAGGGCAAGGAGATGTTCTAATTTTTCCCCAACCAAAAAAAAGTCTTCTTGTGTCTATCAAGTTGAGTGCCTTCTTCCCACTACCCCTCCACCAAATCTTTCTACAAACTGGATGTTTGGCAGGATAAACAAGCTGTAAATGCAATTAATGGCAAAGACAACTGATATTCAGAGAACCAAATGCCAGCTGGTTCACTTCTGCCAGGGAAAGCAAACAGAGGTCGCTGTGTTTGGGATGTGAATGTTTCAGCAGTTGAGGTCTTTAGCTTATGCCTTTTTCAGAGCACCATGTGAAATGCTTCCACCGTGACTTTAAGATCCAGTACTCCTGATAGCACTGAAATTCTTCCTTCCAACCCAGAGTATTTAGTGTCAGGATCTCAACCACACTCACTTTGACTGAAGGCCACTTCCAGTCCTTTCTCCTGTACTTCAGTATCTCCTCCCCAGAAAATTGGAGACACCAGTGTGAAGGCCCCAGGAACGCGAGAGCACATGGAAATTCCTCACAGACGTCCAAGTGACTTGGACATCTGCTGGGAAGCAGAAAAGCAAGTTACAACAGCAGGTCTCAAACTCACAGTCTGTTCCTTCCTCTCTTTACTACCACCTCAGGCTTACTTACAGAGTAAATATGGAGCAAGGAACTCTCTCAGACTAAATTTTAGTCAAATGAAAGGAACTAGCCTGTGGGAGCTGATAGCATAGCATGCCATGCTTCCAAAGAAAGAGAAGTCAATGGCCATTCGACTGAAGCACAGGTCAGCATCTTCTCTGCTCTTCAAAAGAAAGAAACAAGTTTTGAGACCTCACACTAGAGAGAGTTTTTGAGATCTCACCAGCTAGAAACCATACACTGGACGTGGTACAGGGACAAAACCGCAGGCCTGAAGAATTCTGTCACTCTCACTGCCTTGGACGTGTCCTAGGATGTCAGACTGTGGCTCCTAAGTTTGACAAGGCCCTAGAAGAGCTCATACTCAACTGTTGCTTGTGTGTTTGGGGCGTTTTGGTTTTATTTTTAGCCTTTCGGGCAGGATAGAGGCAGTACCTGGAGCCCAGCCAAACACAAGTATATGACTCCATGATTCAAACCAGCTTACAACTTGAGAAGGAACAGTTGAACACCAGTTCTCCATTCAGGGAGCCCCAAACAAAGGAGAGGGCCAGGGGCTGCTCAGAGGTAAGTGAAGCACCTGTAAGGACATGCTTAAATCAGAAAGAGAGGAAAGCAGGCAGATCCAGCAGCAATCACCAGCTGCGACTCACGAAGCACGGCACCCAACATTGTGTCTGTTGTGCAGAGCAAAGGGTGCAATCAAAAGGGGTTTCTGAGAACCACAAATCAGAAGCCAAGCAAGAACTACCCAGTTTCAAAACATGATGTCTTTCTACACAGCAAAATTAGCTGAAATGCCACCTAGACAGGCAGAAACCACAATTATCTGGAAGTGCTTGAAATCTTACTTGCGATAAACAGTAAATTTGAGAGACAACACTGAGTTTCTGTGCAGCTAACCACATTTAGCATGGCTGGCAAGCATCAAAGCTCAGGTATGTGCAAATGAGATACCAGCCTGAGAGCTCACCGCAGCTGGTGCAGGGGCTATTGCTGAAACAGTACAGAGAGTTTTGCACAACTATAACCAGAAGCCTACCCTGCCCATGGGATGAAAAAGGTTTCACCTCCTGAGCTGTAGGCAGCACAGGCTCCATTGCAGGAAGGGGAAATTCTCCTCTGCTTCCAAGAAAAATCAAGCAACCAAATGCACATGCACCTCATAGATGTCTTTTTGCTGGTAGGCCTGGAACTGGTAAATGGTGGCATAATGAAATGTATATCTTTGCATTAGGTGAGTCCTATATTTATTCTGTGGAGCAGAAATGGAGGTGGCGGACAGATTGCTGAAGATAATCTTCTACCAAACTACTTAGGGCTTGGAGCAGCCGACCCACAAGCTGATGAGAGGGAGCTGGGATTGCTGGTATGGCCATGGGAAGTCTGGGGAGGTTTGAGAATAGCCCCGACCATGGCACAGGCAGGAATAGAGAAGAGGCACCCAGGCAGGGGAGCAAGGTCCCCAGGGAGGTGTGGGGGAATCCTCATTACCCTTGCATGAGCTTTGCTGCATGCACTGTCAAGCTAAAAAGCCAAACTGAAGTTTGATTTTTTGCCCTTATATTTCAGGAAAGCAGTACTGTTGACCTGGAGATCTCTTTGCTAAGCTTTTCTCAACAACAAGAGGGTGTTTTCCCAGACTCAGCTTTTCCACTGTTTCTATGGTCTTTTATACCCACACGATGGACATCAAGATTCTGCCCTTCTTTACTCGTCTTCCATATGTTTGCTCTTGAGTGTGCAAAACCTGACATTACAAGCGACTTTGCAGACCTCCACCTGTGCATGCTCTCACTGGGTGATTATTCAGCACCCGCCGTGACAGACAGCCCCCTCTCTAGGTCTTACGTACATGGAAGGACTGTGCTCAGTGGTGTGCTAAGGGGCGCAAGTACATATATTTTGTCTCTTGACATATTGGTACCTAGACTAACTTCTTCTTGGCTACCTAAAAATTACATGTGCAGGTATTCATACAACATAAGCAAAACGTAACATGATTTCCAAATGGCACTGTTGTCTCATTCTACCAGGTAGGGACCCAGATTCTCTAATTATAGTACCCTTTTGCTTCATGCAAAGGTCACATGGACTGTAAGTCACATCTGTTGTATCACTGTGTTGTCAACTGTGAGTCACTTTGAGTGTAGACTAGAACCAGTCCAATGCTAGACACAACCTCCATGGAAATACTAGATGTACTAAACTAAATGTACTAGAAAAGTGAGATGCCAGGCTGGGAAGCTTGAAGAAGTTCACCACCAAAATATGAAGCCCATATGATCCTCCCCAAATGAGGGATCCTCCCCAAAAGCACAAATGAGTGTGCTTTTCCTCTACTAGTAATGCCTGAGTTAAGGCAAGGGTGGGCTCTGCTTTCCTGCAGAGAGCAACTCCCTCAGGAAAAAAGCAGGTGCTGTGTGGTCTTTACTCCAGACATCCCAAACTATGAGCTGCTCATCCTTAGTCACACGGTGTAACTTTTATTGGCACAAATCCCTAGTGCCTGCGCTATGCTACTAATTCATCAGCTCCAGTAAACTTCCCAAGCATCAGCACTCTGTTGATAGGGAATTTTGGATCAGAGAGTCCAAATCTAGAAATTAAATGAAGGTTGAAAAACAAACTACATCTCTGGATACAATACAGGTTAGTGCACAAGGGGAATTTGGCACTGCCATGGAGTTATTCAGTTCTTAGCATGTGTGTTCATTTGTCAAGCTGTGTTTGCTGATGGAAGCTTGTGGGTCCATCCCTTACTTTCAGGTCCCAAACTTCCAAATATTTGATAACACAGATATTTGAAAGGCAGTACTCGTGGTTTGCTTTTTCCTCCCATTCCTTTTGGTTTTTTTAAACAAGAATTCTCTAAATAAATAAGATGCATTTATCTTTGAGAACCACCACTTGCTACCAAAAAGGAAAAAAAAAAATGGTCAGGAAAGCACTCAATGCTTTTTCTCTGTGACCTCCACTGAGACCTGCAAACAAGCCCCTCCTGCTTTGGGGTCCGCTCACCTCTAGTCACAAGATCAGTTTGCAGGGTTGGTATCCATGTCTCTGAAGAAAATTCAGATGGCAGAAAGATCTGTGCAACATGACTGTGGCAACAGAGGCTTTCCCAGTAAAGTCAGCGTGCATTTCCCTTGCTGATTTCAGCCACACTAGGGTGTCTCCCAAAACCTTTCCTCTGAGCATGCTAATTTAAGGGGTGCTGGTGGCAGGCCTCTTGATCAGGTTAGGAAGCAAATTTTGTGAAGAAGCACTGGGTCTGCTTCGCAAAAGAAAAATGTTGTCCCTGACGTTTATGTTTTTGCCAGTGACAGTATATGCCATTGCAGAAATGGAACACAAGGTATGGGAGGAGGCCAAGAAGAAGGAACCTGGCTCTGGCATCCAAAGAGAAAGGGATTCCCCAGAGAGAGGGTGATGCTTCAGGAAGGCTGCTTGTGCATTTTGCACTCTGGCATCTTTGAGGGAAAAGCACAGAAAGTTGTAGGTTTAACCAACACAGGACCACAAGAGAACAGGCAACTAAGCCAACTCAAGAATGCCTACAGACACTTCTCTACCGAGCCAGGAGACCAGGAAGATCAAATCACATTCACATCCACCAAGTTAGAGTTTGACTTCCAAGGAGACCCAACAGGAGACACCTTGAAGGAAGTTCTTCACAGCAGCTCTTCTCCCAGCCCTGCCAAGTGTGAGATCTGGGCATGGAGCAGAAACCTTCTGTGCTGATTTTCCTGCTCATTATCCCAGGCTCCATCTCCAACAGCTCCTCAAAGTTTTCTCCAAACCTGGGCACATTTCTATCTGCCTGCCACCCTTCTCACTGAAGAAGAGATTCCCAGAAAGACGCAGAAGAACAAAACAATTGCTGCAGCTCAAACCTGTACCCTTATCATGCCTTCAGCAGCAGTCACTAACAGGTACTTATTACTGAAGAATATTGTAAGCATGTAGCTATGCATCCATAGAAAGCTCTACTGGGCTCCAGCTCACCAAATTAGCTCAGCTCAGCTCACTGAATTAGAGGCGGTATCAATATAATTAGTGGTTTTCCATGCAGGCTTTTCTTCCATGAATGTATTCCCAGCAGATCTGTCTTCAGTGGTTGCATCCTCTCTCTTCTTGAGCCCATGGGAACTGTCAGCACCTTCAGCTTCTTCTGGCAGAGAGTTCCATAGATCTACTCCAAGCACCAACCGTGTGGGCGATGCCCAATACTGGACACAGTATCCAGATACAACCTCCCGGGCACTGAATAGAGGGGAAAACAACATCCTTGAATCCCCTGCCCCTGCAGCACCTAGGGTAACCCGGGATGTGATTCACCTTCTTTGCAGTGAGAGCACACCTTAAGCCACATTCAGTGCAGCATCCCCTAAGTCCCTTCCAGGAGAGCTGCTCAGCCAGTTGGTTTCCAGCCTGGATCTATGCAATGGGGTTTTCCCACCCCCAGTGCAGGATTCTGCACGTCTCACTGCTGAGCTTCAGGAAGTTTCTGTTGGCCGAATCCCCACGTTTCTCAAGGTCCCTCTGGACTGACGCTCTGCTCTTCAGCACGTCAGCCACTCCCCTTAGTTCTGCATTGTCCACAAAGTTGCTGAGGGTGCACTCTGTCCAAGGGCATGCGTGGGAGGTAGGGGGAAAAGGCACAGGGAACAAGGGCGGGCCAGGGAATATTCAACAGCAAAATTTTACAGCAGAAAAATGAGAAGTCTGGGTAATGTTCCCCAATGTGGTTGAAAGGGAAGGAAGCAGCATCAGGCATTGCAAACTGAACAGATGAAAGCAGAGCAGTGCACAGACAGGTCTGGAGCACCAGGAAGGCTTGTAACGGGTGCTTAGGGGTCCTGCTGAGCACCCCCATCGGCAGTATATACAAGCAAAGCTACCAACTCTACGTAAACAACAGCAGACAAGACACTTGCACCAACACACTTACCCCAGAGCAGAAGGCTGTGCCATTTGAGTCATCCCTCCTGCTCTTTAAGGGTTTCAAAGGGAGAAAGTCTCACGCCAGTCTGAATTTCAGTAGTTTACACCCATGGTTCTGCCAGGTGGCATGCAACGGTGCTATACTGGAGTGGTGTCTGCAGTACACTGTGTACAAGGCTGTCAGCAGCCACAATCAGACACAGTGTACTCAAGAAAAGCTCCTGAACATTGGCCAAGCAGGATTTATTCCAAGCTCCCCATGCACCACTTGTAACCCTTCAATATACATTGCTGCTAGGAAAGGTAGCTCACTCTCTCAGAACAAAAATGGAAAGGATTAACACATGTTTTTTATCCCCCCAAAGAAACACGAGACCATTTCACCTTTGGAAAACAGGCTGTAGTCACTGGCTGCTTCCTAGAGGATTACTTGCCCAGTTTCAAGAAATCTTTTAAGGTTTTTTTTTGGTAGGGATCCCCATGCTAGCAGCAGATGTTTTGATGGGAAACTAAGCACTCCCTGAGTTTCCCAGACCCAGAGAGCCAGCATAGCAATCCTACCCCCAACACTTTCAGGAGGTAACACTTTTTCAGAAGAGGTAATGCTTGGGATGATTCTCATTTGCCTTGGGCACACCATGGCTCCCAAAAGGGGGGCTGCGAGCAACGCAGCCATGTAACGACCAGAGATCACTGCCAAGACCCTGGAGACGCAATTGGCACAGGGCATCAGATCAATGTGGCTCCTGCTCCCAAGGGGGTTTCCAGGGCTTGTTCCCTTGCTGCTTTTTCACCCACAGTTTTTATGCCACTCCAGGATGGCAGCTCCCAAGGTTAGGGTGAGGTTGGGAGCCTGATCAAAGTTTGATGGTGGGAGTGACCTTTGCAACCAGGAGTGGGGTTGCGAGTCCAGCAGCAAAACCAGGAACAGGGCAGGCAAAGAATATTTTTCCTTTTCCATAGCTTGCTCTCTGTCCCACAGCTTTTGTTGTGGGCTTTTGTTGTTGGTTGGGTTTTTTTGGTAAAGATTAGCTATTTCAAAGCATAACACAGAAGAACTTGCTGCCTGTTTAAAAGCCATCTATGCCCCACCTCAAGTGTGGAAAGCTGGAATTTAGCAGGGAAACTGAGAGAAGTTCCTGGAGTAGCTTTCTGTGAAAGATTTGGGACCTCAAAGTAACATACCAAGATTTCACAGCACATTTTGTAGCTACTTAGTTTTAATATGCCCATAAACAAACTGCTCAGGAAGACTTCTCAGCACATACTGGCCTCAATTAACTACATGTTGAGAGATGTAAGGCTTGTGAATGCGGGGAATGTCCAGGCAGAGAAACCTGGGCTTGCCAAATCTCTCTGGAAAGCACTGTGGCCGTAGTACGCAGGTATGTGTACCAAGCAAGCCTGCACCAACATCTCATGCCCACGGTCACACCAACAGGAGCAGATACAACTTGTAATTCCCATAAGCAGAAAATACCCAGAAAAGAAGCTCTAACCAATAGTCCTCAGAGATCCCAGTGGCTTGGGGGTACTTTCAACTACAAAGAAGAGAGGGTCTGAGTCTTTTCTGCCTTGGGTTTGGGGGTTTTCTGTTGTCTTTTATGTTTGCCTGTAGACCTTGCATAAACAAAAATAGAACTGTAAATTCATCAGCTGCTTTGTTCTGTGCAAGTAATTCACTCGGCTCTATTCACAGCTCAACCTCATCCTGCAGTGAAACTCACATGCTTTGGTTTGTTACGCCAGCATAGTCTAATTCCAGAGATCACAAAAATAATATTCCAAGTTTAATCCCAAAGAAAGGATTACTAGGGATCAAATCCATTATTTCACAATAAATCCCTTTTATGTCTTCTTTTTTTTTTTTCCCCCTTCAGCGATCAAAGCAAGTGGATTTCAGCTTTAAAATGCTGCTGCCATACAGCAGAAGAGATCCTTGCTCAAGGCACAGGGCTCAACAATTACTTTCATTTTTTTCACAGTATCAAAGGAGATTTATTTTTTCCCCCTTGCCAAAAATAAAGTCTGGTCTAGATTCTCAGCTGCAGCTGAGAGCACTGGGAGAAAAAGTAGCTGCAGCTCATTTTTGCAGCTTCCTAATCTTGTAGAACAATTTCAAATGTTCTCGGTTGTCCACAGCCTGCCACCGCTGTTTATTCATTTGAAAGTCTGAACCAAAAGGCCAAACTCTGGCTTCAGCAAAGGGAGATTCAGAGACCATGGAAGGTGGGGTTTTTCCTCTAAATACAAGGCTAGACTCAGCTCACGAATTCCAGGTTTTTTCTCATTTGATATTTCCATAGTTTGCCGTGCAAAGCTAAGCAGATGAATCAAGAGCCTTTAGCATCCTACCATCCAGCGATAGGACATTGCAGCTCTAATCCCTTGCATGCAAGTTTTCCATGCAACATGGACAGAGTCACCAACCACAAAATCCTAGACCTGCTGGCCTTGCTGGAAGAAATGACAATCCTAGCATGGACAAAGACAGCCACCTGCTCCCCCCGTAACACATCTTATGGAAGACACAAACAGGAACTAAACTGGTATCAGCCTTGACCACGTGCTACGTATAAAAAGTACGAACTTGACTGGGTAAAACAGATTGTGCATCGTCATTACTGTGAAGTCAGACTCTTTATGGTTTTCTGCTAACAGGACCATATTTTTAGTCCTAATCTCAATCTGTTTGAATTAGCTCTGCTAAAGCGAACAGAATGATACAGGTCAGATCAATTATTACGAAAAATTCAATTATGATAGTGCCATATGCAGCACTATAAAAAGAATGCAGCTGTACATATGGCTGATGAAAGCAACAGCAGTTAATGGCACAAATGTCCAGACATTGTGATGTCCTTTAGTCCTTCAACGCTTTCTACATGGGCCATGCTGAGAGGACGAAAAGTGCCTACACTTGTCCTTTTTGAAAAACTGCACCAGCTTTCAAATGTCCCTCTCCACCACCATCCAAAAAGCCAAGAATCATCTTCTCATGGAGGCTGCATGGAGCACTGAGAGTTTCTTTTAGGAGGTGGAGTTGAGTTGATCTTGCTTGTGTCATGAAAATTTCCACCAAATATAAATAAATAAATAGATTGCCCAATATTTCTTAAAACAAAAGAGCTAACTTACCCTGAGGACACTTGTGGCCATGAGGTTCTAAATCCTTAAGCCTGAGCTGTCCTTCAACCATGAGCAACAGAGCACCTTGCATGGGCTAAGTCCAATGTGTGGGCTAAGTTGGATATCCATCACCATGTGCACGGTCAGGACTTGAACATCCTGAGCACACAACTTAAAAAGAATGCTGCATATGCTGGAGACTCATCCCTTTTCCCAGGAATGGGGGCAAATTTCTGCTCATGTCAGAAGCAGCACTGAAACAAAGCCTGCTGAGTAATGCATAAGTCCTGAAAAAACAAAACAAAACAAAAAATCAAAAACTTCCCATTCCATACTTTGGAGTTACAGGAACCAGGCCTCTCAAAAAAAACTGGGAAGAGGATAAAGACCTTACTATGCCCTGATAAAGAGGAGATCTGTGCCACCAGCCTTCTGGCTTCCTTTGTGCTTTCATCGTCTAGAGCACTGATCTCCAAAGTGGGATGCACAAGATGATCCACTGGGTTGCAGGAAGAAATATTAGAATTTCAGTAACATGTATGTAAAACTATATACACACACATTGGAGGTGCATGCTCAAAAATCTTTTGTAGATAGGGGTGCATGATCAAAAAAGTTTGGTGACCATTGACCCAGAGGAATCCCCAATCCAGACAGCAGTTTCAGCCCAAAAGCTCAGGAAAAGCAGCTGCAACGGCAGGGCACACAGCCACCCCTGCAAAGCTGAGGGAAGGGAAAGCAAGTGTGAGACCATCCATCACCCCCAACATAGGAGGGATAGCACAACTGGCACTCACCACAACAGTGAAACCAGCTATGCAGACCACTGTCCTGGTCATGGAGGAAACCAGCCAGGGAAACAACACCAAAATAAAACCCTAAGCCCAAGAAAAAAATGCATTTTCTTTACCTTCCATTCTCCACAGAGATGATTTTGGTGCTAGTCATAGCAGCAGAAGGTAAGCTGCTTCTAGGGAGAAATACCATGCCTTGGCATTCCCTTTCAGCCTGCAATGAAAGAGGAAGGAAGTGACCAGGACTAGAAGACAGAGCAAAAACCTCTGAGAAGTTGCCATCAACTGAACATACACACACACACACACACACACACAAAAAAGCCCTCAGTGGATTGACCAGTGTTCAAAAATATGTCCAAAGGATGCTCTTCCACGTCAAACTGCACTGGCACACTCCTCCTGCCCAGGCTTCCAGATGGTCCGTCTTTTTAGCCCTGCCTTTATTTTAAGCAGACAGCCTGAGGCACAGCAGGACATATCATTGCTTTATTTTAGACCAGAGAAAAGAAAAGTTCTCCTAGCAAAAAGAAATTATTTTTCTAAAATTAAAAGCCCCAAATTTCTCAGATTTCCTTTTATTCTTATTCTTCCCCACACAAACATACAGTTTTTAGAGACCATAGCTCAGCAGAGATTTAAAGGAGCCTCTTGAAGGTTGATAGCCCCTGTATTGCAGTCAGTGATTTACAGATATTTTTTTTTTTCCAAGCCTAAATCATGCATTCCGTGCTGGACAACTTCAAGTGCAACAGAACAGAGCCTAGATATTATAAATCTATTTCTTAAACAGTTTTCAAGGTTTTCAAAAAGGAACCTGTTAAAATGATTTCACACTCTCAGGAAAAAAAAAAAAAAAGAAAAAAAAAAAGAAGAATTTGTGTCTGCTATGGAACCAATTGACTTCAGAAAGCATATCTTAAATCTTGATAATTATGTACTGCTTAAGTGTGATACTAGAGCAGATCTTAATACAAGGGAAAAACCCAGCTTTGCATCTCCAGGGGTTTCCGGGCTGGGAACTGAACAAGATGCTTTTCCTGACGCCATGTTCTGAAAAAGGAGGGGAAAATAACCAAGAGCAGCATGCACATGCAGTGGGAATCAAAACGCTTTCTACTGTTTCTCTTTTCCTTTTTCAAAAAGCTGCTTGACAGGACATCTGCAGAAGGGAGGGAAGGATCTCCCAAAGACGCCACAGTCCAGATCCTGGCCATGCCCACGGAGTGGCCCTCTCATGCGCTAGAGCTCCAAGGCACAGCTCTCACTGCAAATACACAGCTTGAGCAGACACCCAAGAAGTTCTGTGCCCCCACAATTAAAGAAGCTGTTGGCTTAGGAACCCAGCAGCAGGCCTGTTCTCATCTGATCCTCCCTGGTGTTTGGCCCTTCGCTGAAAGCTCACCCCTGGAAGATGTTAAGGGGAGCAATCTGAGTCAATCAGAAACACAAAGCCACTCAGTCTCAAAAAAAGTGCTTGGATGCGAGTCAAACAATACAAGTTTTGAAAATTATTTTAGACTAAATTCTTCCTCAGGACATGATCTCCAAGGGCGAAAGCCTGGCTCCACTGAGGCCAAGAGCAAAGCTCCTGCAGACCTCGGCAGGACCTGGCTCCCACCCAAAGCAAACTCTTCAAGTCTCAGTCAAGCTCTTCAGCTGCAGACGTTCATTTCTATTATTTTTGTAGCCTTTTTGTCTCACCGAAGGGATCCTTCCGCAGTAGCCATCCAAAAGCCGTTGACAAGACAGAAGAAATTTAATTTGCAACTGAAAAAGAAGGGTATAAATTATTTTTGTTCTCCAATTAAAACCAGTACATCTGTGACACAGTCTCCAAGCCTGTCAGTGTCAATCTGGCCAGTGGAGGAGTCCCACACAGCTCAAACTCTTCAGGGACTGGGATTATGCTCTGTTCTATTTCTGCACAGCACCTAACCCTACAGGACCCTGCATCTGCAACGGGAGCCTTCCAGGGACCATGGTAAAAGCAATTATAAGTACAAGCATTTTGATTTTAGCCTTGTTGACTTTCCTTTTGCCAGCATTGTTTGTCATTCCCAGCAGACCAAAGGCATTTTTCCCTCATGGGGGAGAGCACTGTGACAATGATGCTGGAGCACTCGCCAGTTTTACATTTGGAACAACAGCATCAAGTAAAACATGAACTCTCAGTTTTACAAGTTTTGTAGCTTCTGATGATTTGTTTTAAAGCCTCTGCTCCTGAAAAAAAGGTAGTTAGACCAGTCTCAGTTCTTGCTGACAGAAGGAAACATCTAGTCATCATGGCTACAGGGTACGGCTCAAAAGCACTACTCTGAGCGTGTCAAAAAGCTGGAAAACAAAGAACAGCCCATGCTGGACTGATTTTGTTCTTTGAGGTAATCGTGGACCAGCCAGGTCATCACATGGCTGGCAGTGATGAACACCCATCACATACCAACTCCATGGTACTCGACCACAGGAGCAGAAGCGACCGCAGTGCCTGCCAGAGGAAAGACACTTTCTTCACCCAAGAAATCAGCAACACCTATAACCGTAACCGACATCTATTTGCTTTGTTCCTGGTGTTAAAACACCGAGAATTTTTGCCACAGGATTTTCCCCCCTGAATGCCATGGGTTCAGACCTTAACTCTCTCCTGATACCCAGAAATTTTCACCATATGCTTACGATTAAGAAACCATTCTCAGCAACCAGAAATACAATATACTTTGAAGGAAAGAAAACAAACCAGGTCTTCATTCTATCTTCTACTCTCCACACACTCTGACATTTTTATGCAACCGGAACAGGGACGCACCCTTCTCATTTCTATATGCCAAGTTGGTTAGCTGCCATGTTATTAGAGCCCACAAATCTCTGGCTTCATCCAAGGAAGGAAGTCAGGCTCCAGCAAAGGCAAGCTGCATTGAACTTGCTCAAACATGCATATTTAAAGTGCTGTCTTCTCCCACAGCCCGAAGGACGTTGCACCACCATCCAGATAAAGCCTTAGTGTAACACGCCAAAGCGGTTGCTTACGTTACAGTTCGGTCCCAGCCACTAAAGGCAGATGTGAATTTTAGACCTCAAGAAATGCAGGGCTACTTGAGCCTCTGGTAGCTCCAAAGCCTTTGCCCAGCACACAGGGAGCTCTTGAGCTTTCATGTAATTTTCTTTGCTCATGTTTTTCAAATGGACACATGGATCACCCATCAACAGCTTAGTATTGCTGAATCACATCAGAGTAGTTCCACCAATGTTGTCTTAAGCCTTTGTCTCATCTGTTGTGGCACCCATGTGACTACAACCACGCTTATGTGTCTGGGTTGGTGACAAACAGAAAATTGTGTTTGATACCAAATGTGCATCATTTTGGCATTTCTTGAACCCATCTACCCTTCCCAATTTCACTAGGGCAGGAGAATTGGCAAGCTGCACTTCTGAAACAAGATGGAAACAATACTAAAAACTACAGGAACTACAGCCAGCTCTTCTGAAGCTCTTCTGGCCCTTCAAAAGAGATACGGGCAACTGAGGGCAGGGCAAGCTCGAAGGTAGACCTACATAAGTTCCTGTAGGAAAAGCCGTAGGATAGCCTGGATGCACAAGCTTAATTTTAGTTTTGGAGAAGTTTTCATAGCAGTTTGGCACATTAAATAAAGTCTTTGGTTATATTCAAACACACATCAGGAAATGTCCAGTCATCTTGACTTTCACAAGTTTAGAAGAACTCCTGAGAATATTTTGCTGTAAGGCTAAGCTTTGTCAGAGGGAGAACTTCACAGACTTCTACATCATCCTCAAAAGAACCAGCCCTGAGAGTCATGCAAGATTCCTCCTTCCTCTCTCCCTTCACCTCAAATCAACCCCTTGTAAGAAGTCTTAAGTACCGCAGTCATCTGTGAGTCACTCACGGCACCTACGCCACACATGTAGCCACCTGAAGCAAGTACCGCTGGAGCCAAGCTTCATGCTGCATGAGGGACACAGTGTTCCCTCGGCGGCACATCTCGCTCCCTTGGCAGCTGCTGTAAAGGCTGTTCTTTCTGCTGTGGACACCAAAGGAAGTTGGAAAACAACCCAACCTTCTATCAAACAGAAAGAAAAGGGGCGGGGGGAGGAAGTTACAAATCAATAAATATACCAAATAAATATGGAGGGTTTGTAGAGCTGATTAACTCAAAGCTTATTTCCCCCGGAGCCAGCTTCTAACACCACCCAACCACATCTAGACCAAGTTCTGAAAATTCCCATTCTTCACCCAAAAGGAAAACAGGCAGCTCCCCCTGATTTCTAAGTAACATGCTTTCCTTTCCAGCTGTTTAGGTCCTGTGCACTTTAAATGCCTTCCTCAAGCTAGCAGCAGTTCAGAAGCAGGTGATGTCTGTGGTGTACCAAACCCCAGATGCCCTGATGCACACTTGCGCAGGACCACAAAATGAGCTTGAGAAATTGTGACAGTGTGAAAATGCTAGATAGCATCAGCTAGAGTTGGGATTTCTTTGGAGGGAGCAGCCATTTTCTCCCCCCCCCCCCCCCCAAAAAAAAAAAAAAAAAAAGTTGAAAGTGTGAGAACTGGGAGAACACATGGGTTATTTATGAAACCCTCATGGTGAGAAGGACAAAAGCAGTTCATAAATCTCCACACTAGCCAGGAGACCAGCCTATCTGCAGAAATAAGGGCTCAAAAAGACCTTTGTGGTTAGAGCATGGCCACAAGCTAACGAACTCTCACAACAAAATAACTCACTGAATTCTTGTAAGAACTCCCACCCATGCTGGAAATAATTCATGCATTTTCTTAGCATGCCTATGATTTGCCTCAGGTTCTTCTGAGGATTTTTCATTACAAAATGTTGTTCCTGGAAAAATTTAGATTTATTAAAACCGAAACTTTTCACAGGAGCCTATAGGAATAAGCAGCAGTCTGGTGCTCAGAAGCCTTGTGGGAAAACACACAGACTTAAATTCCTGCTAGAATTCAGCTCATGGTTTGAACCTAGATTTTCCACCTTTGGTTTACTACCCAGATCTGGGGTATAACTCTCTTTTGCCCAGCCTGAGATCCCCCTTCTTGAGGCTTGCAGTCAATCGAAGGTATTGAGCTTGGCAAGGTAATGTGACCCGGTGGTAGAGACATTCCCTCTGAGGGATCTGCATGTTGTGAGGGCTCTCAGCACCACCAACAACCACAGAGCAGAAGTCCCCGAACTATTTTCACTGGTGATCCTGCTTCCAGTTTCACTTCAAGCTTGTGACTCCACTTCCACAATCCCTTAGGCTCTGCTATAATCTGCAAAGCGCCAGTGATCCCACCAGGCTCTGAATACTGGGCTTCCAAAAACACACTAAATTGTTTCCTCACTGGTTTTCTTGCTGGTTTATGGCATGTTTTTTCGCTGGTGATGGAGAAGGTTTACCCACCACCAGTAATTCATTCTCATCCAACCCAGGTTTTAAATTGTGTTTCTGATTTTACCACTGAACCCTTGTGCTGTTTCTCACTGTGGTATTTACTCACTGCGCAGTAAACACAACATTGCACCCTGAACATCCTAAGTGAAGATCTGACAAGACCTTATTTCCATATTTCTGGCCAGGGCACAACTTCTGTTTCAGAGCTGTTCCATTTTGTGGTTTCAAGTAAGGTCCTTCAGCATACTACATACGCAGGCAACATTCACGCTGTTCTCCAAGCACAGTACTGGTATTGAACCATCAATCTTGTATTATTGCAAATTTTGGACCACAATTTGTCACAATTCAGTGTTCAGAGGTCATTCTAGAACATCACATGGTTTTCTAAAGATGAGGCAATGACAGCGTGTGTGACTGTACGGTAGATGCAAGTCTGCTTGTAGCGTTGCAGGATTTTGTTACAGCAGCTTTGCTTATTGAAGTGAAGGACTTTTGCAAGTCTGTGCTGCTCTTTGGGGAAAGCTGTGTCTGTACAACTATTAAATACAGAAGCCAGTAAAGTCCATGTAACTTTCTCATCACTGCACACATTTCAACACCTCACTAGATCACAAGCTCAACCCATCTCACCTCATATCTTTATATGCATCTATTCTTTTGAGATTGCAATCAACCAAAAAACAATTAATCACATGCTCTAAATAACACATAGGTATGTTTAATCTGGAAATAATTCTTCTCTTCCAGTATGCAAGAACTGTAACTATCTCAAAATGAGTTAGGTCCATAGTGGAACATCTGCTCTGCTCCCTGGATTAGAGAGGATTCTGTAGGAAACCACACTGTCAGCCTTATAGCAGATGGCAACAGCATCATTCAAATTGCCTCTTTCTCCTTATGCTTCCCAACACAATGCAACAGCAGTTCTCCTTAAGAACAATTGATGCTCCCCATGCTAACTCTAGAGCAGAAGTTGTCCGGCCTGGTGGGTCTCTGTAGCTCCCACAGTGCGTTCATGCCGCCCTACACAACAGGGCATTTCTTCTTTCCCTAAATCCACAGGCGAGTAATACCTTCCCCTACAACTTGCTAGTCCCATTTGGATGGGCAATAGCAACTTCCAGCTTGGGACCCCCAAGACAGACTTTGGCAACCTCCCCGTCAGCAGGAGTCCGCTCCTGCCAAAGGACCAGGGCAGTCATGGCATTTTCTAGCCAAGCAGTGAAGCGGGACAAAGGTCCCCCATCCTTGGTCTCTGATGACCCGTGCCAAGGCTGACATCTGTGGCCACCTTTCCCCCTTCTCCGTGGACAGCCTGAGGTCTCTCCAGGTGAGCATCTGCCCGACCGGCTGCTTGTGCTTCTGTGGCTGTTCTCCGTCTTGACCAAGAGGTGGAAGCAGAGCCCCCTTACCCTCCAGCGTACAGGGCTTGCACCGAAACCCCAGGTTTATTACCTCAAAATTAGGATCTCCCTGCTTATATGCAATTACGAGTGATGTCTGTCTCGAGTCAGAATGCTCGGACAAGATTGTTCACGTCCTGCTGTCTGCATAGGAAGTGCTGAGGGTTTTCCCTTAGTGCTGGGGCACATGATCCTCCAACAAATCAAAAAATAAGCAGTTCAGCACCATCGGCGCAGTCTTCATCTTGCTCAGCTGGTTGCGTGCGAGGAGATCACTTATGCAAAACGCCTAACTTGGCCCTGGTGCAGAGCCCAGGCTCGAGATCCTGCAGCATGAGGAGCTGGGAGAGCAGGAAGCAATGCTGGGAGCAGGGGGACTAGATCACTGCATAGGGAGTAGGTCCTTGGGATTAGATCCCTGCTCCTGCACAGAAGCAAGGGCAGGTATGCCCTGGAAAACACTAGCTGCCAATTAAAAATCAAACCCAGCAATGCTTTTACAGGATGCAACACATGTTCCTTCTTTAATTGCATCCTTCAAACAATGAAACCCTTGTACTGAAATTATGGGTACATGGCAAGATTATTCCCTGAGTATTGTTAAAAATATAGAGCTAATATTATTTTTTTTTTCAATATGGCATGCAATAGGTGATCTTGAGATGAGCACTTGGCTGTCATGGGTATTTATCCATGGCATTTAGACAATGCTGATTGCCCAGATCAAACAAGTGAATTCAAGAATCAAAACTGAAGCAGACCTGGCTTCTTGTCATTTCTTTACGTTTTTGCTTGAAGTGCTTTGTTTGCCCACCCCCCCCCAAAAAAAACCCCAGCCAATTCCCACGCTATACAGAGCTGTTTTTCAGAGCTTTTATCACCTGTCAGAGGAAGAACGTGGGTCTGTTTTACTCAGCCTAGGAATTAACAGCACACTATTACTATAGATCTGCACGCACAGCAGAGGCTGCAAAGCACAATTTAAACAAAAAAGAAAAAAGCGCCAAACTTACCACTAAACATTCAAGTTGCAAAAGTTTCAGTTATGCAAGTGCACATTTCCTGGGTGTGAACATCTGACACACAGTAAATTAGGTGGAGAAGGAAGTTAATAAATGAGCACAACCAGCGCAGTTGAAAAGTAAGTGGATTTGAAACTTTCTAAATAAAATCAGTCATTCAAGCCTCCGTGCTTTGAGTCAGCCTGCGTGCAGCATCTCAACTTTGCAGCTGTGCACAAATGCTTGCAATTACCTCTGGAAGACATACTCCCAAAAAAGATACACAGGTTCCCTGGATTTTATGGAAGAGAAATACATATTGCAGGGAGGATTTCCTTACACCCATTTCAAAATGCTGTGCCTGCTAACTTAAAAAGAAAAAAACCACCATTTACTCTTCCATTGAAAGAAAACCCTGGGCTACTTTCCCCGCCCCAGTCTCCATGGGACCCTACACCGGACTCGCTCCAGTTAGCAGATGCCTCTCTTGCACTGGGGGCACCAAACCGTTCCTAGTATCCGATGTGGGTCCCCAGTGCCGAGCAAAGAGAATTACACCTTCCCCAGACCTGCTGCATGCACTTTGGCCAGCGCAGCCCTGGACAGAGCTGACCTTCACTGTTGCCTATGGGTAAGCTCACCACCCCTTTGGGACCCCACGCCCCCTTCAGCATAGTTCTCCTTCCACCAGCTCCCCAACCCTTTTTTCCATTCCATACCTCCAGTATGGATCCCATGCCTCAAATCTGTCATATGAGCATACTCCATCTCTGCCATCACTCCTCTGGCCTATCCAGATCGTCACAGCGTGTCTTTATGAAGCAGAATCAGGTTTTCCTGTATAGACAAACTCTTTTTGGAAGCATCTCAGTCTGGTTTAGACCTGCTAGCCTCCTGGAGAGCAAGTCCAGTCTGCACCCTCAGTGCCAAAAAACAAGAGAGAGGTTTGAGTCGCTCTAGATTTTAGCAGCAAGGAAGTAATTTTGCAGCCAGCCCATGATTTAGTACAAATTTTCTGCATATTTTGGGGTTTTTCCTGTAAGCTTGCTGCTCGTCATTGCTTTTCATCCCCTATCACAACTACATTTGAAAGGCAAACCCTTACCTTCCCTCAGACTCCTTCTGTGTGATAATTTTTCAGAAGTTTGTTGAATCAAGTAGCAAACCATGCTGATGTTTCGAGTGTCTCAGTTTGGTTCCTGTTATCAAATCCAGAAAAAAACCCACAGATCTCCACAGCCAAACTCACTCAAGAAAAACTGAAAACAAACCAAGTAATAGGAACGCCACATCCAAAAATAACCGTATATCCATCATTAGTGGTTTGGTTGCTCTTAGGGAATCACAGTTCAACAAGGACATACTCTGCCACTCTGTGAGCAGGATTTCATTTTTGAAAGGGAGACCAGATGTAAGCAAGACTTTCAAAATCTTTATGGAATATAAACCACAAATTTAAGCACTGACAACTGTGCTTCTTGGTTTATTACCTGGGAGTATTAAGCACTGCACAGAGTGATCTTCGCTGTGTGTGAGGGGCATCCCTAGGATGGATCCTGAAGCGGTGGGAGCTCTCCATCCTCAGGGATGCCCTAAATCACCTGGACACAGCCCCCCAGCAACCTGCTGCAACGTTGGCCCTAGGGACCTCCAAGGGTGCCTTCCTACCCAAGATTTTCCATCATTAAATTCTATCCAGGCTGATAGCATGGCAGATCCTGCTTTTTTTTTTTCCCTCCTCAGAACACTCATCAAGGTCTCGTTCTACCCAAAAACGCCTATTCAGTGTCCATTTACAGTTGATGAGCAAGTGGGACTTTGGCCTAAACCACCGCCAGTTGGAAGTTCAGCTGAGGCCATGCACCCCCACCATACAGGCTTTTCCTTTTAATTCCCCATCACCACTGCTGATTTACAGCCCCCAAAGCAATGACCCAGCACACTCCTGCCATTTACAGTTTCCCTCCCCCAGTGGGCGGCAGGAGGTGGCTGAACACCAGCGTTTTCTCAAGGGGGTTTTGGCAGCTGAGGTGGTGGTACCTGCAGACAGCAGCGAGCTGCAGCCCCTGCTTTAGTCCCCGCTGTGCTGCAACCCCAGCCTGTGACGCCGAGGACACTAACAGATGTTGGATCCTGGTGTGCTTTTTTTTTTTTTTTTTAATTTTACTTTAAGAACAGCATCTGGTTGGCTTGCTCCCAAGGCTGTTGTTCAGTTCCACAGCCAGCTTCAGCAGTGGCAGTGGACAAACCAGGCGGCTTCAGCAGGATTTACCCAAATTCTGCATTACTTGTTTTTTCCAAGCACGTATTTGCATACAGCCTCTTATTTACCTGACCGCTTCCATAAAGCTTTTTTTTCCCCTAAATTAGTCCTTCCAAAATAGCCCTTTGCCAGAGCAAGGTGGTGAAAAAAAAAGCAATAACAACCACCACCAGTGCAAGGGTGCAGGAACAAGTTGTGCATGGGGACGGGAGTCCGAGCAGCAGCCAGGAACCGGCGGCGTTGTGCAACACAGGGCTGGACGCAGCCTGGCCAGCCCCGGCCGGCACTGTGACCAAATGGCACCACTGCTGTGGGATCGGGGCCAGCACTGGAAAAAGCTCATCAGCATGAAAGTTCATAAAAACATGAAAATGATGCTGGCAAAGCTTTTCCCCCTGCAGACCAGCACAGAAGTGTAAGGAAAATACCACCAAAGTGAGGTCTTTTGGTTTTGTTTTTGGTTTTTTTTTTTAATAAAAATTAGCACATGTCCAAGAATCAGCCCAGGCCAGACTCTCACTATGGGAATCACACCCTCCAATTATTTTCAATTAGAAGGATGTCCAGACTCACCAGCCAGTTTTAATCCCACTAATGCATTCCATGTACACCTTTAAGTGTCTCCCATCCAGTCTGTCTTGCAGGACAGATATAATGCCTTCATGGGAACCAAACATATCTCATCTGTGTGAGACTCAATGTTTAAAACTTGCCAGTTGTGAGCAGAAAAGGCTGGACTCTGTGTTTTCCCATGATATTCATTACAGTATTAATTGTTATACCCCCTCACCCCTGCCAGGGCTTAGGTCAACCTGCCTCTTTGTAACGGCTTGAGTTGTCATCCTGCAGCCTCTCTGGGGGCTGCCACCATCTCTATAGCAGTTTTTGGTAGCTCATAGAAGCACTCAGGCTTCTTCAAAGCTGTCAGGAGCTACTTATCCAAAAGCCAAAGGCATTATCATGCCTGTTTTTCATTCATAGTGACATGGGAGGGCATTAGGGTTTGCCCACCATGCCTCTCCCCCACTGGCATGGTGTCCCAAGGGAGATTTTTCTGGCTTTAAGAAACTCCAACACCTTTCTGGTCAATTTATCTTCTGAGATCTCACCCCAACTGTTTAACCTCATCCATCGTGAACCAAGTCTACTTACCTGAAGGCTCAGGTCTCCTGATGGTGACATTGGCAGTAGAAAGGGGAGATGGTGGCATTTGTCTTCTGTTTTTAATCCTATTGGCCCGACATTTCTTCTCATTTACTTCCTTGGTGGCTTTGAACAACTCCTAACATCTCATCGACTTCCATGGCTCTCTGTTTGCTATTTCCATCTCTCGCAGACTGTTTTTTCAAGGCTTGGTTTGGTTTCCGCTTTGAATGGAAGTCAAGCTATCTTGCTTTCCCCTCTATGCCAGCCTGGCTATTTTGCCAGTGCAGTCTTCCTTACCAGGTTACAGGCTTTGGAGCATCTGGGAAAAAATCCTCGAGCAATTCCCCATAAACCGGGACTAAACAGCAGCAGATTCCTACACCAACGCCCAGTTTCATTTTGTGTCAAGCCAACATTTAACACATTTCATTTGCACCAGGAGACTTTCTGAGGTGGAATTACCGTCTATAGCATTTAGCAATTCCAAGAATATTTTATAATTCTGACAGCCTGCATTACCCTCAAGCCTGCCATAGTAAACACGCTCTTCCCTTTCCCTCTATTGTAGATGGCAGTTCAGGCAGTCAGGGAGGTTTTGTGTTTGTTCTCTAGCATAAGCCAAATGATATTACTCCCTTTCCCCCCCCCCTAGAAGGACATTGACCTGCAGGCATTCAAGAGGATTTTCCTCCTCCCTCTCCACATTTTCAGCAGCTGGTCACAGTCACTGTTTGCAAGAGGAAGGATCCTGGAGGTCAAGTGCCTTTCTAAGCAGGTCTTTGAAATCAGCAGTCTGACCTACCAGGAAAGCCCTCCCACCTGATTCCAGTAACCCCATTTGCAAGCAGAAGCTAGCAGCATTGGTAAGAAGTACCTTCACAGCTGGCATAGCATTGGGAAAAAGTTGGGCTAGAGACCCCTAAATTTTTCTCTGATCCTAAGCCCCATTCTCTCTCCTCCACTAGACACTTGACCAGATTATTCCCTCATGTCCTCAGGTGCTTTGGTTTGCCTCCACATCCTGATTCTGTGCTACACAGAGGCATGGCTTTCTCTGTCACCTTGTTTAGGTATCACTTAATGCAGCCACATCCTGCAGCACATTGAATGGGCAACCAAACACGCCCATTCAATAGGAGAGCAGCTGACATCTCACAAACCCAGGCTTTCCCAGGTACATCATTTCCCACAGGAGAAGTTTCCTTCTTTGGTGGGCTCTGTCTTCCCCATGAGACAGCGTTCCTCACCTACACATTCATCTTGCAGCAACAGACAACATGCCAACATCTTGGTAGTGTTGGCACTCAAAGACAGGACCTACAAGGTGCCGTCCCCATGCCTCTTGCACAGGGCTCAGCTGCAGATGAGAAAAGCGGCAATAACCAACAGCATCTCTGCTTTAGGGAGAGACAGGAGAGAGGGGTGAACCTCAGCCAGGGCGGTCCCTGGGTGATGGCCTTGGACCCGCACTCCTCCAGCCCTCACAGAGGCTGTGCCAGGCTCCTTGTCATTTAAAAAACATTTGAATACAACCGGTTTTCTAGAGATTTAAAGGGTCATAGATCTGGGATACTGAGTGAAAGAATATTTTTAAAGGTGCAAGAGATCATTTACGTAAAAAACCCCACGGTTACACTTTAACAACTTCCCTTTCTTTCCAGAAAGACAAGCGTTTCACGAACTGTAGCAGATATTAGCTTTCCGTGGCAGGAGAAACCAGTAAAGATGCCTGTAAAATAAAAATAGCACAACAAATAGAATTAATAATTAATAACAATAAACAGCAAGTTTAAAGATTGCAGAAGCAGCAGTGGTGACTTTTACCAGTTGATCAGCTACAAGGTATTTCATCTTCTTACCCTTTTCCCACCGTACCCCGTAGTACATTGGCTGGACTCCAGCCAGCCAGAGTCATAGCAGGCTCCATTGATTCTTGCAAGAAAAGCATCAATTTTTCACCCTGAAAAGAAGCATCTGTTTCAAGAGTATCCCTCTATCAGGCAGCATAGAAAGACACCACATTCCTCCCAAAAACCTTGTCTAATCACCCATTTGGTTACGCACCTAACCAAATAGATGGCTCACAAGCACTTCATTTCCAAAACGTAATTAACACCAGCCCCATGCCCCGGCTTCAGCGTGCTTTAAATGAGGTGCAAGTATTTCTGGCTTCAGGAATAACTGCGGCCTGCATCCAGCAACCAGATGGGGAGATCTTATAGGGGGCTTTCCACAGCGGTACAATAGCTCTAGGGAAGTGAAAGTAACTTCTAAGTGACTTTTAATGCTACAGCTGCTGAAGCAAAATAGGGAGAAAGTAAGGAGAGAGCTGGATTTAGAGGTCAGAGATGGAGAGACACTAAGTTACATTCAAAGGGGAAGCAGCTGAAAGGCAATCCCAATTTCAGAGTTCCCAAGATGGCTAACAGGGCAATGAGTCCACGCTACTTACATGCCCAAGCACGCACACCCACACACCCCCTGATGCTTCAAGACGACAATCCCATTCAGCACGCGCTTTCAGGTTGGGGAAGGAAATTGCTGTTAATCAATGGCAGCAAAGGCATGGGCTGGAGGCCAGGAGAGGAGAGTCACTAATGGGCAAAGCAGATGTTGCTTGAGTCACTGCAGAAGGCAGGCAGGCCCAGGGCTAGGGGTTAGCAGAAGCGATGCTGATCCAAGCAGAGGAGAGGTGCTCAGGAGGTGCAACAGCGCTTTCGCGGGACTCGTCCTCCAGCTTCATCTTGGGATGCACCTCCAGAAGAAACATGCCTCAGCTGCTTGTCCTCCCCAGGGTTCAATACACACTTCAGTCCTGTGCATCACTAATTCTGCAAAGCCAGATCCTCCCACTGCTGTTAATTGGACTAACTGGAGCAGAGCCTCACAGAACCACAGCCTCTGCTGACTTGTCCCTATGCTTACAGCTCAGCCCTGGCTGGACATTTTCCGAAAAGCTCACACAAAGCCAAAAGAGGAGGAGCAAAGAATAATGAAAAAGCCTCCTTTTTCTTGCCCCCTCCCACAATTAAGCTAGTCATAGCTTCCAGTCCTATTGTGTGACAATATGCTTTCTCCCATTTTAGGTACACACGCATTAAGCTGAAAGAGATAGGTTGCAGGTATGCAAGCTGGAAAAAAAACCCCCACCGTTTTCTTAGTTTTGTTTTATTCTCCACAGTCACCTAAATGTATATTTTTTTAATTCTATACAGATTTTGACCCTAAGATCAACCCAACATGGGCAGAATATGGGTGAGGGAACCGTGGGTAAAACCAGTGCTGGAGCTTTGCTTGGGCTGGAGCCACTCCGAGTCTGAACACCCACACCAGGGTAAAATGCTACTTCTGAGCAATCACTGTTCTAGGAAAAGGTGCAGCCCTTTCCATTATGTTTATGACAAAGACTGTCACGCTGCCCAGAAGGATGCAGTCATAGCGAGAAGCCGCCTTGTAGGGCAGAAGGGCTGACCTGGGACTTTCTGCCTAGGGCTGCTTCTCCAGCCTTAACGCTGTGTTCTCGTTTCACCTTAAAACCATGGGAGGGGAAAAAGCACAGCAGAGAGGTGACACAAGGATGTGCATATGCACATCAAATAATATATGCAGTTTCTCCACTTCTTGCTTCTCATGTGATGTGCAGATAGGTTCCAAGGAATAAGACTAAGACTTGATGTGTAGTGTGCAACTCCAAAGCATCACTCAAACAAAATTATAACAAATATAAAAATCAAGTCATAAGATTAGTTTTAAGATCAGTCAAAAGACGAGAAAGGATAAAAGTTACAGCTGCAGCAAGGAAAAACTTCAGAGGAGTTCAATTTTTTTCCATGACCGAGCACACTGCCCAAATCCAACCATTAATCATCACAGTAAGATTTCAATTCATGCTTGCCAGCAAGCACAAGGGTTTTCCTCCAAGAGGGTGGACCAACAGGGTCAAAACCTTTCCTTTTGGGCTACACAGAGGTTCTTCACCAAGAAGAGGTAGCTCAAACTTCTTCACTGCCATGATTTCATTTTAAAATATCCAGGGAAGTCATTCAAATGCAAACATGCCATGGAAAATATTAGCCTGCTGGAGAACTTGGGAGAAAGACAACTGAAAACAGAAGTGAGAAGCAGGGAAATTTTAGACTCTGGCTGCAACATCACAGCATCAAGGGATTTTTTTTTTTATTATTACTTAAAAAAAATAATTGCAAAAAGTAGCAGTCCAATGAGGTTTGGCCGGTTTATTTTCCCAAGTCCCCGTGCAAGCAACTTTGAGCTCTTAGGAAAGAAAACAACCGTCTGTGGCCATGACACGCAAAGGCATTTTGGTAGGGGCAACACAGACTCTTGGGACCATGCACTAAACCACACTAGCTCTTACTGTTCGAGCTGTCTCCAAAGCAGCTGTTAAAACACACTGTTAGATAATCAAAGCAGCTCTAATTAACTTCCTGCTTTAGTACTACTTCAAAGTATTTCAGAGAGATCTCAAACCAGAGATTTTACAGGGTAGTTTCTAAAGGAAGGCAGTTCGGGGCTCATTCATTGCTGACTCCAAACACATTTTAAATAATCCAGTTGCTGTTTTTGTTTAAAAATGAGGTAAAAAAGGCTACATCCATGAAACGCTTCTAATACACAGCATCACCTATTGCAGGAGAAGGAACCAGCAAAAAGTCAAGTCAAACAAATCAAAGCATCTAGCCATCACCTAGAAGCAGACAGGCCAGTCTGGTCCTTCCATGTAATGTCACCCATGGTGTCTAATTCCATTTTACCCGCAAGCGTTAGAGCTGTGTAAGCGCACATGCAATCAGGGGTTTGCGATGTAAACAGGCTTGTTGGGTCTGGCCAGGGGGATGCAGCCCCCTGCACTGCCAGCAGCTGCCTAGTGTGGCATGGGCAGGGATGGAGGGAATGGATGGGGCCAAACCCTTCCTGGAAGCAATAGGCAATACACGGGACCGCAGCCCCGGATCACCATCCGCAAGCTCAGCCTGGACACGAGGAAACACTCCTCCACCCAGAGAACACTACACATGGAGCTGCGCTCAACCAGCCTTTGATCAATCATCTGCAATGAAGAACCAACTGTTGACAGCTTTGGAAGCATGCAACACCCCTCTGCTACCTCAGAGCAGGTCAGCTCTCCCGGTGAAACCCCACAGGCTGGGTAAGGAGGGCACAAGGAGCCACCTTCAGCATTGAGCTGCCACCCCAAAATGTTTTGGGTTTTTTTTGTTTTGTTTTGTTGTTTTTTTTTTTAATATCAGCCCCATTGTTGGCTCTTTGTTCATCCACAGCTTCCTCAAGCTCCTGAATGACACTGGGTTTTGAGCCACCACATATCTTGTTTTTTTCAGTCTTGAGACATATGCTTCTATGTTTATTTACCCATTTGTTTTGATCTTTTTCTGGTCAAAGAGACATTTTCCCACATATCCAAGTCTGCCTCCACTCCAAAACGCCAGGGTCTCCACGATCATCCACTTAACGACGCATTTTCTTAGCCTTAAATCACAAGTAGAGCATTAATAGCTTCCTCATGTATCTGTCTAAAGCTTATTTGAGAAGCCTCACTCCATACCCATCACACACTATTAAGACCTACGCATACATGAACCCTTGCCATGCTTTGTTTAAAACTTCTCCCCCCGCTCCCCCACCCCCCCCAAAAAAAAAAAGTTGTCACAGGCAAAAATAGAACATTTTTCCGCTCTGAAGAACAAGCGGCATTCCTGGGAATTCAGACAAATAGTGTTGGTCAGAAGACGTCTAACAGACACCAGCGCAGTCTGCAACATCCCAAAGCTGCTCCAGTGTTGTCTGATGCGAGAAAGCATCCAGTATCCCTCTTCTTCCACCCACTATGCAGAATAAAATCGGCAGCAACAAGTCTGTTTCCGCATCTTGCTCCATGAAAAAGTGTTGCTGCTCTCCAGAGGGACTTTTAAAAATACTTTTTTAAAAGAGGAAATATCTCCTGAATAAAATCTGATGCCGTCTAGAGCACAAGCCTTGTGCTGCCATCATTGTGCACAATAATCAACACTGCTGTTTTTAGCAAGGTCTACAGTTATGATTTCCTGTTACAAAATATGCAGCATTTCACATGACTCCATGCATAAATTATATATAATTGTGATTATATATATAATAGTGAATAAAACTGTATAATTGTGAAACCATGTTCAACTGAAGAGAAGTTTGTACAGAGGAGAAATTCAGGGAAATTTTCAGGGAGCTTAATACCTAATTGGATCACTTTATGTCCCTTCCAACTGAAAATATTCTAATTAGTCATAAATCACCAAATTTTAATTTCATCAGGAGATGGTCCAGTTTAATTGAATCTGTTTAACAACATGGGGTTTTATTACATCAAGGCAAACAGTGAGCTCCATTTCAAAGACATCTGGAGTATTTTGGCATCTTTCAGGCTCTTTTCTGAGTTCTTTCTCAGCAAAAGGAAGGCTGAATCCAGAGTTTCATCAACCTTCAGCTGTGCTTAAATCCTCGACCACCTGGAAGTAGACTTGGAAACTCGGAAATTTTACTGGCGACTTTATTAATCCAACATGGGTCAGAAAACCTGAGCCAGCAGCACGTAACACACTAACAACGAAAAGACTCGCATCTGAACCGAAAACACTCAGGTCTTTTGAGAGCATCACAAACAAATAGCACAAACAACACGTCTTTGAGAAAGCAAAATCTTTCTTGACAGGCTGGTGAGTAAATGAACACAACCTTCTAACCCAGGCCAGACAGGACGCATTTGAGAGACCCCTTGTGCCCAGCTTTGATTGCTGTCACATCCCCAGAGAGCAAGCAGGTATGGCAAACCAGCAACCTTTAACACAGGAGTTCAATGTTGGTCAAGCAGATAAGCATAGATAAGCCCCTGTGATTCCAAGCAGCATCAGCTCACTTCTGGCTGCTCTGTTCAATTTAATTCCTGGATAATATCCTCCCACATCAGCTCCAGATCTTTGGCCATGGAGACGTTGCTCTGCCTGCCTGCACATCATGGTCCTTCCTCATGTGAACAGAATTTAGAACATAAATAATATTAGCTGCCCTCTGCCCAGGGTCTTTTGAGGTGAAAATACCCTTCTGATCCATGGGGGTGGGGTGGGGTGTGGGGGTGTGTGTTTGCTATTTCCTATTCCATTACAAAGACTCATGGGCAGATTTTACAGCACAGCCTGGAAGCTCGTTACTATTAAATTCAACAGGTGAGAAGTCTTTCCAGCCCCTAATGTTGTTTTTTTTCTTTGTTGGAAAAAAAGTCACTGACTTGGCAAACCTTTCACAGGAAAACATCCATTCAGCGAAGGGATTCATAGTGCAAGGCGCAGGGCCTGTGAGGGGGGCAGGAGGATGAGCTTCACAGCAGTCAGAGCACTGCACCAGGCTACAGAGGAAAACCATCGGGTTTCAGTCTCGATTACACCCAACACGGGACCAAGAGCTGAACCCAAGGCACCAGCATCCCCACACCCTTGCACACTCCATCTGCATCATCCACGAGAGGATGACAAAACCTGAAAACATCTGATGTTCTCTTTGATTGTTCCAATACAGAAAAAGGCTGGGAATTTTGTAATCCTCTGCTTTTTCATGGGAGTGGAAAACCATCAGCATCTCAAGGCCTACAAGCAACTCTGACAGCCTGGAGGAAGAAGAAACCGCCTAGATGAGGCAGTAACCATCTCCTGCTGGTTTGACCCATACCCAACCCCTGACAGAGCTGCAAGAAAGTTATTTCCACCTGTGGGGCTTACAAGGGTTAGGTTATTCCACATTTCATTCAAAAAGCCAAAAGATCCCTGTGCCACAATGGGCAAAACCCAAATATTCACAAGCCCAGTGCAAAGCTCGGGTTAATTTAGACCTTGCCATTCCCTGCGCTTCTGGCAGGCATCGGGGATGTGCTGACACTTGCCTCTCAGATGGGAAAAACATTCAGGTTCAGGCCCTTTATTTAGGAACTAACTCAATAAAATAATAATTCTGTGTTACCAGGAATCCAGCTAAGTCAGAAAAGGAGGAAAAGCTGCACGGAAGAAGACGAGACAGTTGAGAGGAACACCCCCGCCTTGGGAGTGCGCACCCTGCAGCAGGAGATCAGCACCTTGTAGCAGCAGGAGTCGGAAGCGGTTTTGCTGTTTGCACCAAGGACAAACCCTGTGCTGAACATCCACAATCGTTGAGGAAACAGCCAGTCTGTTGGCATTTACTACAGATTTACAATTTGCTATGGATTGGCACACAGTTTACACTGGTTGAGATCCACAGGTGCTGGATATAGCCTCAAGCTTTTGTAGAGGCTCCTGTGATAAAAGCCCTTAGATGAAAACCAAATATCTGCCACCTCCAGGCTGAAATGGTCCAGTATCAGCACATTTTGCCTTGGAGAAAAAAAAAAAAAAAAAAAAGAGTCCTTAAAAAGATGCTATAGCTCAACCTGAGGCTATGGCTCCAACTGAGGGAGCCCGAGGTCGGATCACAGGAATACAGTTCTTTTTTCCAACATTAAAGAGGTAAGTATCAACATAATGAAAGCAAAAGCAGCAGCTAGCACATACAGCGTACTCTATTTTCATTTATTTCTGCAGTGAAGGAGGGAAAAATGCTGTAAGAAAACGGACCTTCTGAGATTGCAGCTGTTCTGCAGCAGCCCCGCAACCTGTGCCGAGCACAGCAGCTCCGACACATCACGCAGTGAAGCAGAAATCAGAGCAGGGACCACATCAGCTCATGGTGAAAGACCACAGATAAGATAAGTAGTCAACTTTCAGCAGCAAATAGAACAAAAGCACCAAGCTGCAGCCCTGGCAAGACCAAAGCACCTGGAGGCTGTAGCCCGGCGATGCTCAGGCACACCATGTCTGCATGAGCACCAGGCACTTGTATGGACATGAGCAGCCAAGAGGCTGTAGAAAAAAACCTGCTGGGGCTTCATTGAGCCCTGACAGCAGAGCACAACCACCACAGCTGAGCACACACTGGGGAGACACCCCTGCTGAGGGATTAACCCCTTCCCAGCCACCCGCACAGTGCCAAAGCAGCACACTGGTAGGAGAGCAGCAGCACCCCACAGCCCCGAGCAAGCAAAGGCTTACTGGGAATAAAAGCCTGGGTCATCTCAAATGCAGCAGAGGGAGAAAACAGGTGATGACTCTCACATGAGATAAAAAAGCATTATTAGGCATAAGCACTGCTAAACCAGCTCATTAATTCAAAATGCTTATTCAAGAGCAACTGTCCCTCAGTTAAACTACTTAATGGACTTCAATTAAAAAAGAGGAAACACATGCTTGAGAGAAACTGCTGACTTTGATCTTGCAATTTTAAATTCAACAAACAGACCAGATAGAGAAAACATTTTAGCAATAATACTGCATTGCCTGTGCTGATGGGCATCTGGGGCACATGCAACAGCCAGCGGACCTATGGCAGTTGCACACACAGGACTTCTACCACATAAACCTCCCTTCAGGAGAAAAAAAAAAAAAAAAGCAAATCCAAAACACTGTCACCCATCTCACCACCAAACTGTCACTGCTCTGCTGCTAACTACACACATGCACCCAAGTCACAAAGAGGATGATGCAAACTGCACGATCTCTTGGGAAATGCAAAACTCTGCACAGGTCCAGTAGTCACAGCTGCACGTTAAGTGACAAGCTGAAATAGTCACCATGCAAATCACTCCTAAAAGGATGCTTTTGCCATGGTACAAAGCTTTGAAGATGTCTTCCGGAAACACCGTGTGAAGTTCAGACTAGAAGTCTTCAGCCTGGAGAAGAGTTGTCTTTGCCAGAGATCTACAAAATGGCAAGTGGCACAGAGCGAGAAAGGAGAACTGGCCTTCCACCGTCTCTTCCAGTGCAAGGACTGGGAGTGATCAACTGAAATTAAGATGTTTCTTCACTTCACCCAAAAGGTTATAGGATCTGGGAAACCTCTTGTCTGAAGGTGCAGTGGATGTAAAGAATTTATACATCAATTTGAAGGGAAACTGGACTGTGTGCTTTGAGGATAAACGTTATCTATAAAAGGTTGCTAAACAGACAAGGCACTTCAGGCTCAGGAAGTCCCTGGCCACCAATTGTTTTTCATTACAGGCCCCCCCTCATATGTGCATACCCTGTTCTTATTCATCCCTGAACAGTCACCTCCAGCCACTGAGGCAGGACACCCATGTCGATAAGTCAAAAGTCCAAATCATATGGTTACACAGATGTATATTCAAGACTGTTATTCTTGTATTTTGAGGCTTTATAGCAAAATGCCAAGCTAAAAACCAAAACAAACTATCCAAAGCAAGTAGTCAGCAATGGGCTATTCAGTTCTTGTATTTCAGGTTTTCCTTCAGATATTCAGCATCCTTTATCTCCCTTCCACCTACTTGTCCAGACACCTCACCTTGCCCCTCCCTCTCACCTTCCCACTTTCCCTGCAGTTAAGCCAAGTTTGCCTTGTCTGAAGGACTTAAACATTTTTGAAGAGTCAGAAGGCATTAATCAAATGAAATATTGTGCAACTATTTCCATCATCAAATTGCATCGGTCCCCAAGGTCTCTTAATTCTTCATTAAGAAAGTGTTCCATGTGGAAAGAGGCAAGAGAGGAATTGGACAGCACTTCACAAGCTTCACTGTAAATGAATATGCACAATTTGAAATAAATCACTCCAGCCAGACAAACAGATGTGCAAACAAGCCCAACACCAATGGTTTTGTCAAAAGGAAGCAACAAGTAGCAGCGGGCCCACTTCTGCCATGAATTATCTTACTAGCAGCGTTGTGTAGAGGAATCACCCAAAGCTGCAGGTATCGAGTGACAATGGAGTGTCAAACCAAAAGAACCGGAGAAACAGGCAACGCGCTGGCCACCATGCTGGGTCTGAAACCATGCAAGATCAAAGCAGCCTGACGCAGCTGCTGCAGGAAGTGGGCTGACTTACAAAACCTCAGCCAAACACATGCACTAGATGAACTGGGCACAACGTTTTATCCAAAAAAAGGTCATGAACTTTGTTAGAAAAGCGCACTCTTCAAAAGGTAGACAAGTATAGATGATGTAAGAACACCGGGCTGCAGCCACTAACAGGTCAAAACCCCACCTTGAACACCCTAACAGGTCATTCGATTTTTGGAAAATACCTCTTGGCCAGCTCATGCCGCAGCATCTAGATGAAGGTGCGGTTACTGGTACAGGGTCCCAAACTGCTCTCAGAGGACTATCTTACACTTAATAAATCCCAAACTAATCTCCTTTCCCAGCTGTGTTGCTTTACACAGCCCCTCTCTGGCCTACACCAAGTGCTCCAGGGCACATCACTTCCCTGCGCCGTACCTTCCCACCAAGACCCAGCTGTGAGCATCAAGTGAAGTAACCACTGCAGGGAGTGGGTATGCAAAGACTGCATCCACCCATCCATCTGCTGCTGTTGTGAAACATGTCAAATCCGTAGCAAGCAAGTCCTACCTCCCCAGAGGAGCCTGAAGCACTGCTCTGAACCACAATAATCAACATTCCCTACTTCAAGGGGTTTTTGCGATGAGGACAGGGAAGAAGAGGGGTGAGGGAGAGCGGGGAGGGAAAATCTCTGCCAAGTACACAACCTGCGTGAGCAATCCCAGCTAAGTTCATGATCACAGGTTGGGACCTTCATCAAAGACAAAAATGCCCAGGTCCTGACTTCTTGTGCTGCAATCTTTCCGTCATCTACAGGAACAGCAGAGGAGCCAGGCGTATTAACTGCACAGAAGTTCATCTTGTTGACAGTGGCTGGCATCCCCAGTTTCAGTCCTTTGCAGCAAAGCAGTGAGGATCCGCTTCTCCCCGTTTGGTTAACGTAGCAACTGGGCACCATGGGGTGATGTTAACAACATGCTGGCATGAAGTAATTCATACTTCCACCACCAGCCTCAAATCTCCTTCCAGATATTCATCAAGAGGTGCTCTGTCAAAGCTTTTTATCAAACAGGTAGGATTTTTATCCTACATGAACATGAAAGTTTGGCAGACCTCATCTTACTCCCTTGGAATTCAAGTTTGTCAGATGGAGCTGCAGAGATGAAGGCAGCAAAGCTTGTTCCCTGCAGCATCTTCCTTTTTCACTTCAGCCTTCCGAAGAAGCAAAAGGCATCCCCTGGAGTGCTTGCAGCACAGACCCAACCAGAGAAAGACACATGGACTTCACCCTTGGGTGCCATCCCTTCACCTGCTTCAAGAGAGGATGAGTCAAGAAGCTGGCAACCAGCAAAGAGCCTCCAATGTGCAGAGAGACCTCGGATGGACTCCAAGTGGGAGACTATTCATCAAACTGAGGAAGCAAGCACGAATCGGAGGAATGGTTCACAGCACCTTATCTCCCAGTTCCAAAGCTCGGTGCCTACAGCACAAGGAGCAGAAGTGAAAGAGAAGCAGCAGTGTTGGAGGCAAAATCTGCATGACAAAACCAGTACTGTGTGCGCCACGCTCGGGAGCAAGCCTTCATCAGGGGACTTCAGAGCCACCCAAGGAGCTTAAGACGTGCATCCCTGGCCACATGCCAACTGCTAAGCAAGAACAGCAGATACCTCCCAAGGAGCCTGTTTGCACAAGGTAAATCAGCACAGGTGATGCTCAGGGTCATCTGGCAGCACTGGTCACTGGGTAATTTTTCAGTGTACTTGAGCAACAATATTCAGAACTTGGGCTCTTGTCGAAGGCTTGGGAAGTGGCCATTGTTCTGGGGTGCGGAGGACCCTCCAGGGCATGAAGAGATGTCAGAGTGCCACTGGTGAGAGGATGAAACTTTCACAAGAAGCATGTGGTTCAAAAGGCCTTTGAAGAAGGTGTCAGAAGCCAAATGGTGAGAGAAAGCCAGCAGCACATCAAGAAATAATCAATCGGCGCAACACTTTCCACTTTAAGAAAGCAACCTATATGACACTAGGTGTCACACCTCTGTGCTCTACGGGAAGAGGTGAGGACATCATCCTGGAGACACATTACAAGAGGCTTTCCAGGTTCATAAAGCAGGGCACAAGTAACACTAGCTCTGAGCTTGTGTTCTTGTACAAAGCTTTTCCTTCCTTTCTACATAAAAGAGCTAAGTTAAGAGCCAAGAGGACAGAAAACCCTCTGGGGTTAAAATAATCCCAACCTGGCAGAAGCACCTCCTTCCTCTTCTGTTTTTTATTATGACTCTGTATTTCTCAGTTCAGTGATTCTCATGTGCTTCCAGCCATTCCATCTTCCAGTGGGGCTGCAGTTTACCCAGGATGCTATCAGGCCACAGCCCTCTCCAAAACGTCTCAGCTACAAGTTGGTTTGCCCCAGCAGCCCATCTGTAACTCACATCCGAGCAATACTGAACTTTCAGATGGTCAAAAATCAAGGATCAGAGCTACTTTACTGTGTATCTGGATTTCAAGAAGCCTCATGAAAAAGCCATGTCCTTCCCAAGTGCTAATATTCAGAGAAGGGAAATAACTCCTTTTCATTCAAGTGGATGTTATCAGTCTACTTTCACTGCTGCTGTGATCTTTACACAAGCTCTCCGTCACCCTCCCATGCAAACGCCAGTATTTTCCTAAGCTGGTTGCAGTCCTACCTAAGTCTATAGCTGTCAGCCATCCTGTTTCCATAGTTTCAAACACCTTCAAAGCAAATGATCCCCAAGCCAACCTCTCAGATTCATCTCCCGCCCAAACTCAGCTCTTCAGATGCCTCTCAGAGACCTCTCATCAGCTGTTTTATACCATCTTTGCAAAACCTCAGCAAATCTTTCTAAACATGTGCCATCATCTCTTTTCTCACAAGTTCCATGCCTCCACCCATGAGGTTTCTCTCTCCCATTACCAAATCCTGCTTCACATCAAAGACTTTGCCTTATCCTTGAAACTCATTAATTTCCATTTAAAATACTCATTCACGCACATATTTCCATGCCAGAAACCTTCCCGTTTTCTTTTGCCATTTTCCTTCTAGCACAAAAATATTATGGAGGATGGGGCACCCCGATACCTGTCCAGCCTGCTCAAATTCCTTAATCCAACATGTCTGACCTGCTCTGAGCCCCTTAATCTTCCAAACCCCATATAGTCCCAGTACTAGCACTAGTTTGTTGAAGGGCAAAAAAATAAAGCAGAACCTTAAGTAGCCTAAATTATATACAGAGGGTATTTTAAGTACAAACTTCAGCCTCTAAGATACCATCTTCTATCAACTTAAAACTCTTCCATGAACAGGCTCTGAAGCAGGAAAAGGATGCCCCATGAACATAAAGTGCCACCTATTCCAGATTTAGCTATGGGACACAAGGCAAAACCATTAAAACCCTCTTTACTTTGCAGTAGTCAGTACAGCCCATACAGAAAGATGTGCAGCTGGAAAACATAGCCCAGCAGTTAATTAACAAGGCTCTTTTTTGTACAGGTTGCTCATTACAAGTCAAGTACACGTGCTCATTGTTCCCATTAGGCTGAATAAACGCGAGCAGGTTCATACTCATCAGCAGCTCACTGAGGCAAACACATTTGCTGAACTTGCACAACTGACATTTTTCCAAGCTATTCTTTTAAGAAAAGTAACTTAACAGCATTTCTCCTTGCTATGCCTTCAAACTAAACCTTTGCATATATATCTTTAAAAAAAAAAAAAGAAGAGTAAGAAACAGGCAGAAAATAGTTACTTCTTATATTGCAAAGATACCAGCAGCTAAAAAGTTCAAAGACACAGGAAAAAAAAAAAAGCAGAAAGTGAGAAGAAACTCACAGAAGAATAACGAAACACCATTAAAAAGCCCAACCAGAAAAAGCTGTGAAGGACAGGGAGCAAGAGATACCAAAGAGGCAAAACACCAAGTATGGGTTCTTATTTTAGTAGACACATCAGTTCAAAAGAGATGGATTTTCTCATCTGCCTAGCACAAGACACTTTCAATTGTATGGAAAAAAGGACCAGAACTACCAAGAAGGACAGAAGTGGAAAGAGGGGAGTTTGAGATGATACCAAAAAGTAAGGTTGACAAGAAACCAAAGCAGAAGTAGGAAATAATTAATACTATGTTTTTGAGAAGACACCTTCCAAAAATCAAGCCAGCTCATCATCTGACCTGCCCGCCCTTTTGTATCAATAGTCCCAACCTGTAGGGCTGGTTTGTTGAGCTTTTTTGTTCCACCCCTTGCAGGGGTCCAGCTGTACCTGGCTGTGCCTCCCAGCTCCTGCTGCACCCAGCACACGGACACCAGCACCTCCTGCGGCAACAGGCCGGGGATCACAGCAGCACGTCACCTTCGGGAATCTGGTTAGACTAATATAGAAACATCGTCACTAGCAGATGTCATCACTCATTTCATAACCAAAATGCCAACCGACTGCACACAAAAAAAAAGGCGTTTTAAGAGTCTGCTGCCACCATAACTCCTTCTTAAGAGAGTGTAATTTCTAACTCTGGCTGCAGTTTTAGAAAAGCTGCAATTAACAATCACTCCACGGCTGCCTAAGAGGCCTGCATAAACCCAGTTGTTGCTGACACCACAGGTAGCAAAAGCTCACCAGGGCACTTGCGCTGATTCAGCGGGAGAGGTAGTCAGAGGAACACACGGAAACTGCAGAGGCAGGGATGGAGCACACTGGAGCATCCTCTGTACAGGCACCCAGTACCATCCTGGGAAGTACAATCACCACGTTAGTCACCAGAGCATTCATACACATAGCTGTAAATGGAAAAAAAATGAACATTTTTTTTTTATGAAGCAGCTTTTAGCTGCTAAAACAGGACTTCTAGTCAACAGGACAAGAGTGTAAGTCAACTACAATACCCTACCCACATAACAACAGCACTTTTCACCTGTCGTCAGACTAGAATCCCTTCACATATAGACAGATTTATTTATAGAAGCTACTCAACATACTGAACACTGTCCAGACTACTTTCCTTAAAGCTTCCCATCCTTCCTTTCTACACCTTCCCACTCAACTTCCATTTTCTGGATGAAAAACAAGCTTACCTCCAAAAAAATGAACATGCATTGACAGATCAGGTAGTACTGCCTGCTGCCGTACAGCCCTTCACCATGTCATTCACATGAAAAGCCCAGGCACAGCTGGCAAACACTGCACTTCCATAAAGCACCAAAACCACCTTCCACTTCTCTTACCACTGAAAAGAACAGGCTGCAGCACCAAACCCCTACTTTATACCCAGATTTTTTTGAGATGCTCAGCCAATTGTGACACAGGGCTGATATTAATACTAGCCGGAATGAAGGAAGAATAACAAGAGTTAAAGAAACCAGATTTCACAGGGAGCAGAATAGCGCCTTGGTTCCTCACCATCACTAGAAACCCACAGATTATCCACTGAGCTATCGGTCTCTCTTTCCTTGAGGCTCAAAGGGTAACTAACACAAAAGAACACCGTTGTATGTTTGAAGTAAAGTGCCTGATTTAAGTCTAGTTTGAAAACAGATGAGCAGCAAGAATAGAAGAAATCCCAAGCTATGTACTTGATGTGTGTTGAGCAAGCCTTTTCCACTGAGGAAAAATGCATCTCATCACCAATTTAAAGCTACTTTAGGAAAATGCTTTTCAGGTTTGACTTGCATCTCATTTTGCTGGAAATGCACCAATCGACATTAAAAATAAGGTAACGAGCATTATGCAAAAAGTTCTCTACTCTGAGACTAAAGCTGGTTTAGGTCCCCAAAAAGCTGTCCTGCATCTCACTGACAGCACGACAGTAAAGGGTTTGATTTCCCTGCACACAATCTGCATTTCCAATGCCTACACTTGTTTAAAGCTTCTGAACATAAAAGGCTTTTAAGCTGCAGTTCCCTTAAAATCCCTTGAGGTACAAGGAGCATCCCTTGCTCTAATGATCACGCTCAAAATTTCATGGCTTACAAGCAAAGTATTTTAGCTGACTGTTTCCATACTCAAAATACTTCAATAAAACACCCACACAGTGACAAGAATGAGACTTTAATCAGTTTTAAGTGGAGTTTTAACACTAAGAGATAAAGGGTTGTTAAACACAATAACAAACGGACATCTGATTTGTATGAGGCATTATCCTGTACATGTCATACTTGGTTTTTGTGTATTCTCAGTTACACACAGAGCCACTGTTGCACAGCACAATAGTATTTGAAGAGGCTGAATCAGAGTAAGGCTGCTTAACAGACTGATTTTTTTTTTTTCCTTTTAGTATCTCTATATATATATGCTATATGAAAACAGACTGAAAATTTGAACCGGCAGAGAACGACAGCTCTGCCAAACACTGCAGTTGGAGCCCCTTTTAGTGCACAGTTCCACCCCATCCATCTGCATGCATGACACTTTCTAACAGTATTTAAAAAGGTAAACGAGGCACTTCGTGGCAACCACAGGCATCGTTAACATATTGCACACATTTGCTATGACTAAACATGGAACTTGCACACTAGCATCCTTTTTTTTTCTTTTTTTTTTTCCGAAAGCTGAGACATTTGATGCTGCATGTAAACTCCACTTCAGTTTACAATGTGTGCCACAGGAACAAATTTGGATGCTATTTATACAACTGCCCTTTAATAGCTGTGGCAAATATTTTGAGTGGGGCTACCAATGACTAGGGGATGCTTAAGGGCCTAACAGTAAGCTCTTACCGAAGTGATGCCTTCAAGTAGTTTCAGACATGTAAGCTGTTACACATCCAAAGAGGTTTAAGCATACAGTCCAGAAACTCAAGGAAAGATTACCTACAGAATGCAGTTCAAGCTAATTATGAATACTGTCATAAATAAAGTTTTAATAAGGATTCAAAAACCTTTCAGTCATAGTAATTCTTGTCAACTTCTATGGGGGTGGTAACTGAAATAAAGTATAGGAGAGTATGTATAATATATATTTATATATATAATATATATATAATGCCATTTTTCCATTTCCAATGACTACACCATAAAATGTAAGCAAGGCTTCTCAAAGACATCGAAACATTCAAAAATAAAATCAAAACCCTCATTCCAACCTTCACATTCCAAAGGAAAAATAACAGTGCAAAAGCCCATCGCGTCATGATTTCCAATCTGGCCCTCAGTGTTACATACCAGAACCGCACCAATCCAATTTTTATTATCCAAAGTGGGACACGCAGCAGTGTCAATATCCAAATACTTTTAAAGCACGAACATTTTTTTTATTAGCCAACACAACATTCAACTGTTAAAAAACAAAGTGAAACATGATTTGAAGGGTAAGAGTTAAATGTCACATCCCAAGGTAACCACCTCCTGCTTGTCAATAACAGTGGGAATAATGAGCGCTGGAACCAGCAATCTTGATCCATTAAGCTATTAAAGTCTAATTAAACCTGTAAGTCAGAAAATATTTATCAGCTTTGTTAGAAGTTAGAACCATGAATCTGATGAGGAAAATTGACCAACAGATACCGAAAAAAAGCAAGCACGTTACACCTTTGTTTACCAATAGTAATTACTGGAAGTCCTGCCTTGTCCCATTCAAATCCTTACCATTAATGCTGTTGTACAGGGCCCTTACAGATTCCACACAGTCTTTATCTAGGCGAGAACACAGCTAATGAACTTCAATGTCAGCACCAATAAGTTAATTAAGGGGGGGCAGGTATTAAATCCTAAGAAAAGTGTAAATTTGGGGACGGCTATTCAGGGCATACTTTAGAGAGAACAATTTTGTCAGCTACTTCAGATTTGTATGCAACAGTAGTTGTACTCTTAAGTCATCTGCAGCCTGGGCATGTCAATTGCACACCGAAAGCCAATCTCAAGCCCTACTACCCCTGGCTACATCCTTACAAACAAATAATACAACACTGCCAGTTCAGAAATTTAATTTGTTGGGTGGGTTTTTTTGGATTTTTTGTTTGTTTGTTTTTGTTGTTGTTGTTTTTAATAGCAAACAAAAAAATTGGGACAGGCTTTCTCGGAGAATTTACTGCAGCACTGGTTTCCTCTATATCATGTGTTATGTCTGTTTTTAAAACGTCGTAGGTACTGAGTATTCAAGTAAAATTCCCTAACAGTTAATGACATTTTTTTAAAAAGTGTGCAAAACTGCAAAACTCATTGTAATAGAATGTGTAAGGTCAAAGGGGTGGAACGGCTGACAGAGGTTTGATTGAATAAATGCATCATAAATCTTCAAAACAAACGTTAACCTGGAGAATCTCCAATTGAAATTTCCTGTGCACCATTACAAAATATTTTTATATTAATGAGAAAAAAGCTTGCAAGGCAGCCCATGAAGTATTCACAGCAGGAATATGATTGAAAAATAATATAAATGTAAGATGTTGACTGATGTATGCACTAATAGCATCTGACTTTTAGCACTGGCCTTGATTACACAAGAGATGGAGCAGCCATTACAATTCAGAAAAAAACAATTAATAAATCATTGTCAAATTTTCTAACAACTTGTTTCAAGCCCGTATTTTAGTTGATAGCCTCCACATTTGTATGGTTAAGTCATTGTTGCTGTGTTTCCTTTCTGTGACCCCAATAATTTTTCTCCCTTCATTTGCGGGTCTTTAGATGTTGTGAAGGTTCATTCCTGTACCCCTATACAGAATCACTCCCTCTAGCTGCCTTTTCTAGCACCATTACACTTAAAAAAATAAAACGCACAAACAACAAGCAGTGACAGCGGCGACTCCTCAATTGTCCAGGATGAATTACGGTAGCATGCTAAAGAAAGGTGCATGTAAATAGCCGGATATGGTACACAGGCCAAGCTCCAGCAGACTATATTCCTTTCCGAGCATTACTTTCCATCCCCCATCCAAAATACATGCATTAGAATGTAGTAAAACCTTCTAGAAACATCTCTTAGCCAACTGCAGACTTTTCTGTTGCCACACAAGTGCAAAAAAAGGGGCAGGATGTGAACCTGTATATTTTCGAAACTTCGTTTGGTGACAGAACACAAAAGGAAAAATTCCTACGTATACACATTAGGTCTGTCTCCACTTTTATAAAACTGGAATAAAATGGGAAAGTGCCATGTTTATAGTTCCTAATTGAAGTTTTAATGTCCTTTTGACACAAAAAGGTATATACATATAAGAGCTACGTAACCTTTTTTTTTTTTTCCAACTGGACAAGTGTCAAACCCTGTAGATTTATAGGGCAAAGCAAGATTGGTCAGGAAAAGTATTGTTCCTATAATTGGTAATCTGACACTATGTCTTTTTGCCATTTAAAAAGGTCCTTTTTTCAGTTTATTCAAGTTTGTCACTCTTCGTGGTTGGGTTTTTTTGTGGTTTTTTTTTTTATCTCCGATAAAAAAAATATTCAGACTTTTGTAATCTGCGTATGCTGATCTTCATCGAAAGGTTCATTCTCTGGATCAGAGTCAGTGGTGTCAGAATATCTATAATGATCAGGTTCATTGTCACTAACATCTGGTGTTACAGAAGTTGAACTGCTAGCCTCTGGATTTGATGGCTCTTCTACTGTTTTTGTGAAAAATAGCTTCACCTGGGAAAGGAAAAAACAACATTTAAAAAGGGAACCTGGACTTTAAGCAAGCACAGGTAACAATGCAATTTTTAACAGCATGGCTCCCTTCACCACACAAGTGCTGCTTTCTCTGCTCTGGAAAGAAGGAAATAAAGCTGTTCAGAGGTTAGCCAGCTTCTCCCTACCACTCCTGACAAAACTAAGAACTGGCAAAGCAGCAGGTTTTTCAAGCCCAGCTAAAGGATTTCTGCATTACCTGCACCAACCACTGGCACTTGACTTACAGCAGCCAGCCATACCATGCCACGCTAAGCAACATTCCAACAAGCAACTACGACCATTACCTTCAAACAAGCACTGCTGGGGTCTAACAGATATTTTATGAGCAAGTTAGAAAAGGCTGAAGCTCTTGAAAATGCCTTTTCCATTTTTAAAAACAGTGCTGGCAATGGCTCATATTCCTCAAAGCTGAACTCACAGGTTAAGATACTCCCTTGAAGTAGGCACCTCTGCAAATCAACTCAGGAATTACTGTGTAAAGCTCAGAGCTCATGGCAATGCAGCTGGTACAGGGAAGATGCTACCTTGGTCTCTGGGCCTCCTACTACTCATCTCTAATGGCTTTGATAAATACTTGAAACAACCTGAAGACTTTACTCTCAGTCTCTCAACTTCTATCAGCTTCCCAAAAAGCAGGTAAACTTAAAGCTATAGTCTTTGCTAAGTGGTGGCAATACTAACTCATGAATTCAATTTCTACATAGCAGTTCCAACTGGCTCCTCCATAAGGCAAAACAGACAAATCAGATAATGTCATTCAGCTTTTCAGCTTTGTTTACACATAATATATACTGACCTTGAAGTTGGGAGAGAAATATCTGTTGGCTTTGTCTTTATTTGCTTTGTCTAGATCGTTTTTTGTTAATGTAAGGATTAAATATTCCTTATCATTATCTGAGCGCTCTGTACTGAAAATACCATCAAGTTCCTGATCTGCAACTAGACTTCCATTTTCTACTTTGTCTGAATTTTCATCCAGTCCTATGAAGAATGTATTTACCCAAAAGTGAAACATTTTGTCCTGGGGGAGGAAGAACAGAAAGAACAACATTGCTTTAGTATTCACTAGTGACACATCAATTAGACTAATATCATCATCTGGTCAAAAACAAATTGGTCATATCAGACAAAACTTGTTTGGACAACAGTACATCATGGGTTACATTGCATGAAAGACGTTTTCACCAATTCGCCTAGGTAACACGCAAAAATCTACATTAATCAAACTCGATTGTAACCAATTACGCTTTCCGAAGCCACTCCTTATAAAATGTTGGGTTTAAAACAAATCATGCCTACAAAAAAAAAAGCAAATGACAATAACTTAAACAAATGTTAGATTTGTAATCCCAAGGCATAAAGGTACTTTTTTTTGCTCATACCTTGCTAAGCAGTAGCCAAACCCAACAGACAATGTGGGTGAACCAGCTTAGGTGAGTAATATTTATCAACAGAGAACATCCTCTCCCGTAGCTTCCTGCATTAATGGAACACTTTATTTTTATACAGAAATAGTTGTAATGGCCAAAACCACCCTACAAATACAGGACTCCTATCATAATGGACTCATTACTGCTTTATGGAGATGGTTTTACCAGTCACATGTTTGCTGACTGGTACTAAGAAGTCAGACTTTGGAAGTGTCTGCTGTCCTTCTACTCAGCAGGAGGTTTTTAATGAGAAGATGGGGTACTGACAGTTTTGAATAAATTCAACTTAAGCAGAATTTGACAGATGACCAACAACAGCTGGAAAGGTATAAGTTAGATTATCCACTACAACACTGCATACCTGTACAAACAGGTAAAAATATAAACCTATCAATGATGTTAAAAATTCACTGGAGAACCAGCTGGTACCAGCCAGTATATTAGAGGCACATCATTATGACTAGCAGGGTCGTTGTGAGTGTTATCTCCATATGTGCTACCAAACAAGCAACAACGTTTTGCTCTTGGCTAGACAATCCCCAAATACGGTATGCCCATCAAGTTCACCTCTAAACCCTCAGCTAAATGGCCCCGTAGAATGCACTGAATGCTCATTTTAATTCTCCATCACTTGCCATACTTTCATCAGTCAAGCGCTGGTGTTTCCAAAATCAACTACCATTAGCAGGTTGGTCCCGATTAGCACATTAAGCACTTCATCTGAAACTAAGCCACATGTACTTCCTCTTTACAAATGAAACCACCTATTTAGCTGTGATTTGAGTTTTCAGGCAAAAGATCCAAAATGGAAACAGCCAATCTTCCCACAATAGTCAGTACAATGGCATTTCTATTAAAGCTGCAGGGGTGACAAAGCTAGCACATACCAGCATCTAACACTCACTGATATGATACAGTACCAGAAGACAAACCAGCTCCTCCTGAGCTAGTTTACATTACTTTAGAATTAGAACTCTCTGCTAAACCAATTTCTTACTTGAAAATCCAGGTCCTGCCCCATCCTCCTAGCTATTCATCTCTGCTGGTAAGTGGCAGGGGGAATCAGAGGTGGAACAGAAGTGGGTCTAGTGGGCATCGTATGAGCACGCCTTCCTGCTGAAGGCAATTGGGCACCAGCAAATTTTCCTGGGCCCATGAGAAAGGGGCAGGGAAGAGCTGGAGTACTGCTTAATTTCTTTATTTCTTCTTCCTCGCAGATTAGCAAAAACATGTAAGAACACAAGTACTGGGAATTCGGAAGTGCTTGATGAAACAACTTCAACCTGCCTTCTCTATGTAAGGTCAGTACACCAATTTTCCACACTGTAGGTGAAGCATACAGAAACACTTCCAACTTGTGTGAATTTCTGTAAGCACCTAAGAGACCCCCAACCTGTAAGGAAGTGCAATAGCAAAGACAAAAGATAAATAATTCAGTCAGAAACACTTCTGGTATTAAAAGATCATCCACTTCAATACATGCCTCTCCAGTACCTTTGGGAATCAGGTTAACCTATCAAATTAACATACATAATTACAGTTGTCTTGGGAGACTAACAGATGTTTGCCACTGCCACCAAGTCCCTTCAAGCCATCACAACTATGAAGAAACCTTGCTGGAGCATGTCCACGTAAGGCAGCAGTCAGTAGGTTCTTGCCCGGCCCAAACTGCTCACACACTTAGCACCCTCTTCTCCACTAACACTGCCTCAGAAACGGTCTTAAAAATGCCCACCCCAGGATCTGGTATCAGAGGATGAACAACCTGGGCAAGAGGATTTATTTCTTCTGTACTGCTCCAATGAGTCATCACCCTGCCTGCTGATGTCCCATGAAGAAAGTGGCAGCAGGTAAAATCCACATGAAGACATCTTCACAGTAACCTGGTCCAGGTTCCTCCTACACCCAGATGATTCTTCCCTCAAAAGATACATAGTCCTCCAAGGAGACGAGATAGCTACTCCTGCCTAACCGAAAGACCAGTTCAGGTGAAAACAGAAACAACTAATAGCATCAGCTTTCCAGCTACAGAACAGGAAGGATCTGGAGTCCAGCTGCCATCTGCGATAAACAACAGGAAAAGGCAAGTCTGGCCTGATATTACCAGCATCTAACAGCTCCATAAGCAGGGAGATATACCACCTGCAGCCTCACCACTGGTGAAGACACCGTCCTTCCAGTGAGGATTTAGAGAAAGGGCATTAACACCCCATGACCACAGCTAAGGGAGATCCCACCTCTAGTAGCTGTGGTGATGGTACTACTATGCTTCATCCTTCCTCAGGACCACAATGCAGAAGCAGCAATGCACTTTGGTGCTGGTCCTCACTGCCACCCCTGGCACCTCCAGTGAGGCCAGCAGAGGAGAGGACAAAGCTCATGAACATGCTGCAGCAGATGGATGGAAAATGGCTTATACCAACAGTGCTGAAGCAGCTTTGCAGGAAAGCAGTGCCAAAGCAAACAAGGCCACTGGATGTAAACAATGCCAACAGAAGCAGAAGGCATGGTCTTGTCATGCCTCACCTTAAACTTCATCAAGTGGCACAGAACCAAGGAGTACCAAGAAGAACTTGGCACTTAAGGGCCTGCCTGAACAATAAACTGCAGAGACTCAGCTTTACTGATAAGAGTCTGGAGAAGACAAGACGGATTACAAACTCCTCAGTAGACATCTTTTAATCTGTTTTCCCTGGGATAAATCTGTAGAGGTCTTCAGGGACTCAAGCTAAACAATACAGCTTGGCTAAGCTGGTCATTTATCCTTTTATCTTCCTCCAGCTTTTTAAAGCATCGAGTTATTTTCCTTCCTTTCCCACTACACTAATTAGCTTAAATTAAGTTCATGGGTACTGGAACATGGCATGGCCACTCAAATTGAGGGAAGACTTGGTCATGTTTTTTGGAATACATTTTTAAGGCTGATAATTGTGTCACTGCTTTCAATGACAAACAAAACTCATTATTCAAAGTCAGGATTCAGCCAGCTTCAGCTAAAGCATCAGGCTCCAAAATATTTCATGGGAGACAACAAAGAAAGTTGATATAATATGGGCCAAAGATAGGAACTTCAAAGATCAAGGCATGAACTGAACTTGTACTTTATAGAACAAATCAGAATACCACACCAAGTGCTCAAAGGAACACAATTTAACAAATGGGCTTCTGAAAACAAGTATTAGCTAGAGGCTTTTTTGAATGTGTTTTGCTTCACTTCCACTTACATCACAGGCATCTGCCTTAAAAAACCTGCAGATGTGTTTCTTTCCATTACCAAATCATATAATAAAATCTACAGTGCAGTATCAGACACGCGAGACAGAAGCGGATTTAATCACACTATTTTGACATACAATGCTTATCCCTACCCTGTACAGTTTTTCAGTTCTCTGACAGAAAAATACACCTCACTCTAGAGCTGATACCTGCCTCTAACTGCAGACTGAGATCCAAATCCAAGATCATTTAAGCCATCAGCTAGGAGTTCCCATATCCTCCTGAGAGTTTAATTTTGCAGAGATATCTACAGGCACTTATAATCACTTTGCAACACCAGCTAGGAAGTTTGGAGATGCTATCCATCAATCAGAAAACGAAAATCATGTTTCGACCTGTTCAATGCTGGCCTCACAGCCTTCCCATAGTCATGGGATGGAATTTCTTGTACCATTTTCAGATCAACAGTTCAAGTCTTCTGACATGTCCATCCTTCAGCGTTTGCTAAACAGCAATCACCCGAAGTCCTCTTGAGCTGTGTAGCAGAACTTCACATCTATACAGACTCAAGAGACAAAATGTCATACCCAAAAGCTCGAACAATGCTGTCAGCCATGCCTACATTAAAGTTTGGGTATAAAGCAGCAGGGCTACTTCCAAAAACCCCCACACCATTTCCCTCTCATCTATACTGGGAGGACTCTTGAAAAAAGGCTCCTTTACCCCCAGGCTCTTCAGGCAGGAAGATTACGAGATCCGTATTATTTTTAAACACTCTCATGGAGCCAAGTGATATAAGGACACTCAAATACTTTAAGATTATCATGTCAACATCAATAACCGGAAGAAAAATGCTTCACACAGATACATGGAAGCAAACCTGGAGAGACTACAGCAGCAGTCTGAGATGGAAGAACAGCCAAGCTGCAAGTCAGAGAAACAAAATTAATGCTCAAAACCCACCCCACCCCCCACCCCCCAAATTACTAACTTCTATTCATCAGAAATTCATATATAAGTACTCTGGAGCCTCAAGCCATTCTGTTCTCATATGGGCATGTACTTCATTCTTGTAAGGAAGTAGCTACATCATACTGAAGAAATGGTCCAAGAATAAAGTAAACAAACATTATTAAGCAAGAAAAGACCAAGAGTTATGGACTTCCTAACTGATGCCAGATGGCACAGATTATGGAAGAGCTGAAACAGGGTAACTTTTTCAAAGCAGTCACCCTCTTACCAACATCTCACCAGTACAAATAATCCTTTGGCTGAGGTTAGCTCTTGCTGGCCACTGAATTTGCTTCAATTAAGTTTTGCCATTAAAAAAACAGGACACTGACTACTATTTCAAATTCCACATTAAGCACCTAGTGTTGCAGTGTCAACAAAGTCACGTAGTCATCCAAGTTTGCTTTCTTTCACGCACAATACTTTTAACCAAGACAACCTTGATCAAATTGAAAAGGACCCTCCATACTAGAGAGCTCTGCAGATAATGCTACTGTTCTTCAGAGGATTAAGAAACATGAAAGCAAGTACAGGTGAGTAAGACTGGAGCACTTCAGCTGAGATCAGTGGTATCAAACACCAAACCAGGCGCAGCAGGAGGACACAGAGATGAGACATGATCCATTCTGGGCCTCAGGCTGGAGGATGGCTAAGACTTACACTTTTACCGTTATTAGATTTTTTATTAGGTTAAAATGCAGACTGGCAGATATGTGATGCCTTTAAGTACATGCAAGAAAACTTGTCAGGGGGCTACCTATAAATCTGCTAACAGAAAACCTTGGAAGAGCAAGAACCAGTGTCACGCAACAGACCTGTAATTCCAGCTTTCATAAACATGCATGAATAAAACAGAACCTCTGAAAGATAACATCCTGCTACTCCTAATTATGCTGTTCTTCATTAATTAGGTGATCATCTCCGAAATGTGGTAAGTCTCCACAGTGGAAGGCCCTCTCTTTTGGGGTTTTGAGTAAAAACTCCATAAAGTCAGTTTATCTAGAAAAGGAACAAGCACAGATGTGAAACATTTTGTCGTGTTTTCAGCTGGGATGGAGTTAATTATCTTCTTAGGAGCTAGTACAGTGCTGTGTTTTGGCTTTGATGTGAGACTTTTCCATTTCTCAGGCCTTATTAGCAAAAACGGTGGAGGGGCGCAAGGAACTGGGAGGGGACACAGCCAAGGCAGCCAACACAAACTAGCCAAAGAGGTATTCCATACCATGGGACATCACGCCTGGTACATATACCTGGGGGGTTGGCCAGGGTGTGCAGATTGTTGCTCAGGGACTGGCTGGGCATCCGTCAGTGGGTGGTGAGCAGTTGCATTGTTCACCACGTTTCTTTCTTCCTTTCCCTCTGGATTTTATTCTTTCCCATCCTCTCTTCACTATAACTTACTGTCATCATTGTTATTGTTCTTTCATTTTTATTATATTTCAATTATTAAATTGTTCTTACATCAACCCTCGAGTTTTACATTCCTTTCCAATTCTCCTCTCCATCCCTCTGGGTGAGGGGGGAGTGAATGAGTGGCTGCATGGTAGTTAGTTACCAGCTAGGGTTAAACCACGACACACTTGTACAGAGAAGTATGTTCAACCTTGTGCCAAGGTAGGTTTTCTGCCACAGATATTCACCTTTGCCCTATTTCCATCTTAACCCACTTTATACAAAAAATGTCAGAAGGACCATGTGGAAGGATCTCCTCTAGTGGCAAAGCATATGTCAGAGATGCAGCATTTCACTAATTCTTTATATGAAGACCTCATCAGCAGTTTCATAGAACAGATTAACATGCCTACACCCAAGACTACCCACAGACCCAGTCCAATATGCTCTCAGTTTGTGTCTGCATTTACAGTAGAGCTAACAGAGGTGGTCTTCATAGAAGTAACACTATAAACCTACTTTCTTTTGGCCTCCATTCTTACGCAAGGGTGATGACAATTAGACACTACATTCAACAGATCTTTCAGGCAGATTATCAAGGTAGTTTCTTTACAAAAGACTTCCTTCTGGTGAAGGGAGAGTTACTATCTCTCAGAAAAGCTTGCTGATGTGAAAAGAGCTTTCACCATCTCAGCATTTCTCAGCCCTAACAGTCTCAAAACATTCAGAAAAGGAGCACCTCTGCACTATCTGTAATACACAGAACCTGAGTAGTTAGGGTACTTGATAAGAACAGACAAAAAAAAAATCAACCAGCTACTCAGAAACTACAGAAATTCTTAAGAAATGAAATCATGACTGATATAACACTCTGAAATGAAACTACAGCATAGTAACACGTTTGCTGCATTTCTGCAGACAATTACACGCACTCTCGAAGACTGAATTTAGACTATAGAAATTTTATTTGGTAACGAGGAGCTCTAGCTTATACTGTCACTGGACCTCAGTGCTCTCTATAGAGATAAAATGAATAGAGCAGTTCATTCCTGATGCTACAGGGTCAAGATCCAGCATCTGAGCTGCACTCACATTTCAAGGGCTTACTCAGGAAGGGGCAGTGCAGCACAATGCTTCCTACAAAGTCCTTTCGCAACCATGTGTTACTGTGTTATGGTAAAGAAACAACAAAAATCACAGTTAAGACAGGACACAGGCCAGATAAAACAGGACCTTGTCTCAAATGTTTGGGTTTTGTTTCATCTCCTCCCTGCATCCCTCACATCTAGCCCACAGTACTTATCTGGGTACTCCTTTAAAAGTTCATTCTCAAAACTGGCTCCAGTGCATTGCAGTTTTATACGTCAATAATTTTAATTTTGACTTAAAGTAGAATTTCTACTTATAAAACGCTGTGTTTTACAGTTCTCCATATTGCATACAGCCACGCGGACAAACTAAAACACCTCTTTAAACAGGCAGAAGAAGGAAATATTCCCATTAAGAAACTGCTTAAAAACTTTTGCAGTCATCAGCACATAAACAACACAACATTTCCAGCTAGTGATATTACACCATTAAACTAGTTAACAATACCCTGTAACTGAACAAGCCCACAAAATAGTGTGCATGTGTATTTACACACACCTAGTAGGTACAGCCTGTGTGCACAGTTACAAGAGACTTAATCACTTAGGTTTGTCTCCCAATCCACTCAAGTATTTTCTTATTTTTATGCTTTGCCTGAACACAGAATTTGCTCAATTAATGTTCTTTAGTTTTTTAAAAACCGTTAAATAATGAACAACTACTCATAAATAATTTCAAGTAGTAAGTACAGAGGTAGCCTTTAATCAACGTGGTCTCATCCTCATCTTTCACTTTGGTAGATGCGAGCTAGTTTCACAAGCACCAGAATTAACAAAGCCCAGTGATGAGGCATCAGTCTTTAAAAACTCACTGACTTTGGTGTCAAAATAAGTTCTAGATTCATTTTTTCTACATTTGAGACACTGATAAAATTTTCAGTTGAGTGAATTCTCTGAACGTCTTATGTCAAGGCATTACAGCTGGGAACTGAGAGATGGCTGAATAGCTTGCAGAGATACTTCTACAAAGTGTGTAGGAACTCAATTATCTCAGAAACTCAACCATATTTGACAGATGGGTAGAAATCAGCCAACAGCACACAGGCAGGATCTTCTGTGCTTGTTCAAACCTTAGGAAAATTTAGTGAAGAAAACAGCTGGAGTTAACTTGCTCAGTATGCAAATCTATTTTTAGAATGAGAATATTTCTTCCTCAATTAGATTACTCACTACTACCCAAAAGACTGCAATACATATGCAGTATAATTTTTATCCAACCTTTGTACTTAATCTCACCAACTCTCAAAATATCCAGCTTTCATTCTGTGGTAGATTCTCTCCTTGGGAAAAGTGGACATCAAAGAATTAAATACTGTGATTACCCATCACTGAAGAATAACCAACATCCCAGCCCTGCATTAGGATTGGCTTGACAACTTCTTCCAGAAAAGCAAGAAAACCAACCTTTTTCAACATCTTGTTCTGTTTGTGGAAAAATTCCACTTTGATATCACCGCATACCGGCAAAGGTTGAGGGAATTCAAAGTACATATACTTGTCTTCACGTCTTGAGGGTCCTGAAGGGGAGGTGAATATCTTTACCTTTAGCTGGTATACCACAAACTGAGGATCTGAGGACACAAACAGAGCATCACTTCGTAAGAAATGCCTTAAAGTGTTAGAAAGCACAATATTAGTATCAAAATCACAATCATGAGCTACAATACTTTGTAAGTTAATAAATATCTATTAACAGTTAAGCACTGCAGAACATCCAACTTTGCTAGATGTTACTGGAAACAACGTAACAGATTTCTGTCCTTTGTAGCAATACTCTCAAGCAACCACAGGGCTCTTCGAAACTTGTAGTTTCTTTTTAATATAGTAAGAAACAACTACATCAAGTGACAACTTCTTGACTTTTCCTTGCATATTGCCTCTCATCGCCAAATTGTATGGATGTAACTGGTTTATTCTCTCGTGTTGTATTTGAATTGCAGAATGGGCAGTCATGTCAGCACAAACTGATTTCTACTCTTACACAAACAGAACTGTTATACAAACAAAACCAAGGACAAAATCTAACACTAACACACAAACCAACCACTACTGACGACTATATAGACACAGACCGTAAGTCTGTACTGTAAATCACCATCACCAAGAAAGTGCCAGCCATGTCATACCTTTCCAAGTTAAATCTGCAGGGGTAACAGCTGAAATTATGTTTTTTTGGTGCAGCCTAAGCAGATTTTCTTGGAAATTGCCGGACACCAGCATGAAAGCCAGAAATACTAAATACAACTTAAACGAATAAGATTTTCTGCATTTGCTCCAGACTTCTCTGTTAGTATCAGATGCAGGCTGCCCTCTAGACTAATACACATCGAACCATACCCTGCTGTAGAATGCATAGCCACCCAGAAACCACCCCTGCAGAGCTGTGGAAGTTCCTACCAAGCATATCCACACTATCTTGCTGAATGGCCTAGCTATAAAACTGCTACTTATCTCCCTAAAATCGTCAGAGCCATGAAATCCTGTCATCCCTTTGTTTGCCCAAGAGACACAACTCTACTTGTCAGTAACTTTAAAACAGAAGGAAGATACAAGGAAGTCAGTTTAAAATTTATTATGTGTTGGTAAAATGACTACAATTGTAGTAGATAACACAACTAAAGTAGTAACACAGACCATTGGTTTCACATTCTGAAATATCACTGAAAACTCCAGAGACTTAAAATATTACAGTACACAAAGATGCTGAAGTTGATAACCAAGATAGTTACTCAGGTGCTTATCAAATCTTTTGTTTATCCCAGTATCCTACTATGAAAATGGCATGCTGATAGCCTGGTGCGGACAAACAAGTTAATGCTCACATAAGCAATTCATACTTGCAGCTTGATTTCACAAGTATAGTGCAGTGGACCCAAAACATTAAAGAAGGTAGTAATTATATTAATTGCTGAAATCTGTAACCTCCACACCTCCACCCTAGAGGCAGAGTTTTTTTGGCAGAGGCTCCACCTTTCCTCCTCCTCCTGTAAATACAGCTAGCCTAACAAGTTGCTTGATTGTTTTTCATGTGCATTACATGTTCAGGTACTGTTTTACAATATTAATAGTGCAATTTTTATCAAAGCCACAGGAGGCACTGCAATTAATTACACATTGCAGTAATGCCCATAGCAAAACCATTATAGACTTTTTCCACTAACAAAAAATGAACACACAACACTAGGCAGTTACTGCCCTGTAATGCAGCCCACAGAAGGACAGAAGTGAATTTCTATTTATACCTCAAAGTTTCAAGGAATCTGCCGTTCCTTACTAACACAATGTGTATCAACAAACCAGATTATTTGTTTACAGGTTTATTAATACTTTATAAGCCTCCATATAAAGAAAACTTCCAGAATTAGTTAGGTATTTACCCAGTTGAACTGATTTATTCTTTTTTAAACATCATGGGAAGAATGATGTTGCTGCATTTGAAGCCAACACACCATTAAGCAAGTGTTTTTCAGCAATTCATGTTTCCCAGAAGTTGCTACATAAAGAAAAAAAAGGCTTTTTTTATGAAATAAGGAGCAAAACCCCAAATACATATATGGCATCACTTATCTTCAAACCAGCTCAATGCTTCCCAGTTTAAAACTGTGGTGAAACAACTATGAGTCCTTCACAGACCTCAACGTAATACACCTGGGAGGATGCCAGCAATAGACCACACTAACCCAGCAGATTTTGGAACATGAAGTGTTTAAGTATGATCTTCTCTATCAAGATGTGCAGCTTTTCGTGTCATGTAACAGAATGGTAGCTGTCACATAACCAAACCAAGTTCAGAGGCTGATGTGTTTCCTTACAAGAGCTAACGGAGGTTAAAGGGGTTGCTGAGTACTTACTGCAAGTTCCGCTGCTGAACATGGGAATTGTTTCAAACATCATCTTGTGAAACAGCAGTGCCACTGGTCTGTAATCAAGGTGATTCTTTAACAGGTAGCTATAGTAGTACACATAGCGTCTCTGACTGGGAATTGTTACTCCCTAAACAGAGGGAAAACAAACATCAAAAACCATCAAGACCATTTATTAGCATCACTAATACAGGTCCTGCCCATTACCTCCGAGTATAACTAAAAAGCAAAAAACCCATGAATGAAAAGGTAGCTGTAGCACCTGGAATAAACCATTGTGATTTAAGCTGAGTATACCTCTGCAGCAGCTACACTGGAGACGGGCAGACAAAGTAAAGCATATAAGCAGGCTGTATCTAGAAAGCAGGCGAGTGATGCGCTTCTCTCTACACTGCACAGAAACCCATCCATGTGGGTATTCAATACAGTAACTCATGCCAACCCTCAACAACTTCTTCATTATGGACTATTCTGGGCACCTTAGGGACAAGCAAAGACATAATCCACCTCCAAACCAAAGGACTGCCTCTGCACACATTCTCCTTTTCTCTAGACACGTGTCCACATCTCTTGCACTTGTCCTGCAGAGCATTTAAAAGGAAGCTGTTTGCACACATTATCCAACACCAAGCAATTAATTACCGACCAGTACCCAGCACAGAAGCAGGACACTGGTTTTCCAGTTACTTTAGTATGTATCTCCAAACATCCATCTCAAGCAATGAGGCAAAAAAATGCAGATTTTTTCCATATCTTAAAGACAAACACCTCAAACACACTGAGGTTCATTTAAAAAACTGTTTCATGCTGCTGCCTTTTTTGGGGGGGGGCAGGGGCGGGGGGGGGGGGGGGGCACGCATCAGATGTTAAGCAGGAGGCACCTTGAACATACTCTAATTTTTAAGCACCAATACAGGAGTTACATTTCAACAGCAGTTTAAGTCAAATGATTCTAATCCTGTTTGTCAGTATCATTGTACTCAAGACTGACACTACCTTCTACTAAAAAAATGCCCTTCTGAAAGGTTTTCACAAAAACAAAAGTAGAAAGTTTCATTAATATAGGCTCAATAGCCCAGACTATTAAATGAAGCATTTCTCAGTTGAATTATAACTGAAGTAAACACTTGCTTTGAACAAAGAACACTTTTATTACTGATTTTAAATCAACTTAAATTTCAAGGAAGGAAACAGTTTTAAAGCTCTTATAGCTAATATTTCCAAGCAAAAGGGATAGAAATGAGAAATAATTTCATTTCCTAGAAAACACATTACACAGCTTATAACAACCCACAGTACTTGCAACACATCAGTAAGTAAACTTCCATATTAAAACTAAATGGGACATTGCAATAAACTGGAGATAAGAGGTTTTCATGTAAGAATCTATGATCATTTTGGTCACAAAACCTACAGCACAGCATTGCTATAAACAGTTTTAATACCTGCTTCACCTTAAAACAGCTATAAGCTGAAAGTGCCAGAGTAGTTTTAATTTAGTAAGCACCTGTTCTGCACACATGAAAATATTCACTTTCTGCAATTATTTTTAAAAAAAAAATGTTGGTAATTATGTCTCCCTAACACTTCAGTTGTTTCTAAATCACACAAAAGACTTTCCCCTACAGCACTTTTACAATGACTTTAAGTAACCTTCTACAATGACCACGTTTTTTGTTTAGATGTCATCCCAATAGTTACCAGACCCACTTCTTAAGCCGGCTTTGAAGTTTGCCTTCCTGGGATCTGAGCATCATGACTGAGAAAATCCCAGCTTCAGAGAAAACCATCAGTAATTTACCAATGCTGCCAATCAGAAGAAAACTATGCAGGTAAGGAAAAAACAAATCCTTCTCTGCTCATAGCTTCTTCATGCCATAAAGCATGCGCCCTACAGAGAAACACGCCTTACCAGGACAGCCAGAGCTTTGACAAGAATGAAGGGAAGACAGTCACTTTTGTGGCTATATAAAGTGATAGTCAATCTCAAAGCAAAACCAGTTCTCAGCCAGGAGGGCAGTTTTATCCCCTCCAGCCAGAGATTTTTTTCTCCCTGGAGGCATAGCCTTTACCCTGAGAACCTAAGAACCAGCCACACTGAAACAGAACAGAAAGTTCTCAATTTTCCAAAGGTCTGATTTCAAAGCACAACATTTTCATAACAAGCTAATATTCCAAGAGGTAAAATCAACCCCCACTTACTTTTACTCAAGAAGAGTAAAGAAAAGGGAAGTAGTTTAAGTATTTTCTCCTCAAGCACCTTACAGTTCCCATCTATCCCCACCATCATTTTTTAAATGGACAATAGATAACTTCTCTAGTCCCTATCCCAGAGTTTTACAGGGTACTGCGGAGCTGTGTAGAGATCACCAAAGATATCAGGTACTGCTCCTGGTTCTCCTCAATGTAGCACAGGCAGGATTATGAAGAACAAGCATTTTTGGAAGCAATATGCCCACATGCACTTTAATAACATGCCCTACTGTGAGAGTAATGTTGAAGCTGCAGCCTCAGACTAGGCTTAGGGCATCAGGTTTAGCTGAGGTTGCCACCCGAGTATGTCGAACAAACGGGCATCACAACTGATCAGCTCTGACACATCAGACACTAGATATCAACCCTGCTCAGCGTCATTCTGAGACTTCCTCGCACAAAATAATTGGTTTCTATTTCCTGTTCAGTTACACCACTATTAGGAGCTGTTCCTAAAAATACAATGGTATAACAGTCAAAAAACACTCCTGAATAGATCATTTCCAGCTCAGGCACTTGAATAGTTGTTCCCAGCTGATACCTATCTGTTGATTAGATTGCTTCCTTCCAAGTCTAATCATCACCATAAAACCCTTCAAGGCAGAAGCAGGAATAAAGACCTCTCCAGCTGCAGAAAGGTAAGTTGTCAGTCTTTGTCATCACAACAGTATTTCTGTGTCCATCTTAAGGAAAAAACAGGTGCTAAGCTAAACATTTCAAACAGTGGCAGCAGCAGCTTTTTTAGAAGACTTTTTTGGGGGTTTACTTCTCCCCTACCTCAGTAAACAAGCTGGACAATTACAGTTCCTTATCCAACTTCAGCAAACAGTTGGTCTCCCTTGGTTCAAAGAGAAAACAGAAATCAGTCCTGTTCTACTGCCACTGTGGTGACTGATAGACACAACTGTTTAGCCAATACTTTCTAATCTTTATCATTCCTTCCTTCTGAAAAAGTCATCCCGTCACATCCGTCCCCATCCCCCACCCACCCCCCGCTATGATGAGTTACAGAAGCCAAAAGAAGGCAGCTTGGTGGCAGGGGGGAGACAACAACCAACCAAAACCCAACAGTTTTTGGTCATAGACAGACTTGTAGACTCAGTTGTGCTGTGTCTTATTCCCCACTACCTTTCCCAGGACAACAGTACACTAACAGAGTATCTAGCAACTGTCAGCTGCAACTACAGCTCTCACTTAATGTTGCAAAGGCCTCCATGAAGCTTCTTCCAGCAGGCACTTGGGAAAGGCTTGCTACAGAAGTACTTGAGGTTGTTCTCTTGACCAATTAGTCATACTTCCTCTTGCAATCAGACTCACACTTCCTGCTGGCACGGACTAAGCCCTCTCAAGAATCAGTTTGCTATGCATATTCATGGCAACAACAATTTTAGCTACACTATTCTGAGCAGCTATACACAAAATGCACACCTTGTGCTTGCTTTAAATGAAGAAAATATGGTACCTAATTAAAGCCAATTTTCCTTCATCATACACGTGTTGGTCCAGCAACAACAAAAAAAAAAAAAAAGGCACTTTCCTGTCCCTAGGTGCAAACAGCTCTTTTGATGCCTCATTTACTTTGAGTTCAGGAAGTCAGTTATATAAAGGTTTGGTGAAGTGTCAAATCAGAGAGCAGCACTTGACATATAAGACTGAAATACAGACCACGAGGGAAGAAAACGCTCCTAGAACTTGCATTGACATACCTGTCTATAAACACTACTTTAAGGATTATGCGAATCACATGCTGCCCACTGTCCACATAAAGATAACCATGCTCAAGTGAAGCTGGGGTGTGTGTGTGTATGTGGAAATCAACTCTTCCAGCAAAGACATGAAAACCAAAACAAAGTTGCTGGTTACAGACAATATTTACAGTGAAGCTAAACAAGGCTCTCACTATTCCTGTTTACTAAGCTCTCCCTTAACTCAAACATGCCAGAGTACCACTGGGGTACTGATGAACACCTAACTGACCTTACCCTCAACACACTAACATGCAGAACTACTACCCTTTTTTTACAAAAGGGAAACAGCTACAACATGCTTCACCACAGATTTGTTAAATCAAATTTTGTAGTTTTCACTGTATTTTATCCAGCTCTTTAGATAATCTTTATCAGTAGAAGTAATCTACACTGTTTATTCATCACACAGCTCATTCCTATTCACTATCATTCACTCTTACCAAAAGCCACAACTTTTTGATGGGAAACCCCGACAATGTCTCCATTCCAGTACTACACCACAACTACCTTCTCAGTAGTACATGCAATAACAGCTCCGTCTTGTAAAAGAGAGCAAACTAAATAGTTATTTGCTCCTTCCAATGAATGAACAGCCAAATTCTAAAATTCTGTATGCTCTCACAAGCCCTCAAACATGAAGCTCTGCTTACTATAGGTCTACACACTGTGAAATTAATACTTTATGCAAATATTACAGGGATACAGAGGAGTCTGTACTTGAGTAGGTTGAAACTGCCCTGCTGGGATGATCCGCTGGGCTGCTCTTCCACCATACACAAGGAAATGACGGAAGATGAGCAGGAAAGCTTGCTGAAGTGACCCTGTAAGTCACACATTATAATTGGAGAGGCTTTCAAGTAAGGAGGTTCAATGCCCATTAACAAGGCATAACCATGCCAGAAAGGTCCAACATACAGTACTACTAAGTCTGTCTGTACCACTAACAAGGTCTTAACAGAAAGCTCTTGTAGCCATGACCATTTATCTGAAATGAGATCCTCCCATTTCTCCTCAGGAGAAGTAGAAGAAACTCAATGGCAGCCCTTCATGAAGCAGGCTCTGAGGTAGCCAATGTCTGGGCTTAACTACCCTTTTATTGAAAAGGGGCATCCAAAAACAGACTCTTCCAGTAGGGATATTCAACTGTAATATGCACTATAATGACTACATATCTCCAAACACCACCACAGAAGTTAAGAGAACCTGAGGAGATGAACAACTCATCCATTCAGGCAAAACAAGCTGGAATAATCCTCTTATTTGGGCTGAAAATGCTGAATGAGAAAGTTCACTCATCAACCGCCCATTTGATGAGACACACAGCAGAATGTTATTTAAAAAGCTATTTAAAATAAACTGTCCAGATCTTCTTGAACAGGACACGAAAAAACCAGACTGTTTTAGTGTTGCAACTAACTGCTACTGCTGCTTAGGTAAGCTTTTTCATTGATAACAGCTGCACTGATCCAATAATGTTAAAGCTAAATCAAATCAGATATCACAACTGATGGAAATTATTTCTTCAAGAGCTTGACTATTCAAATTGAACTTGAGCAGGAAAAGCATAAGTATACAGGTAGAACAGAAAAGAGCTCACCTTCTTGTCTCTGGTCCTTACTTCCCCATAGAAATCTAGGGCTTCTTGAGCCTTTAAAAACTTGCCTCGATGCAACAAATATGCACATATCATTACACCAGTTCGTCCCTTTCCAGCTTTACAGTGGATTGCTGCAACATGATTGTCATCTTCACTTAGCCATTGGTCAAGATCTTCACAAAAAGGTTTGATAAGCTCTAGCTGTGGTGGGTTATGGTCTTCAAAAGGGTACTGTGCAACTGCAATGAGAAGTAGTCATTTATCAAAATCTCAAAAGGAAATTACAGCAAGCTCAACTAGACAGATCAACTTTGTGGCACGCATGCAAACAATTAACTTTCTAAATACACCCCCCTGTCTTACATATAGATACATAATTTTTTTATTCCAATATTATTCAGCAATGTACTGCATATTATATGCATTGCAGGCACTCCTCTAGTAATACATAAGCAAGCATCCTGCTACATGAAGAGAATTTCACCGCACTATTGAGTTGCACAGACTCCACCATCCTACAGGATGAATTTTCTAGAACTTAAGAGAGCTTTAGCACAAAATAGAACCTTGTGAAAACCCATTACTCCAGCAATAATTAGACTACCTGCTGAGAGAAAACAGGGCCAGACCTCAGTCACTGATCAGACAACAGGAATTTTGGAAAAATTCTGGGCACATTTGAGTCTATGGTAGGGATAAACTCTCAGAATTTGCTCAAAACAAATTTTCTGGGTTTTTGTTTTTGAAACAAAAGCCTGCAATTTCCCCATTAAAAAATGGTAATTGAAAAAGAAATCTCATGTAAGGCACTTGCAATACTTCAGGGTTTTAAAGTCAAACCACTGAACAAAGTTGCCCCTTTTCTTATACAGATATATATATATATGCAGACAAACACTTTTTTTCCATCTAGAGATGGAAAGAATTTCAAGCAAGCATGCAGGAAATGAAAGAAAACTCAAAAGAGCAAAAAATAAGCAGTAAGCAGAGATAAGCACTCAACCCCAAACCTCTAACACCTCAGATAAGATGACAGACAATGCCACGCTAACTGGCAGAATTACATAAGGCTGTATTAATTTCATCAGGAGAACAGCACTTTATGAAGTGCGCCTCAATTCTTGATCAACAGACTTGGGATCTTATAAATACAACCCTGGTTCACTTAAAAATTCCCAGCTAGAAACACCATTTCCTTTTCTGGTCTAAAAATGAATACATTTCATTTTTTGGCTAGTGTTTGTACTCGTTTCATAAGTACTACTCTCATCACACATGCAAAACTCCTTTTGATGAATCCCCAAGGACTTAAAGAGCAGAAGTGAGGGATGAAGTTATGGAACTGCTAAATTGTGCAGCACAAATCCAAAGCCTTTCGGCAGGATCCGCAAGGACAGTTTATTCACTCAGAGTACAGACCGCCCACTTAATCTCCCAGAAGACCAAATAGGGAAACCTGATAAAAGTGAATAAACTTTGCTAAAGAAGCAGCAAAGGCTAACGAACATGAGCACACACTAATAAATTCTTCCACGTGGAAGATCCAAACACTCCCCAAATGATCATTTTATGTGAACTTACAGAGATGTCACTTTTTGCAGCAGATGTAAATGGAAGGAGAAGTTTATGTAGAAACCCCTAAGAAGCTGTTAGGAGATGCCGCAAGTTTGTCCATACAACTCTGAGTCTATCTTAACTACATCCAGTAAGGTTCCAGTGAAAAGGAGAGACAAAGTAGTCCTGAAAGAACAGCCTGAAAAATCCCAGCTAGAAACAGCATGTTGAAGATGCTCTCCAAGATCTGGGACCAAAGGCAAACCTTGCAGTATTTTCTTCAAAGATAGAATGAGGAGCAGATTAAATGGGTGCCCTGCGACGGTGCAGAGGGATTATGAATCAGAAAGCAACCTCAGGAAACATAAAGCTGCGCAATCTTGAATGGGTCCTTGAAAGAGTGTAGATCCTCCATGGATTTTTGGTTCCTAACACTGGAGCACACAGTATGGAGAACAGTTCTGATTACTCTCTCCAAGCTCCTAGACATTGCAAGAAAAATCCCATAGCACATAAAGGAGAAGAAAAAAAACCAAACAAAAACCAAAGAGGAAAGCCTGTGGCAAAGCAGAAGACAATTTCCAGCATCGAAGTACTTCAGAAACTGCAAAAACCCCAGACAGAAAGCTAGCATGCAAAGATGAAGAGCTTTCAACATTTGATTTTGATGCAAGAGCATTCAAGTTGAATAATGAACTACTATGGTGTTTCATGCTAAGTGTACAAATTAGAAGTTCCCTCTGAAATTAATTTACTTCAGAAGATTTTTAGAGTAGAAATGTTTCTCGTCTGCAAAGGGATGTTTGGAGTCACCGATCTGGTTATCTAAGGTAAATAATTCAGGGATGAAAAGAAAAAAATGCAACATGTAGCTCCCTGTAACAGTCATCTTCTGCAGAAGAGCTATGAAAGGTGCTGTCACAAACAACATTTTGGGCTGGGATTGACAGTTAAGGGATCTGAGCATCCCCGAAATAAAAAGCATAAATTAAAGCAAGCACATGTTCTGGACATATTAGAAACACGTCCCTTTTCATTTATGTCTTTTCTCCTCTTACCCCAAGTATTGCTCAAGCAGATCTTAAAATACTTTTTTTCTGGCTTGTATGTATTGAGTGAGGTTTCAGGACACTGTCATTCAACATCGTAAGAGCAAATCAGAAGCGAAGATGACTTCAACATGACAATTTCAGTCCTTCTATATTCAGACATTAAAGCAGCCAATTACATTTTGGTCACGTTCTAAACAACCCCTTTACAACTAGAAGGATGGTTTAAAACAACAATAAAAAAAAAAGAAGTTGAGCCCTTGCCATGATGTAGTATTAGCCAGTAAGGCTGAGATTTATTATCTCCTGCAATTGTGCACACACAAGTATTGCTTATCTACCCAATCATTCTGAAGTACTGCATGAAGAGGAACTACAAGCTTTACTACCATGCACAGAGATGTTCCTCTGCACAAAGAATAAAGGTAAATCCATATTTATTTATTACCCGGGGAGTTATTACTGACAAAACAGGCACATCAGTTTCCACCCACCAAGGCTCTGATCAAAAGGAGCCCCTAAAAGTTTCCCTGCTGGTTCTGGTAGTGTCTAAGAACCAACTCATCTCAAGAGGCATCACATAGGAATTAAATCTTTTATTTCCTTTTTTTAAACCAAGTGAAGTTTTGTTCCAGATCTTCAAAAAGCTAGTTTATATGAATAGTGACAGTGGCTTAAGCGTTCTCCATTTTTATTCTAAGTGATGCTTCTGCATAAAAATCAGTCTTCCTTACACTTCACATCTAAATTTTACAGAAAGTTTACAAACTGAATTGAACAGAAACTTCTATATAACCCATTCTGCAAAAACTTGCAACCGTAGACTTGATTGCCTCATTAGACCTTGATCTAGTTAACTGTGACGAACGTACTTTTTTGAAAGCATCAAGAATATAGCAAGTTTCTTCAATGACTCAAAGCAATCTGACATCATTCCTTGTGCCCAAATCCCCTACATTACTATTCACCAGCTCCTCTTTGTACCTTCATTCAGAAACACTGAAGTTTAAAGAGGAGAACACATATTAGACAGTAAAAACGTACCTCTGCAATTAAATTTGGCGGTGTCATAATGTCTTTCAGCACATCTAAAAAAGAAAAATATATAAGAGTTCAAGACAAGTCTGAGACACTCCCAACATCTGTCACACCTTGGAACATACAAATCAACATATGGGAAAATCATACATACCCATCATCTTTATCGTTTAAAACTACAGCTACAAGTTACATCCAGAAAAGCTGTCTTCTTGCAAATGTATGAAGTTGCTCACTAAAATATCAGTTATTTTACTGAAAAACTGCCGTATGGTAATTGTAGTCCATCAGTATGTTTTTAGGCAGTGAGAGTCTCAGTGTATCACATTACTTGTGTGAATGCATCCATTATTACTTTTTAATACTGTATTAACAACTCTAGCCACATGAGCAGCTTTATGATCCCACACAAACACGTGAAGAGTATACAGCTATGACATTCATCCAACTCACTCGGAACTCAAAACACATGTCAAGACACCTCAACAACAACATGGGTACTAGGGGTGATGGGGATCACACAAGGACATTTCAAGGACCCTTAGACAGTGCAACCCAAGCAAGCGTTCTTCGTCCAATTACAGGACCACAAGACCACCACAGGCAACTGGAAGCACCACCAAGTATTACAGTGCAGATCACTTGTATCAAGCAGATATTGTGATACTTCTCTTCAACTTGGCATTTGTTCTTGAAATTTGGTGAACTCTGGAAAAAAAACCCCACCAAAATGCCAATCACCTAGTTTTCCCCTCACAGACCCTGGAAAATAGCACATTTCTGAAGACTCTGGAGCTGCATCTATGTCTATCTCACCACTCTAAGAGACCCACTCTAGCTAGCCAGTAGCACAGCAAACCAAGACTGAATTAGTCTTGGAGGATGACTTGCCTAGAGACAAACATCAGCGACCAGATATAAACAATCCAATCAGTAGGGCTCTAATACAGCCAAAGTGGCATGCTCCAAGGAAACAAGCTAGACCAGATATTGGGGGTAAGGGGAAAGAAGGCATGAAGTGGATGCCCTCCATAATTTTCCTTGGAGTTGCTCTCTGCAGGTAAAATGATGCACCCCTACATAACAGAAGCAAAAATGCAGTTCAGAAACGAAAACAAGAACAATCTTGCCTCAGAACAACAGGACTCCAGGTTGAGACAGTGATTGACAGTCATTTCAGTAGACAAAACACATGTAGATTTTCTGTTCTGATTAGAACCTGTACTCTTGATAGGGTTCAGATACCAACACCAGTTTCAGGACTGGTATGAATTTGTATTTCTTTAATAGGCATGTTATGACTGCCGCCTTAGGAGCCACATGGAGCATACCTGACACTTTCAGACATGCAAACTTTGAGGCTCCTACTTGTATGACTGTTGCACATAACTGGAGCCTCACATGCTTCATTGAGCTTTGTTCACGAGACTTGTACACCAGGGACAGGCAGGTCTGCTGGGGTTGCACACGCACTCAGCACTTCCCTTTCTCTGAATTCCAGAGCCTTCTCAACTCTAGCCTCTGCCAGGGAAAAGTCTGGCAGTTTTCAGAGCTCTGATCACATTGCTGATACTTTCTCTAGGTCAGAAGTGAAACAGTGCAGGTTAAGCTGGCTGATGGGACTCAAAAAATCATTATCTGCACCCGAACCTTTGAGAAAAAAAATGTTAGACACAGTATGTACACCCAAGATGGGGTCACCATGCCTGGAGCAGCCATCAGTCATGCTGGGCAAAGCCTGTTATAAGCTAGTCAGCATCTGGACTTCGGAAGTTGAGTCTGCTAGGAAGCAAAGCAGTTAGCACAAAGCATCTTATTCACCGAAGTCTCCTTCTTCCTTTTAAAGAAACACCCAGTTTAAAGGTGTATCAAGAGATGAAAGTGTTCAAAACATCTTAAAAAGTCACCTATGGGCAAAAAAACCTTCAAATTTTTAAGCTTCAGAGTGTCAAGTAGAATACCATAAGGGATAGAAAATAGTTTTGTTGACACCAAGGATAGAAACTGAGCACAGAACATAGCCATGTCACTCCTTATGCCCTCTTACAGGAGCTGTACACAGCAAATGCAGAGCTCCAGACACGGCTGTACAAAATACACCCTCATTTCATTACATGAAACACTTATCTGCAGCAGAGATCCCACTGACACACACTTTGGGGGATGCTTCCATTGCCTAACATTTAAAATACATTTGTTTTTCCTTAAACACCGTTAGACTTGTAATACGGTCAGATTGCCAGATGAAACCCGAACAGGGTTTTTTTGGATTTTGGGGGTGGGGAGTGAGCTGGCATCGTTCTTTTAATCCTCCTTATGATTAAAGCTAGTTTAAAGCAACCTAGATCCTAAGTACTGCCTGCCAGGCACCTTTCTGATCATAACCATAACCCCACTGACAACAGGACTACAGGCTACCAAAAAGACAGCAGTCTATGCCAAAGCCCAATACCATGCACACAGAGCTACAGAAAGTATGCACATAAAATCCACATTGTTCATTACAGTTCCTTCCTTTAATTAGCTGACTGTTGGACAGTTAAAAGAAATATACTGAAAATTGAGATTACTACAATAGGGGAGGTAACTATTTGGTAGTATGTGAAGTTAGGAGATGAAAGTGGAAGAATATATTAAAATAAAGAATACTGAAGAAACAGCAAAGGGTTAAAGGTACACATGCGAAAACCAACACTAACAAGGAACAAAAAGAAATTGATTGCTCAAACATTCACTGGGAAGTTAAAGCCAAAATTCAAGGATGAGGCATAACTGACCTCATTTAAACATCAGTTCAGAAAAATGTCTCCAAATCCTTTTAAATAAAATTGCTCAACACACACACTATTATCAACTCCATGTAACAACTACCTTAAGGGAACTTAAACCCCATGACAGTGTTTGAAAGAATTCTGAACGTAAGTACATAACTCCTCTGAACTCCCACCTCCCTTCTTTTAAGCACACACAATAGTTTACAAAGGATCAGCTTCATCTAAAGAGATGCTGTTCAAAATACCTGAAGGCTGCAATTTCTTCCCCATCTCATGACCAAACACTGCAACAATTCACCTAATGGCATTTATGTACTTAATGTGTGTATAAATTTTGCCTGCACAAAAATGAAGAGACAACCTGGCCTCTCTAGCCAGAGATACACAGTTTAAAAGTTATGCTTTCCAAGCTGTGCAGTTATCACTTGAATCTTCATTTGCAACTGATCCATGTTTTGGGGAAGAAGAAAACCCATGCATTTTAAAAGAATGTTTTATCTTGCAAAAGTTTTCATCTGAGGGTGAATATAGTAATTTTAAGAAGTTTCACTTGCATTTGAAGTTAGCAACAAGGAAAATCCATGGGGTGTTCTTGCGCTGAAAACTGAAAAGTTACATTTTTCATGTGAAGAACTTGAAGACAAAAACGTTTGGCACACCTGGACAAGTTCTTTCCGCAATTGAAAGCACATGTATCAGCAAACTAAACATCAAACATGCTTGTCTCTTCACAGTTCTCACTTAAAAACTTTAAAGTTGTTCCTGTGTAGGGTTGGGGGATTGATTTTTGCTTTTTTTCTGAAGTAAAATGAGGTTGCTAGCAGACAGCGAAGTGGAAGCTTTTCAAGTACCACCTCCCAGAGGAGCTACTTGCTAAGATGCACAGAAGTCTTACTAAACTCTTACTTTCTGACCTACAAGTTTACACACAGCAACATATTGTTTTTACCTGTCACCTCTCAAGCCAATTTGAAACAACCAGCTCAGTATCAGGCTGCTCAGCAAACCCTGATCCTGTTAAGTGATACCAGAGTCACACTTCACAGAATCTAACAGCTGAACCCAGCCCCAAGAAGCAGGAGGAAACTACGTTATATCTGTCCTGTTCTGCTTTGCCTTGCTCCCAAAACAAAAGCAGAAGCTGTCAGGAGGCTTCAGGGGGCCCTAATAAAACCACAGTAGTTAGATTTTACATGATACAGATTTTTAGTGCTGAGCTCCAGAAGACTTCAAAGGAAGATATCCAGAAAGTTACCTCTTCAGGGAACTGCCTCTACACACAGAAGGAGCTATCAGCTATTCTAGGAAGCACTGTCCTTTCCGCCCTTAAGTGCCACCAAGACAGTATTTATAAAAGGCTAACATTCTGAAGAGCTTCTAAGCTAGAGAAAATTTTGTTACTGAACTGTACAAAAAGTGTCCAATGGGTTTATTTTAATACATTTTATTTATGTATATTTTTCTATTCTGTCCTACCCCAGGCTTTACAGACAACTTCAATAACCAGTATACCGTTTCTCAGCTTCTAGTATCACTTCACTCCAACATCAGGAAGTAAGAGTTGCTTGGTGCATAATCCTTCAAGTAATTTAGAGGCATACTTCTAATACTTGTTTTTGAAGACTGACATATTAAAATGCAAATGCATTGCCCAGATTTCCATACTACAGTATTATTTTTTCCATTAATTGCAGATATCTAGAAACTTTCATTTTAAAAGAAAAAAGCTGTAACATCTCAGAGATCAATAAATCTTCAACTTAAATTTCTGGGAAAAAATGAGGGGTAGGAAAGCCATGACCTACTTTTCAACATCAGCTGACATCACCAAATCATTTATACAAATGAAATTAGTTTAAGCTAACATATAAAGATGATCAGAACAACAAAAAAAATCCCTTCTGTAACAAGAACAGCTTTCTGCGTAACTAAATTTTCAGAGGAAAACATTACACTTACAAAAGTGAGAAACCATCACATTACCAATTGCTGCAACAGCTTTTTCAAAGTAATAAACAGGGACAGTCAAGAAAAGTGAGGAAGCAAACAGAACCTGGGTACCAATACAGTTTGATTAAAAAATAAAAAAACACCAACAGGAAAATACTCATTTGGCAATTTCTTCACTGCAGACATTAATACATTAACAGAAAGCCTGCTGTGAATTACTTTTCACTTTTTAATCACATGGTACAAGCTCCAGATGGGATAGATGCCAAGTCATTTAAAAGCTTTCAAGTAATATGCATACACACCAGCATTTCATTTAACCTCACTCAGCTCAACTAAATGAAGTAATAGTACTCTCAATCAGGCTTAATTGTTTTAAGAAATGTGCAAAACATCTCTAGCTCTGCTTCAGTACAGTAACAAGCCACTTTCACTCCTAAGCTATTTTTAGAAATCATTATTTTGGAAAATACATCTACAGGAGCATACTTACAGATTGTATATCTTGTAATGGTTTTTATGCTTTGAATCCAAAAACCTTAAGTAGGAAAAAAAAAAAAAAAAAAGGCATGTATTAATTACACTGCAATAATGTTGACCTTATTTTACAGCATCATTAAAGTACCATCCAGCATGTGCAGTTCTGCATTCCAAGTCCCAGCTGGCCCTACAGTACCTCAAAGTCAAGGAGGCAGCATGTTGCAAACCTCACTCATACAAATAATGCAGTAGTATGAATAAGGCTACTTACGCAATGGAGGCCACCAAGATCTGACCTGCAACTGAAATATGTATGTTATGGTCCAATCTGTGCTGATTTTTAAGATACCTGCACATCCATATATTAAGTTGAGGAAGGGTAGTTTATTTTTAAAGCAGAAAGCATGGATTATACAAAGTATCTTTAAGCACTTACTTCCAATTTGATCATCTATGCAAAACACTTTACCACAGTGGTATTTCCCATGAAAAAAAGCAGTTAAAATAACATTCATATTTCTGTTAGAACAACCAGAATAATTTATTTTAATACCATTTTTTTTAAATGGCCATTATTTGCTACTGAAGTCTGAGGACAGTGCCTGATTATATTCTGAGTTCAGAAAGAAGGAGCAAGACCACTACACTTTTTCACATTCATATCATTTTCATGCTCATTTTGTAACAAAAACTTCACATACAAGCCTCAGAGAGCCAAACTGCAAACATGATTCATCAAAATTGCCATGATTATATATGATGTGTCACCTGGCAATGTTCAAGAAGAAATAACATACAAATGTTTACACTTAACATCATCAACAGTGTGTATCTGCACATCAGCCAGAAGGAATTTAATTAGCCATGACAGAACATGCTGTTCAAATTGAAAAGAAACACTAGCTGCTAAAATCCTGGAAAGCTCAAGCAAAAACAAGCTCTGGTTATCAGTCATAATATTCCAGAAGAACCTAGAAGAACTTTGTGGTTAAACCAATGCATTAAAATAGGAACAGATGTGAATGCTCCTTGTGCAGCATTGAGTATGAGATTCCAATTTCATTGGCAAAAATATTTCATGACTCCCACTTGTGCCCCTGTTGGCAGAGTTTGAGAGATTAAGGAAGATTGTGGACATGGCGATTTGTTTCAGGAGATGTCCCTGCTTGTGCAAAACACATGGGACAGCAAGGAGAGCTGACTCTGCTTCTGCCAGGAATAGCCACAAAGCTCAGTATAAGTCTTCATACAGGTATTTTCAAAGGACAAAATTCCAGCCAAAACCTCTCAAAGCATCAGTCATAGGAAACAGCCAGCAGTCCAGGTCGTACATCTCATACAATATTAGCATTACATTTGTCAGGATACTAGCTATTCAGAAAAAGCCCACTGGCATATCCTGGCTCAATACCAATTGTTCCAGAGCTCAAACATGTTGAACTTCTGCATAAAAAGCTTTTTGAGAAGAATTCCACAATAAAAAGACGACAGGAGCAGATGAGAACCTCCTGATTGCGATGTGCAGAATGCTGCATGATGACAATTTGTGCATTATTCTCGTTTAAAAATAGGAGGCAACAAACAACACTACTTTAGCATCCAGTTCCAAACAGGCACTTGATTTACATCTCTCCATATCTTAATTTGGTTGATTACAGTTTTAGGTGATCACCACTCCTTTTGATCTGAGTGTTTATGGACAACTTAATAATTACATAGTCATCCCCTTTCAAAAGTCTAATTTTCACATACCTACATACTTAACCAATAAAATTTATTTTCCTTCATACAAAAGTAACTGAAATAAAGGCTGTGAATGGAAGAGGGCCTTCAAAGGCTACTGCCTATTTATTTGAATTATTCCCACGTCATTTATTCAAAGCCCTGCCTTTGCCCCTGTCCTACAATTTCCAAAGGTGGAGTCCATCAGGGTCCACATATTTCACATGGCAGATGCAATGCACACATTAACTTAATGAAAAGGTGGCTCTGACTGCTGGTGAAGAAAGATGGCAAGATAGTCTGAGTTTGTGGGACAGCCTTTAACTGTCCCAAAAGGACAGCAAAAGGTTTTTCTTGTGAGGAAGCTGTGTGCAATGATACAACTAGAAAACACAACTTCACACCTCTTAACAATTCTAGCAGACATACACATTGTATGAGAGCAATTACAGATTGCCATGCTGAACCTCGCTGATACAACCAGCTCTGGAAAAGCGACTTCTCACTACCACATGACAGAACAAGGTCACTTTTGCAAGCCTGCTCAAATGCAGCCTCTGACGTTTTCAGTACTATTCATGGATAGTGAGCTTCAACAGGACCGTTAAACATGCAAAACTGAAACCCCCTCGAACTCGGCTGAAGCTAACTGCAGCTGAGCAGGGTCACTGCCTCCAGACAACTGACTCTGAGTTGAGGGTTATGATTCCTCCCAGTGTGGGAACTAAGGAGCCGTCTCAACTCATTTCTGTACAAACCTGGATGCAAACAGCTACCAGTGAAATTCAAGCAGTGCTAATTCTGCCTGCCCACAACCGTGAGAAACTTTCTGTGGCATCTCAAACCTGGGAGCAGCACTTTCTTGCCCAGATACACCTACTTTAACTTCACTGCATAACCATGCCCCTTACTGCATTATCCCCCCCATCCCCAAACACCAAGTCTCCTGGAGAGCTACTGAACTTAGGACCTCAAACGCCCAAGTTCTCAAGAGCATCACACAACTTAAAATCAGAACTTAAGGTCTTAAAAACACTAATATTTGGCAGTTTCTGCTTAGTTTTTAATGCAACGTCTCAAACCACATTCTCCAGGTAGGATGCCGACTAAACAAGTCACAGCAATGCTCCTGAAACACTAAATACACCTTCCACAGCTGTATCCAGTAGAACAGAGTAATTAGATTATTTGGCATTAAAAATGACAACCTGTAGGTTGTCTGGTTTTCAGTTTGTTGTTTTTTTTTTTTTTTTACAAGATGTGCTATAAAGCATCACCAGCAATGACAAATTTTAGCTGATTTTTATCCTTATCCACAATTATTGAACACAGCCATATAAAAAAGCCTTTAAAGTTACCTATATTTACTACTTTAAATGAAAATTAACTTATCAAGCATTTCATTTATCGACTGAAGAAATGATACAGGCAAACATATTTTGAAATGTCATCAGCTATGCAAGGAAACTCAACACTGAGCAGAGACATGAACTGACATCTTTCTAAAAGTAAAGAATCTCCTTTTACGCCAACAGAATTTACTGAAGTAATTTTTTTTCACACTAAAGAGCAGATTATATGCATTTGAGATCAACTCAGAACAGCAGCCTGGCCTAGAACTCTAGAAACTATCATTTTCGTTGTTTCCAACATTTTTCAGGAAAGCTAACAAGGCAACATTTATGAGATCCAAAAATCTTGCCATTTCTATGAATCCGAACATACATCCTTTCCTCAGCAGAACATAAATGAGTACAGAAAAGCATATTTAAGATTTACAAAAGTAAGTTAAGGAAAAGAAAAATAAAACTTACCTTACTACATCATCAATGTTGTTCCGGTATACTCCTTCAAGCCTCTCCGCAGGAAAACCCATAGCAATTATGTTTGGATAAATATCTGTATATGCCAGTTATGGAAACATTTGTAAAGCATGTGAAATTTCTACAATAGTATTAAATGGACATTTATCAAATTTATAGCTGTACCCAAGTCAGAGCAACAACTCCAACTGACTCCCATATGTGAGCAATTCAGCTTTATATATGCAGTAATAAGGGATCTTTTCCATAAAAGCTGAGAGAAAATGGGGGTGGGGGAGAATCAGGAGGGAAACTTTTGAAAAGACAGTACTTGGACTACTGCCACTGTAACAGAAATCTGCTTAATCTCAAACACGTAACTTAATAGAAGTCTATGCTACTGGGCAGCTGATGGCCAAGATCCTTTAGGAAGGCAATCCACTAGAAAAGCAAGAGTCAAGTAATCCACTTCTGTCATACATTGCCTCACTACAATCACATAGGTGCTACACAGTGGTCTGCCTCTACAGTCTGAGTGGCATATTAAATCCAACAGGAAACTATTAAAATAGTCTTGTGTGACTAAATTGCAAGATGTTCCAAATTAAAAACCATGTTCAAATCCCCAGTGACCCCAAAATAGATGTATCGCACAAAACAGCAAAACAAGCGAAAAAAGCACATTCCAGGCATGCAAGCCTTAGCAAGGCTACATAAACACTGACAGTTTTATCACTTTACACGATTCCTATTTAACAGACCACTACAGAAGCTGCTAAGGTAGCCCTGCATGCCTAAATGTAATATATTGCAATACAAGGGAATGTACAGATCCAAAAAGGATTATGTATCTTGGTTATTAAAAATTCCCCACTTCTGGAAAAATACTCCAGATTCTTATACTGAACTGCCTGTAATTCACTCGCCAAAAGCAGCCTGAGATAAAGAACTTAGGCAAAATACCTCTTGGTAAAAACAAAACAGCACTAAGGAAAAAGGCCAAGTAAGAAAATTTTAAGTTTACATCTAGAGCCGATGTAGTAAAGAATTCACAACAAACTACTTTTCCTGGTGGTGTAACAATATACGGATTTTTTTTTCTTAAACTTAACTGAAGAAAGTACTCCCGAGTTTTACACATTATTAGAAATGATAATATAGTGAAGAAGCTTCACTGAAAAGCAAAACAGAAATGAAACTGGCAGCTTGAAAACAGACCATACCCTACTGCATTAACATACTCCTCCTCAAACTAATTTTAGAAAGAATAAGGACAAAGCATGATTTGTTTGAAGTTGGCCCTGCTTTAAACAAGGGGGCTGAAACAGGTGATTTCCAGAGGCCTCTTTCAACCTAAGTTATTCCACTTTTTATTTTTATGGTTAAAATATAACAAGCTCTAAAGAGTAATCATAGTAATCATCAGAATGGAAGGCACTGCAGCAGCTTCCAAGATATTAATATTCCAGTTACTTGGACACAAAGAAAAGCCTGAAGTAGGATACAAAATACTCTATCCTTGCAGAATTTCCACTGGCCCGAGTACTCACAGGGAAGCAGCATGGACCAAGCTCTGCATTTACAGTTAACTAGAAGAGTCAAACGTTAAGGACTGAATACAAGGAAATAGCTTTCTACTCTCAAAAAAAGAATTAGCATTTCCTATGTTGTAATCCAAATACATCAAAAAGATTATTTATGCTAGCAATGAGAAAAATATGAAAGTTTTTAAGAAATTCAAGTAAATATCTGTAGCTGCCTTAAATACAGACACTGAAAGGGGTTTGCATCTGGTCTCCAGTTTATACTGTACTTGCCCAAACCCTAAAAAAGCTTAACTTGGGAAAAAACCAAAAAACACCACCCCAAAAAAAACCCCAGTAAGTTGCTTAACTTTCAGAGTTGCTGGTAACTTCAGATACTATCAAATCATATAAATCTTAAAACTCTGAACTTCACTCTGAACATACTTTACTCTGCAAGTAGTCCACACCTCATTGTTAAATTAACAAAAGGCGCTATATAATTAGCAATGTACTTACTATTTTATCAATTACTACTTGCCATAAGCAGAAGAAACTGGTTATAAATCATGTGCACCTGCTCCATGCCTATTAACAGTGAACGACCTGACTTACAGCTAGCACAACCCATCACTCCCTCCTCATTCCCAATTTCTACCTACTGCCAGTTCTAACACTTGTTCTCAAAAACACTTCCTTTTGTGTCCTGCTCCAAGCAGCAGGGCTACATAAATTATCACAGCAAAATAATCCAGTGTATTAGCCTGCTTTCCACAGCACTTCTCCATAGAAGACAAGTATTCATGCTAGCAACAGGGGTAAAATTAATTCATTTTGACACACCGCAAACAAAACAAAACTCAGTTTCAACTGTAGTATATCACCCATGAGACAGATGCCCAAACTTCACCAAACTACCATGTAACTTGCTTAAAATTTCTACTTACTATCACGAGCTTCACTACACATTTTTTTCCACACATTTCAGCCTGCATTTTACGTTCAGATGTTTTTCTTCTGCTGTTGGCTTTTCCTCTTCAAGAGGCTAAGACACAAGATACTTTCCAGGATTCCCAGCTGGTCCAAGATGGAAACAAGGCAGACAAGACACCCCAAGTGAAGGGAACAGAACACCTTCAACAGCAGCATTTCCCATTTGCAGGCTCACAGATTCATTCAAACACCAAAGCCTCAAAACACACAGGCTGAAGTGTTCCAATATAACCGAGGCGGTCTCACATTTTTGGGAAGCACGATCCCTTTTTGGCTGCTGCATCTCACATGACCCCTTCTCCCCTCCCTCGCTCCTCAAGGGCAATGCACAGCTTGCATGCATTTCTTCTTTTAAATTGGAGCAAGCCAGCAGAATTGAATGCTGAAGCTTATCCGTGCATCATTACAGGTGCATTTTTAAACCCAGAGCTGGTATCGCAAAAGGTGTTTAACACTATGCCCGTAAGTAAAATGGAAAGAGACTTGGGGTGGGGGGTGTGTGTATGACTCAATTTTACTGATACTGATTCAGTAAGAGCGTTGTATGCTCTAGGTTTTGCAACCTGACAGCACAAAACCTGAAGTGTTGCTGAAAAACAAACATTCAACAGTGGGGCAGGGGTGGGGGCTGTTTTTAGAAAAACATGATTGTTTTTCAAATAGGCAAGCCAATTTCTCTTCCAACTAAATAAAAGCATCCTGTAGTACCTTACTTATTATCTCAAAGTATTAGACTGGAATGCAATTCACACGCCACTGCTGACTCACTCTTCTGTCTGCAACAGATCTGGCATTAAAGGACACTGGCCACAGCAAGCAAATGACACTCTTCCAAGGCACACATGCATGCCTGCAGGCTTCTCCTGCACCAAACGAAAGCAAGTGACATATGACAAATGCATTCATATGTCTGCTGAAGATAATTTTATGTCTTTTTAATATATGCTTCTGACAAGCATGCTGAAGCAGCATGTTGCTTTGAAACTTTTGTTGATTCAAGCAACTGAAGAATGGTTTTTGCTTTAAGGATCAACCTAAGATGGAAGAAGAGAGTGAACGGCTGTTGCCGTTTGCATAGATGATCTAAATCTCTAAGCAGAAATAGCCATTTCAGCACTTAATTGAAAAAGCTACCATAAAAACCAAGCTCTTCCACCCTTTCCTCTCCTGCAAAAGGATGCCCCAAGATCTGCAGAAATTGAAGGGGATGGTTGTTACTGCAGCGGTACTAGCTTGCTTTTTTCCTGATGCTGGAGAATGAAACAGTCGTCCTCAGGGACAGCCTGTGATCACTGCATGAAAGGGTATGGAGCCTAGCCAGTTACAGAAGCAACTGTCCAGTGAGCATCATCAGCAAGTTCTATCACCAGTCATGCTCAACAGTTCAGAGACACTGCTTTTCACACATCAGTTAGTTGAACATTGATTTCCAAAGCTGAAATTAAGATATTCGCTACCACAATGGGATTTCTTACAAAGCAGCTTGGAAACTGAGCTTACATTCAAAGCAGTAATTCTGAGTCATCATGAAATTGGTAATGATAGCAATAATTTTAGAAATCTGGAAGAACTGATGATCTAAAGTAAGTTCATTATCAATTTGGGTGGTTGTTTTTTTTTTAAGACAGGCAAATGAAAATAGAAAAAGCCTCAGCCATTTATTGAGACCATTCTACAACACACACAAAACAGTTAACCAAACTGTCGGAACTACCAAAACTTGAAATGGGCTTCCTAAAAACCAAAATAAACCCAGCCATGTTTTGCCAAAGTAGCTTTTCCTAAGAAATCCATTCCCAGAAATGCTTTCAACAGTTTTTAAAGCACTCATTCCTTTCTCAATCTTGTAAACATGGAGACTGGGATTTTAGTTAGCAATCATAATAAAAAATACATGAGACTCATGATACGCAACAGCACAACATTAAAATGCCATCCTCTACTTAAATTTGTACTTCTAACTACAAAACTTCAGCTTTCAAATGAACAAAGATGACACTATGCTATACCCAAGGAAACTTAAAATGTAAGCACCCAATAATTTTGCGAAGTTACCAAGTGCCACAACAAAAAACCCGATACTCTGTCAATATTGAGACATACCAAAGCAAGTAATCCATACACCACTTCAGAAATGTCTTTGCTCTAATGCTGTTTGTAGATTTAACAGAACACTGTTCTTAAAGCCTGAAATCGTTCCCACATGCTAAAGATGATAGTCTTTCCAGTTGCTATGAGAAAAATCCTGTATCATTATGCAAATCAGCAGTTATAATCACTTTCAAAAATAGCTGTCTATATATTCACATTATGCCAAGATCAAATTAAAGAATATGCAGTATAGATGTAAAAATTTTACATACATACAGATATAAAGGCAAATTACTCACGTTGATGCTGTAACTGATTCTGCTCACAAATTCAGCCTTTCTCCTAATAACGGAAGGCGGCCAAAGCAGCATACCGAAATATTTACCAATTCTTAAGTTTTTAAACAGCCACATGGAAGATTTAAAAATAGACAGCTATAGGCTTTCCTACAATGATCAACATTCTCAGTATCTAGAATGTGAGTCATTAGAATAAGTAATTTTATGAAGTCCTATTTCAGAGTATTTAATCCCTTATCCTCGCTCTACTCATGAAGGCAGCTATTAGCAGAAAAACAGAAAGCAAATGATCTAATCTTCCTATTTTATAAACATACTAGAGCATGCAGTGCTTAATAATTTACGTACAGATTTACTTTTCAAACCCAACACTGATGACAGGTTTTAAATCAAAATGCAAATAAAAAACAACTTTAAAACTATTAGCCATTTACAAGCAAAGGCTTCAGGAAGAGCTACCAGGCATTAGATTTCATCTTTCTTTAAAAAGGAATTTAAAACAAACTGAGTGCTCCTGAAGCTGTGAATGATGATCAGTGTTTCCAGTCATGCTTTGGAGCCAAACTTACTGCAAAACCTGAACCTGACACCTGCAAATAAATGGACAATGCTTTTTTCCTGAGCCTCAGTTTCCAGCTTCTAAATATGTACCTTATTTAACAAAGAATAGATTTAAATTGGTGAATCTATGGCCTGAAAAAAGCTTTACAACTGCCAGGAACACGAATTTTCACTTCCAGTTCAGACAAGGCATGTACTCGCTTTAATCCACTCCTGAACAGCCCACTCCTCATTTGTGTGCAAGCTGCTGTCAGTACTGCTCCACTACACAACACCCATCACCCTCCTGGCTGCAGAGGGACACAGTGCAAAGGAAACCAGCCTCTAGCACGGGGTTACCAAGCTGTCAACCCCTAAGACCCATTTGATAGCAACACCAAAGAGCAGAAGAACATGACTTTGAAGTCTCTGAAAGTTGCTTTGTTGTCTCAATTTGTCTGCAATTTTCAGGAATTCTGACTTCAGTAACCATGCAACATGGTCTAGTGGTGCATCTGGCCCTACCAGCTATGAAGTGTCAGTGTGCTAACCTCAAGTCCTTTAACTCCAGCTTAAACAAGTCCGTATAGCAATGGCAAGAAAAAAAGAACTGTTCTTGCTGCTCAACAGCTTGACAGCCTGAAGCTACAGGGGGAGTGTTACGAGAAGTGTCCACACTCCATCCCCAAACAGCTTTAAGAGTCCTGACAAATGGCCAAGCTCCTATTAGTGCCATTTTCATGACAGCATCCCTACCAAGACGACATAGAAAAATATACCCAGCCAAATCTAGAAGTTTCTAGCATATATACTGATTAGTCTGTGCACATGCATACTTTTTTTTTAATAGGGGGCACTGCCATTACCCAGCATGAAATGCAAAGTAAGTTTACTATTTTTCTATGAGTCTGGATGATTGGGAAGTATAGAGGAAACGAACAGGAAGAAAGTTCTTCAGAGCAAAGGAGGATTCCTTGCAGCCAGCCAGCTGCACTTGCCAATTCTACCATCTGTGCCTTAAAGAACAAGAAAAGAGACCAACTCAGATGTGGCTAAGAAAAACATCTTATGATTTAGAAGAAATGCATTTAACCCCTTAATGCTCAGTATTTCAACTACAACATCTTTTTTTATTTTTTAATCTTTCAGCTTGCAATTTAAACGCAGCAACCTAAACAAGGAACAAAACTGCAACTCCTTCATATCCAGGAGGCAAACCTGTCCAGATGAGGTCACGGAGCTGACAAAAGGTCTAGAGGGGAACTCAAATTCATACAGCGTGAAGTAGTAAATCAGAGGATGCTTGAAGATGATACTGCCAGGCTGTCTCAGGAACCAGCTACAACCACAACTCACTTCCATCCCACAGCAGGGCTTTACTGTACTGCATTTGGGAAGTATTCCCAGAGCAGGAGTCTGTCCCTTCATCTGTGAGGTGTATGAAATGTGTCCTGGAGCTCTGTGCCATACAAAGGCTTTGCTGAACAACTAAAAGGGCCATAGAGATTGGAAAAAACTCACACAATCTACATAATAAGCAGACACTTTTTTCTTTTTTTTGCAAAACATGCTATCAACCTCAGAAATGTCACAGCATAAATACAAAAAACGGTAACAAAGAAGCATGAAAAGATTAAAGATCTTGTTCTGACAAACACTTGAGAGAGACATCTTAAACTTCCATTTCAACATGGTTTGGAATCACAAATAAAGACAGGAAAGCATGGGGATATTAAAGGAAACACAAGCTTACTGTGAAGACCTGCAAATCCCTCTAAAATAGCTGATGATATTACAGGACAGAAAAAAGCTACACTTCCCATTAAGACAAAGCCAAGAGCAAACAGGTGCATAACAAATGATGCAACAGCACACCACATTATTCGTGTAAAATTTGACAGAAAGAACTCCTCAGCTGAGGAGTCAAAGACTGGGTCTCAACTCCTCACTCAACTTCAAGTCCAGGTCTACAGCACCGAACAAAACCCTACAGTCACAAGTTTCTAGAGGTCAAAACATGCAGAGGTCCACTTAAAAAGGCTTTTTGTTTCTGCTCGTGCTTTGGAAGAAGCCACATCTCATCTTATCATACGTACCCTGCCATCCCAACTAGCTGCAGCAACACACAGCAGCCCAAGGCCAAGAGCTGAGCCAGCGGCAAAGGACAACTGTACATGTGAGGCTAAGCAGCCTTGCTCAAGGTAACACGTCTGCAGAGTGGATCTTCTCAGTAGGCAGCAATGCATATGAGAAGCTTGATGGCTGCATCTTAGTTTGAGATTTCTGAAGTGATAAACTCACAAACCAAACTCAACATGAAGGCTTTCAAGGAAGAGTACAGAACCTCCCTGGTACATGTTCTCAGCACACTACCCACCCTTTGCAGGATCTCCTTAAATGAGCACCAATGCGTACTTAAGCATATCCTAACTTCAAACACCCACAGAAGAAATACAATAATTTTATTCAGTAAAAAAGAAGTCAGCACAGAGAGTCACTACTTCGATATTTACTGACAGGAAGTGAAAAATAGCTCAGTCTCAACTTTTTGCAAGTCTGAAAGGACATCCAAAACTGTCAGAGACAAGGGAATTTAAAATAGCTATTGGGCTGAAGGACAAACGTCACACTAGAAAGTTTTGTAAAATATAAGATACAAAACCTAGGATCTGTACAAATTAACCAAACCTTAACTTGGGGGTGGGGGGGTGGTAATCCAAGAGAAGATAAAAGCAAGCAGCAAAACAAGACATAAGGACATCCTAATAAATTGTTTCTCAACCAACAAGCCCAAAGTAGATATTATTTTCATTCTAATAAGATCTAGTGTTTTCCTCCTCTAAATGTTAGTATAAAAAAAGGACATTACTTCTCTAACTCACCCACACAAGAAATTAAAGAATAGAAAATACACAACTACTTCAATTCTAGCCCAATATATACCCAGGCAATGCAATTTATTAAGCAGAGGCTTCTAAGGAAATTAATCATGCAATTAAAAGCTATTATACTACAGCTCTAAAAAAGTAGAATTAAGTTTATAAAGCCATTTCTTAAGCACTTCACTACAAAAAAATGGGTATTAAGCAGTTTTTATGCACTGCTGCACGTTGGGGCCGTGAAGCTGGGACTTCATCTTTAAAGGGAAAAACACCAGCTTTTGCAATAGTCATCTTCCCAAACACAGAGCAGTTGAATTTAATTTTTTAGCTACACAGTCAATTACCATTTGAATCACAGACCCCACTACTTTAGCTACATTGCCTAAAAATCATTCTTAAGATAACCTAGATATACGCAGCACGATAACAGCCTAATTGCACAATTATTTACTTCCATTCTACAAAACATCTTTTTTTCAGGGCCTCACAGGCGAGACAGTAAATGAGGCAGATAACAGGAGCAAAGAGAACGCTGGCTTGATTTAGAAACTGGAACAAGGATTTGTTTACATCTGAAATATCAATCTGGGACTAAGATACACTTGAAAACTGACAGCAATCTCTGAACCCAGAGTAGAGTCAACCACCCACAAAGCATTCGTATTTCAGAAGAGATCCTCCTCTACAGAGCTACTTATGAATGTTCCCATAGTTTCAAATAAAATTCCCTTCTTACAGTACAGAAGTCACCATCCCAGTAGCTCACACGAATCCACAAACGTGCACAGCTTTAATCCCCAAAACCTTCACAAAAGTGCCAAAATCAAAGGAGCCCACAACTACCCTAGTATTTAAGATGAGGCATCAGGTATATGCAGCAACCACTACTCACAACTCCAGGCTATATCCCATTTACCACCCCGAAAAAGCTATGCAATAATTAACCTTCAATATCCACTCTACATTAGGCACAGTAAATGAATACAAATCACATGTAGCTCCAAGTTCCAGAGTCATCGCTGGGTACTCGGAACTAGAAAAGAGGTGCACTTCAAAAAGGAGTTAGTTATGACTAATGACAGCAACTTCGGTCTGTAATGTAATTAAGGGATTTGACAGCTCAGCTGCCTATTGCCTGCCTTTTCTTCCAGTTCTTCAGAACACAACTATTGTCCCTTAAATCATTAAACAAGAACCACCTTCTTGTTTAAACACGTAAGGGAAGCCTCTTGGCTAAGGTACCAGGGGTGTAATTTGTCAGCTTATGCAGTATTAATGTGGCAACAACATTAATCCATTAAAAATATAATTTCATTTAAGAAACTATTCAGAGATTCACAACTGGCAAAAGCAAGTTAATAGACACTTTTACCTATAAAAGACACTTTACCTATAAAATTTCAGCTTCGTAGTTAATACATTCTGAAGTTTAGTTTTGGCGTAGCTTTACATTTTTTAGCACAGGGATTTTTAACATAATGTGTTAATAAAACACATTCTTTCAGTCATGTTATTACTGAACAAATTATATCAATTGCTTCCACAATGAAGAGGATGTAGGTGTCCAAATCATCCTACAAGGAAGAAAATGGAAGACACTTCTCTTCTAGAAGAAAATTATAAAATTCTGTATTCCTCTACGTAGTGTTTTAACATGTAATTTAGTAAATACTGCCTTTCTCTACAGCAGTCACTGTACTTCAAAACCTTTTGGCAATTAAAAAAAAAAGTTGTGAGACATATTAAGTGTAGCACTGGATAGCGCAGGAAAAACATTTTTGTCCCAAAGACATCTGCTGATCATGAGCCTAGCAGCCATCAAAAGCCAACTAATCTTTCCGCATTTATTACAATGCGGCAATAAAATAGCCATTTCAAGTGTTGCATAAGCTCCACACTCAAGGCTATATCCTTTCCCTAAATACACCGTAACCATCTCATGAAGTCAGTGGAAGTCACATGTAATTATCTTGAGGACAGAAAAGCCTTCCTGACTGGCACAAGTTCCTAGAAAGATGCACTTTCAAAATTCATCAACCTTTTTCCAAGACTGACGTTGGACCCAGTGTTGACACATGGTCAACCAGTTACAAGGAGAGCTAAACCAAGAGCTTAGTGGGTGGGATCTTCAGAAGTCCTCAACACTGACCTAACCATCCTCACTGAAGTCACTAGCCAGCCTCAATAAAGATAATTTCTCAAGGACCTCACATGCCAACACCTCATCAGTCTTACTGTATGAGATAACTTCAATTTTTCCTAAAAAGAAAAAAAAAAGCTCAAAACCAGTACCAGTCCTAGTAAAGCTTGCATTTTATTCAGCATTACCCTCTTAATGTTTAACGGCAAAGCTTTAGATGTTCTGAAAATTACACACACTTAATTAAGCTTACAAACAGATGCCAATGAAGATTAGCTTCAGTTGTGTTTTTTTTCTAAAAGGTCACCATCTAAGAAAATTTTATAAAGCGTCCACATTAGCTGCACTCTTTCCCTTCCCCACCTTCAAAAGAACATATAGTCATCACTTCAATAGCAGAGCTACGTGAAGCCAGGAACCAGTTTGCAGCTTTTGTCGATTTAAAAGTGTGCACAGGCAGTTATTTTTTAACTTCATGTTTAGCTTGTGCAAACAGTCTCCAGCAACACTGCACATTGATTAAAAATTTCTGATGATGCAAGATCAAGTAGTTCATTAGGAAGCCCGCACGTCATTTAAGTAAGCGCAAAGAGATGAGCTGTAAATTGTCAAGCATATTTTAAGTCCCTTTCCAAGGAACTGCAGTCAAAAAGCAGGGCAGAAAGGGGCTGGGGTTACTTTGAATGGATGCAGTGAGGGTTGCAAAACAGGGCACTTGCTCGAATGGTTGGGGTTTTGTGCATAGGCTTCAGCTGTCAAACATCACTATACACAAACATGCACGTACTATGGCAATATGTCAAAGTGGGGGGGTGGGGGGGTGGTGTTAGGTTGTTTTTTAGGAAAAATAAGCAATCCAGTACATCTCTAACCCCAGAAGAAGAAATGCAGGAACACACTTGTATCTATCACCACTTGGCATTCTCTATCTGGACAATTCAAAAATCTTGATTCTTGGTACGTGCAGAAAGACCAGTTTTCCCAGGATCAAATACATCCTACAGCAAGCAGGTAACTGAATCAAACTCTGGGAAATCCCCAGCCAGTACCGTTTTACTGCTGTCTGTTCAAACACACTTCTTGGATGAATTCAGAGCAAAACTGGCACTAATCTTCTTGTCCAAAACCCAACATCATCCCAGGCTCCAGAAGCCAAACAAGTCTATCGGGCTCTTAACACTGCTAAGTAACATGGTTTACTCCAGAACAAAGAAATACTTTTCGACCAATAAAATGCACTGCCAGTAGGTTTTTTCTAGTTTCTTCTAAACCCTTACCAGTCCTTACTGCACTTGTGTGCAAGAAAAACTTCTGAAAAAACATCTAACAAACTTCAATTTTAAAATGAAACCAAATATTTCAAACGAATGGCATTTCCAACTTGGGCTCTATTTTTAAACACGGTATATACCTCGTGCCACTAATTCATCTTTTTCCTGGAAGCTAAGCCATTTTGAGTGTAGTCACATAATTTAACATTTCATTAAAAATGCAACGAGTTTTAGGAGTGCAAACAGCATAAAGCAGTATGACATCCTAAGAAGCTTCCACTTGCAATTTTAGCATTCTCTGCTTTTCATTATATGGGACAAACTACATGCGAGACTTGTAAATAAACTGCACCCAACATCTAATCTGTACTGAATATTGCTGCAGTTTATATGACTATGTAGGTCACAAGCAACACATGCTTCAATTAAGAATCAGGGTAGGCATGCTCTACTCTATGCTTAGGCTAGATGGCCATTACCACACGTAACAGAAGGCCTGGAAACATGAGACAAAATTTAACCAAAGCTGTAATGAGCACAAGAAGCAGTTACACGATTTTTTCCACTTTAGTCTCAAATTGTTAAGCCACTTGCTAAACTCGGTTATGCACAGACCTCTTAAAAGCACAACCAATCAATGCAATACACAATACTTGCATGCACTCTCTTCACTGTTCCCTGCAGTAAAACGGTCAACAACCAAGGTGCACGATTTCAGAAATACCAAACATCATAGTGCCACAGAAAAATATAGTAGTCATTGCTTCATAAAGAAATACAGCCATCTTACAAAAAAGCCATTAATTCAACCTTTCATTCTCACCCATTTGCACCAAAAGTATCAGCGTTACAGAAATGAAACCAATCCAAATAGATCAGAAATAAACACAATACCTGAAATAAAGTACTAAAAAACCGACATAATGCCTCTATCTTTAAAACCCTTTCCTCTTCTAATTTCATTTTTTTCCCCAAGAAGTACATAAAAAGACTGCTCAGAGAGAAAAGAACATTTGATTAGATGAAAAGTAATGTTAGTATGTTTTTTAAAGACACTTGTTTCATAATTAGCACAGAGGACTATTCTCGTATTATGTACATAAAGCTACTGATTTTGGGAAGTCACTATTTCCCTTTCCTAAAATCCTACGTTATCCACACAAGAAGAATTCTTAACCAACTCATCAGGAACTGAGAGTCCCAAGCATGATGTACGGTAATACATGCACCAGCCCCAGTTTTAAAAGGATTTGACACAGCCCAACGCTGGAGGGGTGGACGGACAGGAGGAGATGTCCTCAAAAATAAGGGCATTTGGTACTCCAGCACCTAATCCAGCCTGCCTTTTGGCACTTGGGTGCTCCCTGCAACGCCTTGGGAGAATCAGCTGTGACAGAAATACGAAGACTGCAAGTCTTTCGTCCACCTGAAAACACGAACACACAAACCCTCCCTCCAAGCTGAGTAGAAGACAAGACCACAGAATACAGGCTGGAGATGAGGCACCTCACCTGATTTACTGTAGATTCATTTTATTCACTTCCCAAAGCACAGGTTGTAATCACCAGCTACTAAGTATTTTGGAGCCACTACCATCCAACTACTCATACAGAACTATTTACTGCAGGAGGAATTTACACCTCCATTTCCCCTATCCCGGCTAAATGCCCAAATCACTGGGCTATCCAGCTCATATCAGTCTTTCTTTTAGCTTGACAGAAGTAGCTACCCTGAAATAACCAGTAATCTATAACACAGGACACTCCTACAGATACGGGTGTGCAGGGAAGCAAAACTGACCAACAGCAGAAATGCAGATGGTAGCTTGTTTCGATCAAAAAATTTTAAGCTCCAGCACACAGTGAGAAAGTAGATTTGGGTACTTGAACCCCAGTCCTCCTGCCACTCACTACATGACTTGCTTTCCCAAAAGCTCACTTAGGTTTCAAGTTTTCTCTACCTTCATCTAACATCACATGGTTGGAGAGCTAACTCCCAGCTCAGTCCTCTGTTATGCGTGTGAGAAATAAACAGGTTATTTTCCAGCTACCAGATATGGTGAGCAACAATTCCATCAAAGCCCTGCAAAAAGAACATCTCTAAAAAGCCTGCACAAAGTGATAGAAAATTAAACTTTCACTTCTACAACAATGTCAGCCTTCAAGTAAATCCATTCAACTGTACAGGCAGCAGTCTTCATTCATTCATTATCTGTTCAAAATGTACAGCTACAAAAAAAAAAAATAAGACTAAGAATAAGCTTCTTCCAAAGATAGTTTTACAATCTTGAAAAAAAAACCCAACACCTTTTCTATAAATTTCACTACAGAACTGCAGCCAGCTGCTTCTTTTAGGAAAACCAGCCTAAGCCCAGTGTTCAGGGGCCTACTTCTAATGTAAAATTCTAAGAATAAAATTAATGAGACAAAGTTAAAAAACAAGCAATGAACTCCATTTGGCATATCATTAGCAACCTTGAGCAAAAAAAACAAGGTTCAACATTCACCTATTTTCTTAACAAGAGCAGATGACTAGTTAAAAGGTCTGTTTGGATCAACAAATCTCTCCCTACCAATGGCATATCTGGGCAAAGATATCCGAAACACCACACTCTTCAACTGTGAAGCCAGAACATCGTCGTTTTGCCACCACTTAACTCTTCTTAAAACCACAAAGTTCCCAGCAAACCCATCACTCACAGAATAAAAATAGTAATAATTAAAAAAAAAAAAATCAACTCAGACTTCTATCGTTAAGTCAGCAGTTAAGGGCTGCACTGGCCTATATCAGCATTACAGCTGCCCTAGTCATAGGCCAACGAAACAACCAAGTGCAAATGTTTAAAAATGCAAGCCTAAAATTACATTTTATCAGTACTATGAACAGAATGCAAGAACTACATAGCAGAGCTGCTGCTTTTTTACTAAAAGCTAGTAGCCACCTGCTAAAGTCACGAACCTTTCAGGCCACTTAAAAGCCCCCAAAATTTTAGGCCAAGGCTCAGTTCAACAGCACAAGCGCTGAGCTAGTCACAGCTGTTACCAGTTCTAAGCCTGCCCAAGAACTAGATTTATCTGTAGTGCTTGCTATGGCATGAATGCGATTGCTCCAAAAATGAATAATTTTCACCCTGATCCTGCTGCAGCACAGAAAACACTCCTTCTACAGGGATAAGACTAGCTCTGAATACTGCTGTCAATATTCATTTTTCCTAGGACAGTTCCAACTCTTAAGCGAGGTTCTTGCTCCAAAACCTCTCCCAGTAATGGTCTTGCTCCACCATGGAGAAAGACCATGACCACAGCACAGCCTCTACATACCATTAACTCTGCAAGGCACTCAAAGCTGAACATCTGCCTGCCGCTACTACTGCACATTGTTTGAAAGACCACCAAAACTATACACTACCAATGCTTTCCTATGGTTTGACTCAGTCATAATTGCATACTAATTACATATTCCAGAATTACACTGCTCACAATCCTCCTCGATAAAACCCAGTGCACTCTCATTTATAAGACATCCTTGTGTTTACTGTATCTGAAATTATGCCAAAGCACTGTTCGCGCATGGCATTAGGAAAAAAGGTGTATTTTTTAATCTGGAAGAAGTGCCACCTCTTGTCATCGAGAACTTTGCTACATCGTATGGCAAAAGAGCACAAGCTCTACTTTACTGAATCTGTGAAAATCAGGGCAGAGGACACAGGCTTCGCCTCTCCTGCTGCACAGACTGAAGCAACCCGAGTAAAGCCACAGGCCTGCCACGACTGTATCTGCAATTCAAGACGAGTTACTAAATAAAAAAATTATTTTAAAAAATGCTCTGGATCTGAGTCACGGCAGGACAGGCGCATTTTCTATGCGATCCGAAAAATCAGCAGAGCCGGAGATCAGCGGCGGACCCGCGCTGCTCCGGGAGCGGACCGGGCCGGGGGGCGGCAGCAGCACCTCCGCGACCCGGGGGCGGCAGCAGGCAGGCTGCGGCCGCCAAGGAGCGCTAACGTGAATCCTCGCCATCGCGGGGCTCCCGTTACTCTGCCCGGCGGCCGGGCCCCGGCTCAGCAGCCGCCCGGACAAAAGAAGGCCGAGGCGGCGCAGCGGCGGCCCGGGCGAGCCCCAACAGCAGCTGCCGGCCTCCCGGTGGAGAGGCACCGGGAAGCGCGTTAGGTAACCGCCGCGCAGGTCTGATGCAATAGCTGTACGTGCAGCGCCCGGTGCCGGGCCGCGTCCCCGGCGGGAGGATACAGGTCAGGTCCAGGTCGAAGCCATCCTCCTGGTATCGCCTTTTGTTCCTGCTGACGATCTCTTTGATGATGGCGGTCATGTCTGGCAGCCGGGGTCCGCTCCGGGACAGCGCGCAGGGGCCGGGCGGCGGCAGGGCGCGGAGCCGGGAGGCGGCGGCGGGCCGGCGGCCGCCGGGCGGCCCCGGGCGCGGGGCCTGCTGCGCCGGCGGCTCAGCCCCAGGCGGGCACGCCTCCCCCCGCGGCGGCGGCGGCTCCCGGCGACGGCGGCTGCCCCCTCCTCCTCCTCCTCCTGCCGCCGCTGCGCCGAGCGGGGCGGGAGCAGCGGCGGCGGCGCCCGAGCAGAGAGGGTCCGGAGCCGGGCCGAGTCCCTGAGGGTGCCGCCGCCGCCGCCGTCTTTGAGGCGAGCGAGGCGGAGGCGGAGAGAGCAGCTCTCCGGCGCTCCGGGCCCCAGCAATGGTGACAGCGGCGCGGGGCGCCCCCCCGGCCCGGCCCCGCTCCGCCCCGCTCCGCTCCCCGCCCGGGGCGGCGGCGGCGGCGGCAGCGGCGGCGGGCCCGAGGCCGCGCGGTGGGGCCGCGCCGCCGGGCGGGCGGGCGGGCGGGCGCTCCGCGGCGGGGCAGCGGTGGCGGCTCCTCAGGGCGTGCGGGCCAGCGGCGCGGCCTGGCTCATCCCCCCCGGCCTGCTCCGCGCCCAGCAGCGCCGCGCCAGCGCTAGACTCCCATCATGGCTGCAGCTTCCGAGAGGGGAGGCAGCGCCGCCCCGCCCCCTCCACCGCCTCCGCCGCTCCGAGAAAGTAGTCCCCCGCGAACCGGCCAGCCGCCGCCCCGCCCCACCGCTCCGCCACCCGCCTCGCCCCCGCCCGCCGTCCCGCCTGCCCCTCTTCGCGCCGCAACCCCGACTCCCGCCGCCCCGCGGGGGCGAGGAGGTGGCGGGCGGAGGGATACCGGCCGCGCGGAGAGACGCCGCTGTCGCTGCGCCGAGCAGCGGTACTGCGCCGAGTCACGTGGGCGACCCGCTGCGCTCGCGGCGGCCCCTCCCCCCGCGGGCGGAAGTGGCCGGGCCGGGCCGGGCCGTGAGGTGAGGAGCGGAGCGGGGATGTGCCCCGCCTCCCCCCACACCGCCCGCGCCCCGGGGCTGAGCCGGGAGCAGGGCCCCTTCCTGCCCGTCGCACTCCCGCGGCCTGCCGGCGCTCGGGGCCCGCGGCGGGCGAGGAGACGGGGCCGCCCATCCCCCTCCTCCCCGATCGAGCTGCTCCGCAGCGCGGCTGGGCGCCACGGCGGCTGCGCCCGCCACGGCGAGGTGCCCGGGCTGGGCGGCGGGTCCTGCGCCGGTGTGACCGGCGGGGGCGTGCGATAACAGACGCGGTGCGACCCAGAGCCGGGGGGGGGGGGGTGTGTGTGCATCGGCAGGAGCCTCCCCCCGCCCCCGGGCCGCCGGTGCGGGGTTTAGCGTAAAGACGAGCGCTGGCCTGGGGCTGCTGCCCGCCCTCCGCCCGTGGTACGTGAGCACCTACCGCCCCCTGCAGCCGCCCGCGCCCCGCGGCGGGGGGTGGCACCTGGTGTCCCCGGGGCCCGCCGGCGGTTGAGCGCGGGGGCAGGGACGGGAAGATGTCCCCCCGGGTCAGGCCGGCCGGCCGCCGCCGCGCTGTCTTCGTGGAGCTTTCTGTCCCACTCCTTTCCCTGCCCCCGTGGGTCACCATCATCCCGGACAGGGGGAAGGCGCCGTCTCAGTCTCCGAACCAGCCTTTAAATTCCTTTAAGGCTTTAGCAAATAAATGCCGTGGTACGGCAGGGTTCTTCACTCTGTGCCGAAAAGTCCTGTAAGTCTTCGGGAATTGCCGGTGTTAATGATTTGCAGGCAAATGATCATCAGGTAGCCTGTCGCAGCTGCTGACCGTGAATGCTGGCTGTAGTTTCAGTTACCATTTTCCATCTTTCTCACAGTTTGGTAGAGCATGTGTGGGGGTTTTTTTGGGGGGGGTCCCTTTTGTGTGCAGAGACAGGTGAAATACTAGTCTATTGAGGTAATAGCAACTTGGAACGTATGGCTGCTGTGAAGTGTCATAGATGTAATCTACTGAGGATCAGCATCTGCCCCAACTGCTAAAGGATCAGGAGAGAGCCTGCCAGATAATACATTTGAAGAAACGGGGTTAGTAGGCAAAGACGTTTATACATTCGCCTCCCTCAAAAATACTGCCTTCGCATCATTCTCTTGTTGGACGGTAAGAAATGTGAGAGATATCCTGTGGAGGTCAAAGATAACATACCTTCGACAGAAGCCTATTTAAAGGGAGTGAGAAAGCAGTGGTTTGCTTTATGAAAGAGTGATGGACATCTCCAGAACTCTGCAAGGAACAGAAACAAAAGGAAAACAGAATCACTTCCTATACCCCTAGGAAAGAGACACTATGGAAAGGACTAACCTTGTGGGAAGAGGAGAACATATTCACCCCTTTTTCCCTTCTCTCCATGAAAAGCAGATTATGTAAGCTAGGCAGGTATCTCCCTAAAGAACAGATCCTGCATTTAATTCATAAGTCCGCCTCAAATGTTTTTGAAGCTGGCAGCAAAAGACCTTGTTGAAGAGATTTTGTATCTCGCTAGATCCATCAGACTACAGTGAAGAAGGCCCTCGCTGAAACATGAGCAGGAAATCTCTCCGTGGTTTGCTTAGGAATTGTGTTACCCAGGGAATGGCTATCAAGTAAGTCTGAGAAGCGGAACTTGTTAAAAAATAGCACAACTGTGTATTGGTTGGATGCCATGGGAAATTGGTTAATAAGCAAAGCTGGCACACAGGAAAAATTGGATAAAACATGGTACTCTATGTGTATGAGAAGATTTATTAAATAACAATTTTTGCATGTATAAATTACGCAATACTTTGCAAAGTTCCTTTTCCTTTCTGAGGAACAGCAAAAAGGAATGAAGAGTGCAAGATAAATTCAGGGTCTCACTCAATCTTTACACAGCTTTTAAGAGAGGTGCTGAAGTCTGGCTGGAGCAGGAAGAGGAATGGGTGGGTGAAATGCTACGCTTTGCCTTTAAGGGCTCAAAATAAACTGGAACATAAGGTAGAGGGATTTCCTGGGTTGCTGCAGCCTTCAGCCTTTGCAAATGCTGTTATTATATAATTCCTTTCATAAATGTATCAAGTTTCATCTTAAGATCTTTTGCCACCATTATTCCCACTGGGAAGATGTTCCCAGAAGCTTCTTCTGATTTTCATGCTAAATATATTTGTGACTGGTTTGTATCCATTTATTCCTGTGCCAGCATTGGCCTTAAATAGCTCCTACTCCATAGCATTTACCCTTTTTACCCTTTGTGCGCCTACAGGCAGAAATGTCCCTCTTAGCTGTTGTCTATGTGAAGCTAGCTGAGCTCCCCTAATTTGCCATTCTCCCTCATCTCAGCAGTGACTTCCTGCTCCAGTTTCATTATTGTTTATTTCTCTTCGATACAGATGACCAGAGTGGCATGCCATGTTCCCGAGGGTATCTTGCCATGGTATTAATCCCTTACAAACTCTGCTAGGGAACATTGCTCCCAAGACCTCTCAGGGCCTTGTTTTCTTGATCACATTGTCAGCTCATAGTTATTTTGCGATCAACTCATGTGTGTGCATTGAGATCGTACTGTTCCTTTCCCAAACTTTAAATGTATGAAATGAATCCATGAAACCTGCTTTTAGGTCCTGGACTTGGAGGTGTCTAGCAGATGTGGCTAGCAAATCGAGATCATCTTTGAAAACATTTGTGAAAGTCCTCAAGTCCTGACTGTCCCTCTCTTTCTAATATCCAACTATGTGTACATCGCTAGGAAGTTGATACGGTTTAATTGAAAGTCCTTTTGCAAGATTCCCAGTTCCAAGTCAGACCAAGGCTAAAAAGCAGTCTGAGCAGTAGATACCTATCAGTGATCATTGTGTCAGCGAGGCCTGGGATGGATTTTCATCACACCATGCAGCGATGATCTTTGTAACAACAACCACTGCTGAAATCTTGTGATCCAACCTACAGGACTATGCCAGCAATTAGTAGGATAGGGAAAGAGAACATGATTATGCCATTATTAATATTCATGCTGTGCCTCCATCTTCAACTCTGCACACAGGTGAAAGCCCACTTTAAAAAGTTACATAGAGGTCTGTAAAATCTGAAGTTACTGAAGAGGTTGGACAGGACTGCTTGCTTTGCCACTCTTCAATATCAAATGTAGGAGTTCCATATGAAACTAGGTGGCGATGGGTCCAAAATAGAGAGGTAGGTAGTGGCATGGCATGAAGTTAAACTGTGGAACTTGGCTACAAAGTGCCACAGATGCCCAAAGTTTTTGAGGAGAGAGTACAAAAATTCATGGAAAAATTGGCTATAAAATACAACGCATCCTCTTGACTTGGTAAGTCTGTGATCTGCGAGTTGGTGAAACTTGGAAGAGTACTCTGAGGAAAAAACACTACATGCTTTTGCCCAATTATGAAGCTGTTCCTAGGCATCTCCTTTCCTCCAGCTTGGTCTTTACTTTCCCATCTCTCATATTGTTCTTTCCGTACACCATGCCTTGCTTTCTACTTATCTCATTTCATCCGTATTCCCTCTCTGTGTGTTTTGTTGCTCCCTGTGTCTCGCAAACCCCCTTCCTACTTCCAACCACCACAGACCTTTCTGATTCTAATATACCACTCCTTTCCCATCTTGCTCCTGTTCAGGTCACTGGCAAAGCTCAGGTCAGCCTGCACTGACTGGAGAATGAAGTTCATAAAAAATAACGTTTCATAGAAGAGCACTCAGCAGTCAAAAGCAAAACAGCACGTACACCGTGTGGTCTTCATCTCCTCCGATGAGTTTGCCAACTACACTAGGTCCTTTCAGTGACCTAGTTCTGTATTCAGGAGCTACAATCTAGAGTTCAACCAAGTCATCCATAATTCGATGTGAAATTTTTCAGTCTGGGAGGAAATTTGCAATCTCATTTTTCAATATCAATCAAAAAAACCCTCCAAAATGTTCTTTTTTTCTACAGCTGCAAAACCAAAACTGATAAAAATGTATGGCAAATGAGTTCCAACTTACAATACCACTTTCTAGATCTGTCCTTAAGTAGGAAGTTTACTCCATGATCCAAAGTAGCCAAGGCATGCCGAGTGCTTGGGGACAGCAGCTGCCATGAAGAAGGTGGTTTTTTTCCCAGTTGTTAATGCATGGTTTCCAGTACTTTTCTCTTTCAGACAGATACTTTTAATAGAAGATAGAAATCAAAAACTAAGGCCCAATTCACATTAATACTGGAAAGGAACAGGCGGTCAGCAGTCAGCTAGGGGTCTCTCCTGGCTTCTGCAGTTCCTGATCAGGTGCACACAGAGCACAAGCGATGGGAAAGCAGTATCTCGCCATGGCCAAGTCTGTGCAAACAGGCAAAGCTCCAGTGGTACCAGAGGGATGGACACCTCATAGACCTCTGTAGGACCAGCTTCTAGAATGAGTTAAGTCCCATGTTGAGCCTTCAGCAATGTGAAGATTTTGAGAGCCTGTATTTAGGAAAGCAGGATGAATTTGGTGCTCCTCACTATTTTTAAGAAGTATTTTTTCAAGAAATTATAACCTGTCAATATTTTGAGAAATTAGGGCCTAACCAATTTACGCATTCAGCATCAACCTCACTTTCAACCTGACCCTGGGCAGCTTCTGAAAAATTGCATATCTCAAAACTTTTTAAAGTATTCTTGAGCAGAGGATTTCTTTCAAAGGTTACCACCACAGCTGTCAAATAGCAGTGATAAAATGTAGGTTTCGAGCTTTTATTACTTGTGTGTGTTTGCATTTCTCCTAAATTGCAGCAACACAGATGTCACTTTTTGAAGAGTGGGAGAAAAAAACAGAAGAATCCTAAGTATTTTCTGACGGTAATGGTAATTCAAACACAATAGCATTTTCCTAGTGCATGAAATGCAGTGAAATGATTGATTATCCTTTTTCTATTCAAAAGAGGAGATTGCAAGAATGCATATAAGCTCAAATTAATAGCTAAAGCTGTCAACATCACCCGTTATATCCAGTTAATTTTTAAAGCATCAAAGGGAAACTGTTCACATACTCTACACAGACAGAAGAAAAAAATTATTTACTGTCAAAGACTAGAGGAGCAGCAAAAAAGGAAGGCCTTCTGTAAATCAGTATGTGCACTTAGACATTAATACATTTATTTTCAGATTAAACACTATTTGGAAGTACTATAGCACACAAAACAATAAAAGGGAAAAACTGATTCATCAATAAGGATGAAGAGCAGAAGTTGCTTCAAAACTTTGGGGTTTTTTTTGGTATTTTGGTCATTTTGGTGTATATTAATCCAATAAATGGAACTGAACCAAAACTACTGGAACAGTACTTCAGTAAAATCGCAACCACGTTGAAAGCGTATCTGTTTGCACATGGGTTTGATGACAGACGATGGACGGGGTGAGGGCCGTGTGCCGGTGGGGTGGTGGCACCTGTTCACCACCTGAGGTGGCAGAGGTGGAGCAGGTGCTGTGGAGACATTACAGTGCTGCCGTGGATCAGGAAGCCCCTGGACATTGTCTGGGCCACAAGTAACGAAGCGCCCCGGCTATCAGGGGCACAGCTGGGTCTGAGTGGCTGTGGGGCATCAGTGGTACTGGCACAAGGGCAGCAGAGCTGAAGGCGAGTTGCCAAAACGTCAGATTAATTACACTTCTTCCACAGATCCCCTTCTTTTAACCTTTTTCTGGACATTTTTCTGTTACTAGGGAGAGACAGTGAAGCCACCGTTTTCATTACAGGTTGAAATTGGAAAACTATTACCTCAGTATCTCAGAGTAAACCACTGATGCATCCTCAAACGTTGATGGTTTTCGTTCTGGCATATCCCTTAGCATCCCCAGTCTGCCAGATACCGCGTTTTCCAAACCTGACTTGTTAACTTCTGCAATGTCGCTGCTTTCGAGGGGGGACGAAGGGTGTTTATGAGGGAGCGGGTGTTCGGCGTGGGGCGGCTCGGGGGCCGGGGGCTCTGGGCCGGGCGGCGCGGCGCGGGGCGGGGCCGGCGCCCGGAACCTTCGTGCGGGGCGGCGGGAGCCGGCCGGAGGAGGAAGCCCGGGACGCGCCGCCGCCGCGCCAGGGCCCGCGCTGCCGCCGCAGCTGCTGGCTGCCGCCTGCCGCCGCCCGTGCGGCCCCCGCCGCTCCGCGACCCGGCCGACTGCGTGTTCGAAAGACCGGCCCGAGGGGTGAGTCACCGGCGGGAGAGCGAGCGGCCGCCCGCCGCCGCTGCCTGCCCCTGCGGCCGCGCATGCCGGGCGGCGGGAAGGTCACGGGCGGCCGGGTCCGGTCGGGCCCGGCCCGGCTCTCACCGGTGCCGCCTTCGCCTCACCGCGTCGCCGCGGCCGGGCCCCGGGCCGCCGCCGCGTCCTCGGCGGGGCCGGGAGCAGCCCGAGGCCTGCTGCTGCCCTCGCTGGGGCCCGGCGGCGCCCCGGGAGGCCCGGCGGGGCGGCCCTGCCCTGCCCCTTCTCTTCTGTGCGTCCGGCTCCGGTGGCCGCCCCGCCGGTCGCGGGGGCTGCGCGAGGGTAACGCCGAGCCCGTGAGCGGGAGCGGTTACTGTTGCCTGAGGGCTCGGGGAGAGGCGGGGGTGCTCGCGGTGCCCGAGCGTTCGCGGGAGCGGAGCGGCGGCCAGCACCGCTTCTCCTTCGGTTTCGTTTTTCTAAGGGGAGCGCTGGCACGCGGCAGGCAGGGCTGGAACCGAATGCGGCGGTAGCCGTACGGAGCTAGAGTTTGCCGTTCAACTAACTGTCCTCGTTTTCTCGGCAGTCTGGCTAGGAAATACGTGCTAAAATTCATGCGGGATAAGCAGGACTTTGTTTAGAAATCACGCTTAAATGTCTCTCCTGTTACAGCTTTTTCTTACAACCGGTATTCAGAGCAAGGATCGCCTGAGAAGTGGGCTTTTGCACTGGGGCTTTTTTGGAATCTTTTTTTCTTGTTCGCTGAATACATTTTATTTTAATATGTCAGGCTTAAGAGAATATGCAGTATCTGCTTGTTCTGTATTACTTGCTTAGATGCCTAACCAAGCAGGTAGGCACAGCAACAGTCTTGACTTTTTAGTTTCTAAACAGAGAATGTAGAGTTAAAAAAGCCAAAGTTGTTTTAGTGGTCTGCACTGAGATATAGCAGCAAACCATCGATGTCTTTTGGTTAGCATGTCATGGTACTTCTCCTGATTCCAGTCTGCCAAATCCTTGCAAACAGAATCTATGGTATGGCATGGCCTTGACTTGAAGGTGGGGTCGACATAGTGCAGCTGCCAGCCAAGTGAGGGGGAATTCAAGGGTATCTTGGCTGTAGGTAGTCCAGCTTTTCCCTGGCTGACTGCTCAGTTTGGAGACCAGCCAGGGAGCATTGGAAGCTGCCAAAGGAATTGCCACTGATTTTGCCCTTGCAGCAGGAAAACCGGGCAGTAAACGGGGAGAGCTTTAGGGAGAGCAGAAATCCCACCAGCTGAGGAGAAAGTAAATTGGGGAAGGAAAACCCTGATTTTATAAGTAATTTTTCAGTGGTTTAGGAAGAGGTTTTTTCTTCTCTACAGCCTGCTCCCTTAACTTGAAGGTGCTGTACTTCCTGGGTTTGGCTCATACAGCAGCCAGCCTTTTCCCTTGATAGCTGTGTGCCACATCCAGCATTTTCAGTTTTCCAGGGATATTAATAACTCAGAATATATTCTGCTAGCTGCAGGCTCCAGCTCTTAACCTTGTTTTACTCAAATATGAGTTGTCAGTCACTCCTTAATGTTGCAGTTGAGTGCCTTTCCTTTAAACTTCCTCTAAGGGAAAAGAACTCCCTGTTTAAATAATGTAGTTTTTGTCTCCATGACTTAGCATTCTTAAGTCAGTAACAGTCACAAAGCGTCAGTCTTAAAGGGAATGTAAACTTGGCACTGACATAAAGTAACCGTTATTGCTTTTATTAGGGTATTGTATAGCTGAAAGGAATGCAGATTTCTTGAGGGACAAGTGAAATCAGGACCTTTTGGCATGTAGTCAATCAAGAAGGAAGGCCTTAAATTGTTGCTGTCATTTCTTGTCTGCTTACTGAAAATGGAAATGAAACAATTGTTACACTTAGTGCTGCATGTTTTAATCTTACGCGATTTTATCTGTTGGGGTTGTGCTATTGAGGTATTTCATTATGACTTCATGGTAAGCTTTATGCCCATTGTGTGCCTGGGAAGTAGCTTTTAATAAAATGGTGTTTAAATATAAGGTAGATGTTTTCTCAATTTTAATTTGCTTGCTTTCTGTCCCTCCCTGCACTTTTTTTACATTTAGTGTTGAGAAGCAAAATGGTCCATGCTGAAACATTTTCACGTCCCCTGAGCCGGAATGAAGTGGTCGGATTAATTTTTCGTTTAACCATATTTGGTGCTGTAACATACTTTACCATTAAGTGGATGGTTGATGCCATTGATCCAACCAGAAAGCAAAAAGTAGAAGCTCAGAAACAGGTAGAATTTTATTCATAAATCTTTCTTTAAAATGCTGTTCTTGTTTGTTATTGTTCAAACAGAGAAATACGCTAACTGAAAACTAGACTTGCAATAACCAACAAAATAATTGTCAGATGTATGTGGAATAATAAAAAGCCATAGAATTGTTTTTTAGTAAAACTCAGGATCTAGGCGGTTAGTGTTTTCAGTGCTTAGATTTTATAACAAGTTAAAGTTTCTAGCTTGAAGTGGCAGAAAAACTGTTCAAAGTGGAGTGTGATGTTGTCTCTAATTATCTGCAAGTGTGTGGTCCCAGTGCCGTTTCTGCTTCTGACAACTTTGCTAAGCAGCAGTCCTGTTAAATAACGCTCTCATCAGTCTCTTTGTTGCTTTTTAAAACCTTGAGCAGAAATGACTTAATTCTTTGCTGCTTTTTGGCAACTTAATGGCAGAGGCAGGGACTGTAGTTGCTCATGTCAAAGAGGAACACTGCTGTCCAAATGCCTTTTTAAGAATAGCTTGCACTTTGTCCCCCTCTCTCTGTTCTTCCCGCAGCTCCAGTACCAGTCAAAATGGTCTGGAACGGGGAGGAAAAAAGTGAAAAGTCTCATTCCTTATGTTGAACTAGAATGACTCGTGGGGGTTAATGCTCTGGGAAAAGATTTGACTTTTGGTTTTGAAATGCACCTAAATGTTTCCTTTGCAAAGTATTTAAAGGAAATGTTGCAGCTTTTTTTTGTTTTTTGGATGACACAAATTTTACAGATTCAAACAGCAGTTTTGAGCCACCTAGTTCTTCTTTGGGTGGGTTTTCTTTTTTTAATGAAATCTTTAGTTAAAAAATTGGCTCCACTTTAAAAATCAGCTTTCACAAACTGTGCTAGTGCCAGCTGTTATATAAGAGGTTGCAATATCCCAAAACCATGTCATACTTAACCGCAGGTTTGAGTATAAAGAGAAACTGAATTGTGTAAGTGTGTTGACACAACAAATGACTTTTCCTTTTGAATTGGGAAAAAGAAAACATTGAATACATAGAAAAAAATGACTGGGTTCTGTGAATTACCTTTTTTTTCTTACAAATATACTGTCTCCTTGACACAGTGCCGTGGAGGTTTAGGGGGGTGGGGATGCTTTTTATAATAGCACAATTATATCTCCCTAATGGGAGTGTGTGTGTGTGTCTTATTTGCAGGGTTGTGAATGGAGGTAATTAAGCACGTAAAAGAACTCTATAGAGTTCTATTTAATAACAAGTTTCAGGCTTTTCACCTGAATCCTGTACAAAGTTTGTAAGGAAAAATGGGCTTTTTTTTTTTTTTTTTTGAAGTGTACCACATCTGTGTCAGCTTTGAAAACTCCTGTAGGGATTATGGAAATGATTTTGTGCTGAGGTTACCTGTGTGTCTGCAAACCTGTTCTGAACAGCAGACTGTGTTTTAATGTTTATATTGGTTGCTTTTCAGGTTGTAATGTATGGCTTGTGGTTTTAGGGGTAGGGGGACTGGTGTGACACTCTACTCGATGGGAACTAAGACGTATGATTTAGTTTCACTCAAATGACAAGAAGTCTTTAGGAAATAGCAGAACCTTCTACTGCGGAGAGATTTAACCTCTTTTCAGATGTGACTTACAGAGAAGCTGTTCAGAGTCCAAATAGCAGTACTTTAAAAACTAATTTTTTGATTAAGCATTCAATTTCTTTCTCTGATTTTCTTGTCGTTTTATTTCCCTCAGGCTGAAAAACTAATGAAGCAAATTGGAGTAAAAAATGTCAAGCTTACTGAATACGAAATGAGTATTGCTGCACATCTCGTAGACCCACTTAGCATGCATGTAAGAAACTGTTGTCTGTGTTTTTCGATGAAAGCATTTCAGACATGGAAGATCTTGATTTTGACTCTAGATGACATTATTTGTCATAGATGGTATCTATGGAAATACTTATAAAAAATTCTGTAATTTAAAACTAAAATTGCATTGTTGAGAGCAGAGTTTTTTTAATCACTTGCCTTTTTTATTTTTGAGGCCTTGCACTGCTTTTAAACTTGTGGATATTTTTTTGATGGCAGGGACTTTGATGATCATGTCTAATACTGTTTCTCCGTATTAGGTAACCTGGAATGATATTGCAGGCTTAGATGATGTTATTACAGATTTGAAAGACACTGTCATTTTGCCCATCAAGAAGAAATACTTGTTTGAGAATTCCAGGCTCTTACAGCCACCAAAAGGTAGGAAGGAAATGTTATGGATTTATATGTTGGTATTTAAAAAAACAAACAAAAAAGTTACAGTTCTCCAGAAAAGAAAGAGCAAGTGGGTTGCCAGTCCAAAATGCAACCGTTAGGACTGATGCCAGGGAAAACCCCTCAGGTTTTTCCTCTTCTCTTGCTGTGGAATCAAGTCCTAGTGAATAAGTTTCATCTTAATAATGAAGTGGTAATTGCTTTTCAGTTATTGATGTTACATTTTGGTGCACTAATCTATGTAGCCTGCATTTTTAATTGCCTAAATTGTCATGGGGTTGGTTTTTTTTCTTCTTTTACCTCATCTTGTCCTTTTGCAGAGGTGAGCTATAACTCTGCTGTACAGCTTTATACACTTGCTTAATCTTTCTGTGGTGTCTTGGAAAACACAAGTCATAAACATGAGACATCAATGTAAGCCAATCTTGCAGACATCTCTCGGTTCTAGTCCTTAGAAATTCCAGTCATTCAAGGAGACAGAAATCCCATTTTTCTTCTGGAGATGCCTTGATTTTCTCTGGAGTTGAGTTGCACGGTACTGAGGCAGTAAGAAAACCAGTGGGTGACAAACTTTCCAACAGTAAAACAGAAGTTGGACACTGTCTGCTGGAATGTTTACAGCCATATTTGGTGTTTGTTACTGCAAACAAGCAGAATTTGAACCTAAAATGTTGGACAAAATGCCAAAGTTTCTTTACTACTCTGATCCCTGGCATATTGTCTTCTGAATATTCTGTGAAAACTGCCTGTATCTGAGCATCTCGGTTTTGTGTACTAAGTGATGGAAAATGAAGTAGTTTTGTAACTGGTTTAGTTTTTCCAGGCTACTTTCTGTTTAAGTCACAAATTGAAACTGTCTGGGCAATTACTTCAATATAATGATCTAATAAGTTGAAGGAAAAAAATATTTTTTATTTATCTTTTTAAAGCAGACTTTCCACATAGGGCAAGATCCCCAGTTTTATTAGTGGCTTGCACTGTGTGTTAATTGGAAGTCATTGCTTCAGAGTAATTATGTTTGGGGTAGTCAGTCACATAAACAGAAAAAAAACCCACCTGGTAATTCTGTTTCAGGTTTGCTTGAGTTAATTTTTTTTTCTTGAAATTGTTTTCTTTATGACTATGTTGGGAAGAACACTACTGTGAATTTTTTCACTGTGGCAAGTTTAAAAATACGAGATGTCATATTTAATTGTGGGTAATTTGTTTAAAATGTTTGTAGATTCTGTGTTCTGTTTGGGTTTTTTTTTCCCTCCCCTCTCTGTGCTGTTTTATTAGCAAGGCTGAAATTGGCTATAAACAAGGTCTGTCAAATGCTTACAGAAAATAAATAGGGGTTTAGTTTCATGTAACCTTTATAGTCACAATAATAAGACAGCCATCTTTCAGACAGATATTTCCCTTGAATTTCATCATACCTGTTTTTAGATATTCTTAGCTTTAATTTTATAATAATAAGGATATCTGAAATAACTCTGTATTTGATTTGATGGAACGCTGTGTAACTTGATTTCTTACCTTTTAAAACTTGGCTAAAATACAAGCCTGGACGATACCAGGTCTGTCATACCAAAGCATGTTTTCTATACAGCGACCAGAGTTCTAACACTGTTACCTTTTCAGGAGTACTCCTCTATGGCCCTCCTGGTTGTGGCAAAACACTGATCGCCAAAGCTACGGCAAAGGAAGCAGGTTGTCGATTTATTAATCTACAGCCTTCAACACTGACAGACAAATGGTATGGAGAGTCTCAAAAACTGGCTGCTGCTGTCTTCTCCCTTGCTATAAAGCTCCAACCATCCATCATTTTTATTGATGAAATAGGTAAAAATCGTATCTTTTTTTTGAAAGTAACTATGGCAGAGTGACATGAAACTGTAAGTTCACACTGATGGGTAGATTAATCTGCTGTCATCTTTCCCTTAAAAAAGGTTATAATGGAAGAAGGTTTAGTAATATAAATAGTATTGTAAAGAAGTGGTGGCTTAGGAAAAATATTTCTTTGTGTTAGTGAAGGAAATTACAAGCAGAACAACTTGCTGCTTATTTTTGGTTTGGCAAAGGTGGTTCATGAGGAGGGCTTTTCTTCTGTCAAGGGAACTACTTATTCAGGAAACCCATCGCCTTCAGCGCTTCTGCCATGTGGGCATGTAGTGGAAAATAAAATACAGGTTTAGGAGAGCTTGAGAATAATAGTTTAATTTTATTGAAATTATAAAAAAATATTTAAATTATAAAAATATTTAATTATAGTAAAGAAGTAGGAGGACAGGAAATTCAGCTAGGGAGACAGTAAGGGTGTTGGTTGTTCAGCGCATTTTGGCTTGTCACGTTAGTGTTTAAGTCCGTGTGAATCTGAGCAGTTTAGTTAAAATTGCCCATTGCCTCGTGGCACTGGCGCTTCTTTGTGAGTTGTACAGTTTGAAGAAACAAAGCCTGATGAAGCTTTTACTCTTTGCACAGTTTATGCTGGGGCTACGTTCTTAAGATACTTTTTATCCTTTTTTTATAGGTGTGAAAAAGGTAGTGTTTTTCTAGCTGTTGGAAATTCTTTAGGCAATGACTAGTGGAGTTAGAGCTCTGCATAACTGAGTCTGTCCTGCAGCTAGCTGTTCTGTGCTTTGGTGTCTTCTAGTTTGCCAAAGTCTGAATGCTTCCGTCTCTGCTTGAGAAATTCAGGTGACAGATACACTTTCCATGTATTCAGGAAAGGGAAAATTTGGAGCACAAGATTTGGGACAATCTTGTGTGATGGGTGCATACTCATGTAATGTAATTTAAAAGATGTGCTTAAAAATAGCATGAGATTCCATTTTTCTATTCTTCATGGTAAGAAATATTTTTCATTTGTTGACAATGTTTATTAAAAAAAGTATTTCTAAGGTAGAGAATAGCTCAGGTCTGCACGTGAGAAATCAAACAGCGTAGTTTCTATGGCAGGATTGAAAGTAAACTGCTCTATCTGAATTCTTTAATACAGATTCCTTCTTACGAAGTCGATCGAGTTCTGACCATGAAGCTACAGCTATGATGAAAGCTCAGTTCATGAGTCTGTGGGATGGACTGGACACTGATTATAACTGCCAAGTAAGTACAGAGGAAGATGAGAAAAGTAATGTGATTCTTCCCTCTTGGTTGTTGTGCGTTGAGCCATTTGGGAAGAGCTTTCTTCTTGAGAAGACTGTTTTTGTGGGTATTTTAGTTTTAATTGAGGTGTTCTTTTCAGAAGTGTCTTAAGTCTTAATAATGTAGCTGTATATTTTGAGCTGCCAAAATTGGGAATTTTTTTTAAACTGTTTCAAAAAATATTTTGTCAACAATATTTTCTTCAGGTGAAATGAATCTTTGATTTCAGGGAAGGTACTGAAAGATTTAAGTATTCATCAGAGTTGCAGGTTAGTTGCTTTGTTTCCAGAAGAGCATTAGGCTGGTGTCAGACATGCACTAGACTCCAGAGTTAGTCTGAAAGGGTAGAGAAGTTGATGTTATCAAAAGACAAATTGTATTAAATGGAGCCATGCTTCCATCCTGTCATTCCTGTATTCTTCCGTCCCCCTCCCATACTCTCTAGAAGTACGGTATTTTGGAGGGGAAAAAATACAAAAGCTGCTGGTGTTGTAAAACCAACCAAACAAAAAACATTTATTAAATAAATGAATGTAGCATTGACAAAAGCCTGCTTGGTATGTTTCTGAACTGCAACCTGGAACTGCAGTTCTTTTTAAGGCCTTTGAAAAGGATATTTATTCTCAACTTCTAAAATCTTCAGCCTTTTTAGTTTGTATTTTTCTGTGAATGGGTTCTGATGCTCCGACCACCATTTGTTCTTTGTAAAAATCTGCTTTTCCTCCTCTCTCAAGCTTGTGCTAAAGATTTTTTCCAGTTGATTTCCTAAAAACTGATTAGAACACAGTGAATACATATACTGAGGAGCTTTAAAGCAGACTGCTTACCATTAATAAGAGGCCAATGGCTTGAAAACTTAACTGGAAGCTAATATGATCTTGAAAGCACACATTTCTTCCAGTGTTTGAATGTATTATCTTTTTTCCCAACATACTGACAACTTCCTGGAGCAAGTTGAATTGTTCGTTCCCTGCAGTAAGAAGATATGTGGTCTTACCCATCTCTTGAGTTCAGCATGCAGTCACTCTTCTCCTTTACTTGTATGGCTCTGCAGGGTAGGGAGCCACCAAAATGAAATGCAATGCAAAAAATTGGCTGGAGGCACTGCAGGGGTTGATTCAAGTTTCTGGGGAGTTTTTCAGCAGGAGTATTTTGTTTCAGTACTGTATCTCGGGCATCTCCCCGAGATGTCGTTGCAATTCAGGAAGTGTTTTTCAAGCGATGCTTTTGACACTTGCATTGTCTCGGGTTTTGACAGCCAGCTCACTGGGCTCTTCTGTTAACTACAAATGTTTTCTTGGGAGCTTTGGGTAGATTGTGTGATTCTCGTCAAACAAATTTCCTTTGAATAAGGATTGAATTTGGCTTTTGTTACGGTAACAAAAATTCCAAGTGCTAAGTGGAAATTGTAAATAAGTGTTACGATGAATGTTACGTGTTCCTCTGTTGATTGCACCTGAAAAGCATGTTGAGCTTTGGGCTAAACCTGCCAAGGATGTAGTCTTGAGGCTGGCAGGATCTTGGGGCGCGGTGCCTGGAAAACAGTGCTATGCTGCTTGAAGGGACCGTTCAAGTCTGGAAGCCCCATACAGCCACACTTCACGTCCGCAGAACCTGCAGCCAAAGCCGCGTTTGGGAAGGTTTCTCCGCCCCGGTGGCACAGAAGGAACAACTCTTTGGGTCCAGCGTTGGGCTTTGGCATAGACCCCGGGGAAGCGCAGCAGGGGTACGGTGATGCTTTTTTGCAGGAGTCAGCTAAGCCGAACATAACTTGTTTGGCACGCTGGCGAGCACAAGCGCTTGCAGGCATAGCGCTTTCTGGAAGGTGAGGACTGCTGGGGAGCCCTGACGAAGTGTGCCTTTGGGCTTTTTCTGTGCGTAGCAGTCGGCCACCGTGTAGTCAAGCCTCTAGGTGGCAGGGTGACTGCTCCGGGCCGCGCAGCCCAGCCTGGCCAGGGCTGCTGCAGCTGCCAGGGCTGGCTGCGGAACACTGACCCCAGACAAAAGGCCAGAAGCACGTCAGGAAACTGTATTGATAGGAGATTAATTTCCCAGACATTTTTCACTTTTGTGACTGGGTATTTACAATGTACATAACTTGGAATAACAAATGAGAAAACAAGACTGATGTGAATGGAAAGTAAACTTGCTCTTAAACTAATAACTGGAATACAGTCAAATGAGGTGAATATTCTTTTATTGAACTTGGCTTGTAAACACCTCATGCGCTGCTGTTACAGAATACCAGTGCATATAGTTTCTTGGCTGACTTTTAATGCTTTTTCCAATGCTTAAAAAAAAGAAACAACACTGTAATGCATTGGAAAGCTGCCAGTTTGGCTGTCCTGGTGAACTGATTGCCTTTCTTTTTTCAACACAGCACAAAAATGCCACATTTTTTAATACCTTATCAAAGCATCTCCTTTCAAGTTCCTTCTAGACCATAAGGAACTAAGAAGACATCACAAAGATAAGATATATATAGAGAGAGATATATAAGCACGAGTTTTGGGTTACTGCTTTGAGTTTGAACGCTCAAATCAGGCTCAGGAGACTTCAGACCAGTGTAAAATTTAATCTCTACCCAGATGGTACCCTGTGGTACCAGTGCTGTCTTTAGTTGCCTCTCCAGTTGCTGAAATCAGTACCAAGAAACTTTACGTAACTTCTTTCAATGTCGATGTTCTTGATAAAGTGTGAAGGAGTCAGATGTTTGATTTTGAAAGTCCAATATGGTGATGTTTTCAAAAGCTGGTTTCAGGCTGACTAGTTTTTTTCTGTTGTTGTATACAGGTAATAGTTATGGGAGCCACCAATCGTCCTCAGGATCTTGACTCTGCAATCATGAGAAGAATGCCAACCCGATTTCACATCAACCAACCTGTAAGTCATGCCAGGTTTGCCTGAACAGTGCACCTAGCAGCTGAGCTGCAGGCCTGTGCCTTATCGACCAGGAAGCGCCTGTCTCTGGATTTTTTACAAAGAAATGCTGCGTTATTTTGATCTGGGTTTAGTTTTTTAGAAGCTCATATATAATTTAGCTTTTAAGGTGAAGTTTCTCACAGAAGTCTTGAATCTTTGGGTCTTTTACCTGAAACAATACCATGTGCTCTTGAGAGCTTCCCACCTGTTTTCTTCATCTGTAAGAATGGAGTGAGTGGCTTAGACACTGCACACTGGAAAGAGCTTAGTTTTAATTTGAAAACAACCACAAAAAGTGACTGCACACCTTGCCTGCAGGGGAGAGTGGCACCAGGTCAGATAATGTCGAGAAGCAGGTACATATTGACTACCATTTATACCTTACAGATACACAGTACTTAGTTTTTAAGAAGAGGGAATGAAATCTGCCTATCAAAGCCTACATTCTGCTCAAGCCTTTCCACAGTCGGGCACAGCCAGCAATCTGAAAAACTGGTTTTATTTTGCTTGTGCTTTATGGCAAACGGGCAGTAATTAGGTCTTTATCAATTAGGCCAGCTGTCACAAGGTTACCCTTACTGTAAATTTTGCTATCGCCATCCTTTTCAAGGTATTTTAGTCACCTTTGAACACTTAGCGATATCACAACACGTTTTTGTATCGGTATTATGAAGAGTTCAGTCATGGTTGTTAGTATTCCCTTCTGGCTACAGAAATGCCCTTCATTATTCATTTTTTGCAGAAACTTAGAGACAAACTGGAGGAGTAAAACTCTTATTGATTGTGCAAGAGTAGTCATGTTCCCAGGCACATCTTGTTTGAACTGGCTTTCACTCCCGGTGGGCGGATACTTTTTGAAACAAAGCATTTGTAACCTACTTACTGCTTTTCTGCGATGCCTGTTCATAGGGTTTTATCAAGTTTTCCTTGAATTAGTAAGGAGCAAGAATGTGTATTTTGGTACTTTTATCATGTCTTTCTATCAAGAGCTGGTGTTAGAACGATGGATTACCCACGGGTAACAGTGCCTCAGGATATTACGGGGATTGGCTTCCTCTCTCAGGATCAGAACTACAACAGGAGGTGTCATTTGGGGCACGGACACGTGATTTTCCTTACCCCGCTACAGCCATATTATGAACTTAGAGCTTGGCCTTTGTTCTTGTCTGTGGTACTTTGCAGTACAACCAAGGTTGGTTCCAGCTTTTTTATTGAGGGCCAGTATAATTTATGTGCTGTGGATTGGAAGTGTGCACAAGTAGGATGACTGTAGAGTAGTTAAAGCCTTGCAGATCTTGTAACCAGGTTTGAGGTGAAAATGCCCAAAATTACTTATAAGAAATAATCTACAAGACAGAGGGAAGTTTGGGAGAAGTATTTTTTGAGACAGTGTCAACTGTTCAGCTGCTAGAGTATCTATGGGGTATTTCCCCCCCTTTTTAACAATGAAAGTGAATTTGGTAGGTTTGGTTTTGGGAGACGCTAAAACAAATCTCTTTGCTGCCTGTGTTCTACTTTGCTAGTAAGGATATGCTTAGGACTTAACTTTTTTTCAGTAACCTCATTACAGTATGTGATTTATATTGCTTAAAATTTCCCAAGCATCATCTGTAGAATTAAATTTATTTTTCTTTTTTAAAGCAGAACAGTTTATGCTTTTCATCTGATTTAGCAAAGTATTGAAAGCATCCTCTAGATCGAGAGTGTCAGCCCTCTGTTAAAGGTGATGGGAAATCTTTGGAGACAGCTGCTCTCACTTAGGGCAAAGTAAGACTAAATGTCAGTGCGTTTTCCCTTTCCCTGTAGTCAGTGTAAATGTATATGCTCAAATGTTTAGTTTCATGTGCTCCTGGAGTCAGAGTACCCTAGATCTTGTTTTGCCGAGTGATTTGCCATCAGATAGGTTTCCTTAGTGTGTATCACGTCTCCTGTTTGAGGGATCAGCTTGTGTGACTGAAGGCCTGCGGAGTGCAAAATTGAGATAGATGTTACATGTGTTTATTTTTGTAGTCCAGTAATTTTAATCTCTTTTGTTTAAGGCTCTGAAACAAAGGGAAGCTATCTTGAAGCTGATTTTGAAAAATGAAAATGTAAGTAAATTTCTATTTTAATGGTTAATTAGCTGTATTACTGTTCTCATGAGTGCAAGCTCTGGAGTTGTAGAAAGCATGTTTTATAATTGACTGTCTTGGAGTAAGGTAGGGATTATCTACCAGGGATCTTGGGAATCTTTTGTGGGTTTAGGTGTGGCGTTAAATCAGTAGAGTTGCTTACTGGTTTAAGCATGAGCCTCAGTCAAAGCAGCAGTCTTGGATTTTGTGGTGATTCACCATCTCTGAGGAAAATTAATTTCTCTGTCTCTGTTTTCCTATTATGTAACAAGATAATAAATTTATCTCTCTAAAGATGAAGGTGAATCGCGTTTGGAAATCACTTTGATCAGTGAAAGAAATTTCAAGACATTGTGAAGCAGGGACAAGAGATCCTGATTATTTTTTTTAACTCTGTAAAGTCTGTTGGCTTAAGTCAAGAAAGGAGCAATTACATTTTTTGACTGCTGCTTTTTGCACTTTGATCCATAGCTCATATTTCCTTTAGGGGAAAACTACTATAGATGTTGTTACTGATATTGTGTGGTGTTCGGGTTGCCATCTGCATTCCAAGATGAGGGGAAGGGATAGGTATGAGCACATCTGGTAGTGTCTTGACTATGGGGCCTATGCTATTGGAAGTTCCTGCCAAATTTAGTCTGAAGCACTAATTGTCTTGTAGTTAATGTTGCAAAGTGTCTCTGGGTTGACGTCTATCCTAATCAATATAAGTTATTAGTAAAACCAACTTACATTTTCTTGGGAGGCCTAAAAATCACAGCTCATCATTGCAAGTGGCTGAGCTATTGGGGAGGATGCTTTGCAAATTTTGGGTTGTTTGTACAGGGTTAGAATATAGGTTGGCTTTTTCACAAAATATTAGATACTGATGTGAAAATGGGACTGCTACAAAGTGGCAAAGGAGTTGTGTAGGAAGAGCTGACCTGTTTGCAGAAAATCTCAAACTAAAATGTCTCTTGCAAGTGGTGGTTTCAGACTCAAATTTCTCTTCAAGAGCTGTTAGGGAGCTATGCTAAATAGTAGACCTTTATACAGGCTCCCTGTATGTTTGCAGCCACCCAGCCCTTGCACACAAATGGACCCTGTGGCTTTTTTGCCTTGGCAGCTGGGCCTGGGAGTTGCAGCACCTTGGCCTTACGGCCTTCAGCAAAAACTAAATCAGCACCTGAATATGGACCTGGAAGAATGCAAGATGTATCGAGCATCTGGCAGTGAACCACAGCCACACAAACGGCGTTTGGCAGAGGGGCAGGGATTAACCTTTATTGGTTATCCCATTGGAGTAATAATTGGATCTCAAGCCCAGCTTATTTTTAGCCAGGGTGACAAACTTCCTGCCAGTCCTTCACGTGACAGGTGTAGTCATGCCCTCCATTTTCCTTGCCTGTCTTAAAATCTTGTTTTGTTTCTTTTTTCTCGCTCAAAGGGAAATCCTTGTTAATGCCTGCTATACAACGTGCCCGTTTTCTATTTATTCTTAGCCAGCTGTGCTGCTCCATTCAATTCTTGGTGGCCTTCAGCCCCATAATGAGCAGATACCTTGCAGATCCACAGCTGACTGTTACTGGCTTCAGTATTTGTGTGCAGGATCACACTTTTAAGCAAAGCACTTCAAGATAGTAAGGCTGTAGTGTCTGTATGAGGCACTTTGGTGTAAGCCAGCTGCCACTTTTGCCTTAATTTCCATGCTGGACAGCCAGATGGCTTGCTGCAGTCCTAAACCAGAGCACTGCGTGCTGAGTCATAGGTCAGGAAGCTGGAGCTTACGTAGAAGCTCAAGATAGGAGCCAACAGGACAGTGTGACTGTAACCCTTGTCCTTCAATAAAAGCAGGAGGAACAGCGGGGAATTGGAGGGGTGCTTGGTGGATGTTGATGCGTTCTTGGGTTATCCTGGGGAGTACATGGGTTGAAGGGGTAGCTGGAAGCAGCAGAGATTACATCTGGGGCTTTGCTTTCATCACCATGAAATAGTTTCCCTCCTGGAAGAAGTCATCCCATAGCTTCAACCTTTTATTAGACTAGTTTGGCTTTAACTTCTGAAAAGGAAATACTGATGCATTGGAAAATGTGCTGGAAGGGGCTGTTAGCAGAAATGCTGTAAATGGACTGAGTAACTGTGGGGTCTTGGCTGGAAAGAGTTCAGTCTGATCCAGTGCACGGAGTTAAACACATTATTTTGCCTCCAAGTTCCCCGTTTCATGGTTGTATAAAGTAGGAGCAGTTGTTCAGTAACTCAGCAGACAAGTGAGCTGCTGAGATAGTGAACAACTGCTTTTGAAGTTCTTACTCTGCACTGAAAGGTGGCAACAACAAAAGGTAAATGTGATGGGAGCTCTTTCCAGCCTTGCTGTGTAACTGATCAAAAGACGTGCTTATGAAAACAAGACTTAGTCATTCAAATAATGTTAAAAAAGGGCTGTGGCTGTGAAAGGAGACCCATTGGGTTGTGTTCTTTGTCTACAGATAAAAAGATGTATATAGGGTCTGATTGAGCCCCTTACCAAAAAAAGCAGTGCCGTTGCAGGAGGCTTGTGTGGGCATTTGGGATAAATGGGTCATTATTTCTGTGACCCAGTTTTTGCCATCCAGTAGGCTTCCAAAACCACACAGGAGCTTTGTCAGTGACATAATACACCAATGTGATGGTTTGCTTTTGGTTGCCTGTTCTTTTTTTTCATCAGCTACAGAGTTTTATGAGATGATGCATCAGTTTTATTTAATGAAATGAACTGCTTGGAGGGTTCAAAGTCTTAAGTTAATAAAACAATTTTCTTTTAGTTCTCAAAAAAAGGTCAAGACTGAGAAAGATCATCTTAGGGCAGGTAAAAATACTTGGAGGTGACTGTTTCTTGTCCTTGGTGAACAAAGTAAATGAACTTGAGAGTCCTTTTTTGTTTTTGGACAGGTGGACAGGCATGTGGATCTCCTAGAAGTTGCTAAAGAGACTGGCGGCTTCTCAGGCAGTGATCTGAAGGAAATGTGCCGGGATGCAGCACTCCTCTGTGTCAGGGAATATGTTAATTCTGCCAATGAGGAAGAAACGTATGTGTCTTTATTCTGTCTTTTATGGTAGCTGAATAGCAGTTGTGAATGCTTCTGGTGCTACACACTGTCCAATTAATAGTTTGTATCTTCTGATTTGAGTTACAAATTTCTAGGGGTTTAAAAAACTGTGCTGTGATTCACAGAAAGCAGGAGGTTCTCTTTTTTTCTCAACAAATTGCTACTATACAACAAAAAAACCCAACAAGTAAGTTACCTTTGTTCAATTTGACTGAAAGTAAGACTACTTGTTCTAAGGTGCCAAGCTTGAGGTGGCATGAACCACCACGTGGTATTACTGCGCTGCATTACCAGTTTAAATGCTGGTAACATTCTCGAACGTGCAGAACTCCGGTTGCTGTGCTGTTCCTCTGATTATCTCCCGTGCTTGCAGGTCATGCAGGTGTGGACAGGGGCATGTTTCCACTGTAACGCTGGGTCCGTGTCAGCTGCTGTTTGCAGTGATTTATTTCTCGTTGTTTGAATAACTGTTACACAGCACCTGAATCGTTACCTTGCTTTTTTTCTTTCTTTCTTTTAAAGCCATGACGAAGATGAAATTCGGCCTGTGCAGCAGCAGGATCTCCACAGGGCAATTGAGAAGATGAGAAAATCAAAGGATGCCACACTGCAGAATGTTTTGATGCATGTTAGTTTAGATTAAGACAAATTGTGTGTTTGCAGTTTCTGATGTGATTTAGTTTGACTTCTGTAATCAGTTAGCAAAAACAAGGTCGGGGGTGGGAGCGGGGATGTTCCTTGAATAAGGGAGTTCTGTTTCTGGAATTGTTTTTATACAACAAATTCTAAGTTATTGAAATTGTCATGCACAACTAAAGCATAACAGTAGATCATGAAGTGGAACAATTATAGCCCAGACCAAGAGCAACTGCCTGTGTCTTGTCCCATAATCAATACACTGTGTAGCCTTAAAGCAGGTTCTGACGTGGTGCATGGGTTCAGCAGGTCACCGGTGTGGAGGGGAGACAATCCATTACCAGTGTGTGTATATATGTACGAGCGTGTGTGTATGTATTAAATGTATATATCCACACATTTTTTTATATATATAGACATAATCTGTAGATAACTTGAGTATGGAAAAGCTTTTCTACTTACTGAATCAAACCAAATCAGAAGACGTATAGATTAAAGACTTGTCGATACTCAATTCACATTTACTTCTTCCTTTTAGCAGCAAATGGTGAAGATAGAAATTCTGCTTCTAGAATAACTTCCAGGCAAAATTTGAAATGTTACTGATTTTCCCTTCACATGACCACTTGAAATCTGGTGCCATTTAGTAAAGATAGTAAACTACTGTAAAAATGTTTGAATACTCTTCATTTTGTATGAACTCTGCTTTTTGAGGCTTTTAAAATGAATGCTGGTTTTATTTTTATTTTTCCCTCGATGTGAGTAGTTAGAGTAGGTTCTTAACTGGTCTTTCATGAAGCCCTACATATTATAAGGTCTCCGAAACTGCGGCTTTCTGATCTATTATGCATTGTAACGAGGGTTTGCTGCTATTTTTAATCTCCTCTGGAAGACCCACTGCTGCACTGTGACATTGTACCATGAAGCGTCATATGCATAGCTCTGAGGCATGGGGGGATGTTTTGTGATGTTTTGCTCTGTCACATGCTCTGATTGCAAAGGTGAAGAGATGGGAATAGGTTTTAGGTTTATAAATGTGATTTAGCAAAGTTCTGCTGTACTGGCTGGTAAGAGTTTTAGTAAATTCATGTAACGTTACAGAGTGATAAAGGCAAGGGGTTAAAAGTGTAAGTGGCAAAAGTGTTTCGGTAGAGTTATTGTTGGTAGGTTTTCAATAACTTGATTTTTCTTCTTATAATAATAATATGAATTGTGCACTAATTCAAGACAAATGTAATCGGTATTGTTCAGACCCACGGGGTGGTACGCTGTGTCACGGTTCTGCTAGCTATCGAGGGAAGGCAAGCGCTGAAAGCCAGATAATGTAACGTGAAAGGCACTGCAAAGTGAAATACAGACAGCTGGAGCCAGCTGTCCTGCAGTATTGGGTGCTGATGACCATTTGCATTAAGCACAGTGTTCTCGCTGGTGTCCTCTCTGGCACACCGGTTGTGTAATGCACCAGGCGTAGCAGGTCTTAGTTTGGCCCAATTTAATCTCCTTGGGTACTGAACATGGGGTTTTTAAAAACAGTTTAATAATTACTTTGCTTTTTGATACGGAGAAAGAAGTCTATGGTAAATGCGTATTGCTGTAACACAAAGACATAGGAAATTAGGCATGCCAGAAATACTGGGCTGTGGAAATCTAAAAAGTCTGGGATAATGGAATGCCAGTGCCACAAGTCAGGGCAGAAGGCAGGGATGTGTGCCAGTGCTAGCTCTGGGAGAGCCCGAGTTCAAGGATTAGCCCTTAAAAGTAAACATGCAAATAGTGCTGCTGACTGGAAGCTGGTTTCTCGGAAGGTTTGGGTTATGCACATGCTGGATGAGGTTCTCCGGCTATTCAGTTTGTTTTCAGTGCCTACTCTGAAGTTCTCCCAGCCCCTCTCGGTAGTTGTTACACCTGAGAAATGCCAGGCTGGTGCGATGATGGGGCTCATCCTGCCACCTCCCTTTTTCGAGTGTGCTTCCTACTTGGTAAAGATGCAGCACAGGCAGCTGAAGAATGCAGTCTCAATTGGGTTTAACAGAGTGGCTCTGAAGTGTGCTCTCAAGGGAGTTTAAGTGTCAAACTGAGGGCAGGGAACACGAACAAAGCCTTGGATGTTTGCAGGTATCAGGGCCAGTCTATCGCCAGCTGAGCTCCGATCTCCTTTTTGTGTGTGTCTCCCAAAACCTGGCTGTTTGCGTGCGAGCTGGATCTTGCCTTTACCTTGTGCCTGTAGCGCGTCACTGCAGGCTTAGGGGCTGATTTGGAGAGGCACACGGGGCTATTTCTCATTGCCCTGAGGACAGTTACTTCAGCTGGAGTGTAATTCCCACTTTTCAAAGGACTTTTCCATACTGGTCTACTTTTGCTGCCGCTTTGGGAGTCCTTGTCGAAGCCCGGACCCTTCAGGCAGCTTGCCAGAAAGGCTGGGCAAGTGGCATAGTTTGTCACGCAGGAACGCGGCCACGTTTGTTGCATGTCTCCAGTGGTTTGGTTTGGGCTCCTCAGCATCTGCTCCTGCCTTGCCGTAGGGTGGGGGCAAGCCCAGCCCCTCTCCTGCAGCTCCAGGGCCAGCTGCTCAAAGTGAGGAGCATCGTTCAGAGCTGTGGGCTGGGGCAGGTACTGAGCTCCGCGCTGTAGCGCAAAGTTCTATGTGAAACGGTCTTCCATGGGGTTTAAAGGTTGAATCCTCTGGTAGGAAGAGGCACAGACATTCCCAGCAGGCAAAGAATTTGTTTAGAACCTGTTCAACCATAGCAGCCAGGGGTAGGCAATGTGTACAGTACAGGCCGTACTTAAATTTTCCCGGGGCTGTAAAGTGGCTCATCTTGCCAGTCCAATACTGCAGCGCAAACAGAAACCTTTGGAGTACTCTTAAGTAACAGGTGAATAAATGTGTCGTTTGTTTGCTCTGTGTTTTTTGTTGATCTGTTTTCTGTAACCTTCACCAGCGTGTCCATGTTTGGTTTCTGTAAATACAGCGCTTTTTTTATTTGAGACTGGCTTGGACAAGGGCATCTTTTCCCTGGCTGGTGCTTGGGAGCCTGGGGCTGCGGGCACCGCTCTGAATGAGCAGGGTGCCGGGAGCCCCAGCCAGGGGAGCCAAAGACGCTGCCCGTGTCCCGCAGCCAGCACCCAGCCCTGCACTGGGGCAGGCACAGGCCAGCAGCGAAGAGCCACCATCCCCACCACGCAGGAACCGGCAGGGCTCTCCCTTTGTCTCTCCCCAAGCTGGGACGTGCGGGATGCCGCATCACCCCACCTTCTGGCTGCTGGAACCCTGTGGAAATGGGTTTATGTGCTGGTTGAACAGCACAGGGGCATAGTGAAGCAGCAGACAGCCCAGTTTTATGTTCGTTCAGTGTGAGTTGTTAACACTGTACAGCTCGGACAGCAAAAAGGGAAATGAGATGAGGTTTCCCAAAGGAAATGGGCTCCACGGGCAGCCTTGCTGCTGGCTGGTCCGGCCATCGCCCTACCTGAGGAGCTGGGTGTGCAAGACTGGAACATGCCGGGGGGCTCCTGCCATTATGGACCGGTCACTGCCCCAGGTGAAGTATGCATTCTAATCTTCCCCCAAAAAATTAGAGTGAGTTACACAAATATTTATTTGTACTAAAAGTGAGTATTTTGTAGCAGAGTATCAAGTTCAGAATATATTAAATCATAAGATGCATCAGTTGAGGTACAAATTCCAGTCTCATGTCTTTAATAAATATACTATAAAAAAAACCTAGTCCATATACCCTATCTTAATCGGAGGTAATCGGTACACTATGCTATTTTTGAAAGGATAATATAAGTTACGTGTTTTGCTGTAACCATTTTGATTTACTGTGGTTGGCTTTTTTTTAACTGATTATTTTATGATGAACAGCAATAGCAATATTTTACTACTTTAAAATGACAAATATTGTGGTCATAAATGGGAGTATTGCTTTTGTCTTGCAGGTCCCTGCCAGAGGGCCCATGAGTGAAAGGCACGGGTGCTAGTGTGCTTTCAGCTACAGACGTGGGTGTTGCAGCATTTTTCTTGAGGTATAATGCAGCTTTGGGTTCCTTGCTCCAAATACTTTAAAAAATTACCCAAAACCACCCCAAGACAGGTAACAAAAAAGACTTTTTGCAGAAGTACTCCCAGTCACATGTAGTCTCGGACACTATACCATGGCCACAGCAAAACAGGTTTTAGCTTGCGATGTAACTCGCTATCCTAAGTTACGAGCAGAAGCGTGATTGTACTGAGCATAGATCCGTTTGTAATTAAAACCAAAGTACAAGAAGAGGAGAGCGCTATTTCCGTTTCATTAGAAACACATTGTAACCGGTCCTGGGGCACCTACTAAAAAAAGGGGCAAGTACAAAAATAATCAGTTCAGGTTGTTGCAATAACTAAGTGCACAGCTGTTTTCCCCCCCTCCAAAAAAAAAAAAAAACCACCCCACCCCTGCTCACGATGGCTGTGGAGGGGGCACGCTCTTTGCCCCCCTGGCACAGCGGGGCTGCAGGATCAGCCCTTTCCCTGGGAAGGGCCGCGCTGAGCGCAGGCGGGACGCGGAGGGGCAGGCAGGCAGCTGCGGGGCTCCCAGCCATGCAGGGCATCGCGCTCGGGCCTCAACGACCACCACGACGTGCACTGGTGCCAGCGGGACGTGCTCAGGGTGAGATGCGGATGGGGCCAGGTAAAGCTTTGGAGTTGAGTCACACTGCTCAGACCCACTGGAGGGGAGGTCACTGCAAGAGCTGCAAGTCAGCAGAAAAGCCTCACACGCAGCAGCAAAGTCCATGTTGGGGGCAGGGGATGGGGAGAAGGTACGGTCTGCAGTAACTTTCCACTAGCCAGAGCTGGGAGCAGCACCAGCCACCCGCGCTCGGCTCAGCACTGTCACCCCTTGCACAGCAGCACCCCACAGATACAAAGTAAAAGCAGGCCACCTGTACCCACACCGGGCTGGGGGTACAGATGAGGGCAAGCGCTTGAGCCATCTCTTGCCTGGTTTACTGGCAAGACCCTCCTCACACTGTGCTTTTGCCGTTTTGCCTTTAATTCACCTTTCAGATGGGAGAAGCACGGGCAGAGGACAGGGGATCCAATCCTGCCAGCTGGGAGGATACTCACAAAAGCATGTAAACAGCATCCCCAATTTTTGTATGCTGCCCTGAGCCTTCTCAGAGATCTCCTGCATTTTACGATGCCTCCCAGGGGAGGTTCCCCCACCCATGGACCCACCAGGCTGTGAGCACAGGGGTCATCACTGCACGGTCCCCACACAAAGCTGAACTTGGAGCACCAGTAACGCCCAGCCCAGGTTTTGTTTTGACCAGAGAGGTCAAGCAGGAGGAACCAAGGAAGGACAGTGAGCAGTTGTCTCGGCCACAAGGAACTGGTGACGATCAAGGCTGATTTAAAAAAATCCTAAAAAAAAGGGCATTAAAAAAATCCTGCGGTTTGTTAGCAAAAATTGTTCAAGGCACAACCTGGAGGGCAGTGACTGGATCTGAGCATCGAATGCCCGTCTCCCCCTCTCACCCTGGCAGCAGCAACTGCTCCTCGCTTCAGCGGCTGCTCCTGCCTCTGCCCAGCACCGAGCGAGGGGCAGAGGAAAGGCACTTCTTCATTTCTGAAAGAACAGACACATTTTTATCCTGGTGCCGAGGTCCCAGCTCTGCACCAAGGGCCACTGTGCGGCCCTGGTGGCACCACAATGATCCAGCTGGCCTGTCCAGAGGCCGTGGTGGGCTTCCCGCAGCTATGCTCAGCAGGGAATGAAGGGCCCGCTGCCCCTCCCTTCTAGCTCTAGCATCCCATCTAGGGATGCTCCCAGCAGCTTCAAGGGGACAAGGACCAGGCTCAAAGTACTTCTGATTAGTAAAAAACATTCTGACCCAGGCAGGGAAATCCCACAGTCAGAGCACTGGAAATGCCAAGTAATTGATCTGTGTCATAGGGAATCAATCAATTATTGCTCACTCTTAATACAAGTTATTTCTAGGGAGTAGGAGTAGTGTTAATTCTTTTTTTCCAGCGACTGGTAGTACTCAGTTAAGACTTTCCAAGCTTTGGGGGCCATGAAGCCATCTGGTGGGTTTTCACCTTCACGAGCAAGCTTCCTCATGCGTGTTCCTGAGATGAAGTCAAAATCGTTGTGCCTGCACAAAACAGAGACAGGGGTGAAATCAGCACAACTGCCCTGAGCAGCTCTGAGACCCCCAGCGCAGCTCTTCTGCCGTGCCAAGTGCATGGTCAGAAACCTCCTGGCACCAGCAGCACCCGTCTGCAGCTTCACACCTCACACCCAGCTTCACGGGTTTACAGTTGGCAGCAATGGGGTTCTTCTTTCCAGTGGAGCTGGAGGTGAACATAACACGCTTCTCCAGCTGCAAAAGGCTGTATTTCTACTGCCACTTAGTTCCTAAACTGTGTTTCTTATCCTCCCTGGTGTCTAAAAATGCACATCTTTAGTTTCATGTGACCCATCCTTGAGGTGACGTCAGCTCTCAGAGGGGAAAGTGGGTGGTTTTCACAGGTTCTTTGGCCATTCCTCTCCTTAAGAGGAGCACCAACTGCTTTTCCCTCTCCTCTGGAAAGCTACAAGAGGGATGCAATCACAAACCACGTGCACTGCGTAGGCTGAAGAAACAGTGACGCTGCTGCCTGCATTACCTGTTTGGGTCATAAAAATCCATGGCCCTTTTCAGTTTATTGTAAGCAGCCACCCGGAAGGGGACAATTTCCACTGAAGTCAGGCCCGGCGCCATGCTGAGGACCTTCCCTCCCTGCGTGGGCTCATAGAGGTCCTTCTTGGTCTCAGGATGAGGCATGCCCGCAGGGTCGCGCCCCACAATGTAGAAATTGGCCCCAGCAATCATGCGAGCTCTGCAGTGCCACTGCACCTACGAAGGAGAGGCACAAGGAGCGTGGGCTGAGGGCTGAGCAGCAACCGAGCCGTCCGCTCCAACCTGCAAAAGAGATCCTGGCAATCCACATGCAGGAAGGAAGGAAGGAAGGAAGGAAGGAAGGAAGGAAGGAAGGAGCTGTGTCAGCAGCCTTGCTGCAGTTTCTCATAGCAATCAGACTGCCCAGAATCACCTTCCCTGCTTGGACCTGATGCAACGTCACAGTTCTCCTAAGGACATGTATTTCAAGGGAAACACTGCGGATGGGAACTGGTCCTGTTCCAATCTGGCAGCAAGTGGAGGTAGCGGTTTGCTTTTTGAACATGTGAAGACAGTGCCCACCAGCTGTTGAGTCCGACGCAGGCAACGGCTGCCCAAGCATCCCTCTCCTTCGAGGGAAGTTGAGCGCCTACCACTTTCATCCCACTAATTTAGGGCCAGAAGGGAAACCACTGGCAGCAAACAAATGAACAACCCTGCCCAAGAGAGAAAAAGGTCACAGCAGTGAAGTCTGTTTCTAGCCCCGTTCTCTCCAGGTCTCCACACAGCTTTTGAAAGCACTGGAGCCCATGGAGGCAAGCTCTGCAGGGAGACGGCTGCCCCAACAACCTGCAGGCAATCCATGGAGGGAGCTAACAGTGAGGCAATGGCCACTGACTCCCTTCCCTGTGTCTTTCTGGAGCTGCATGGGCAGGGCGGGCTGGCAGCAGGCAGCCCCACGGCCAGGCTTCACGCCTCGCTGCAGTAAGCAGCCGATGGCTACGTTACCTCTGTGGGGCCAGCGTAGAGCATGGGAGAAGGGAAGATGGCAACGATGGTCGACTTGGGGTCCAGGACTTGCTCCTCCAGTACTGCTGCATGCTGCTTCATCCGCCACTCCAGTGGGACATCGTCATCTTTGGTCCATCCTCCCAGAGGGTGCAGGAGAAGCACAGGGTTTTTGTAACCCCTCTCCAAAAGCTGGCACCTCGTGTCCTGCATGAGCAGCGCGTGCCCGTTGTGGACAGGGTTGCGCAGCTGAAATGCGAAGACAGCATCTAAAAGGGAAAGATTCAGAGGGTCACAGGCTTGTGCTGACCATCAGACCCTGCAGCTTCATTTACACACTATACATTTTGACACGGTCATAAGCTACATACGTCATAAGATGTGCGTCCTATCTTCACGTGAGTGAGGCCTTAAATACCTCAGATGAGTGTTTTATACATGTACAGTGCCTCTTCATCGCTCTGCCAAGTTTATTTTCATTGCACATGCTTCCCTCGGGGTCCATTTCAGCCCTATCAGCTCTCCTACAATGTTTTTACATACCACTGGGCACCTCCACCGAATTCTTAAGTGACCTGCCACCTCTCCAAGCTCAATGGCACCTTCAGGAAGGCCAACACTCTCTCCCCAAAGTGAGGGTGTGTCTGACACCTGCCAGCCTTCTGGGGCAGACATCTGGGAGAAGACACCTGAGTTGTCCCCCAGGCGTGAAGGCCAAGCACATCAGCGCA